>NW_027478896.1:0-300000 GCF_051014685.1 Ptiloglossa arizonensis | reverse complement strand
TCCGTTCGCGAGATATGGGAGTTTCAGCCAAGAAATAGTTGAGAAGGCAAAAAATTTTTTGCAATTCTGCTGCTCCAAACGCTTAACCAGAATGGCCTAGGGGAAAAATACACATAACGCTGTAATCGGGCGAGTTTCTACTTTCAGATGCAATAGGAATTTTTGCGTTAGGTCAATCCGTTCGCGAGATATGGGAGTTTGAAGCCAAGAAATGGTTGAGAAGGCAGAAAATTTTTCGCAATTCTGCTGCTCCAAACGCTTAACCAGAATGGCCTAGGGAAAAATACACATACCGCTGTAATCGGGCGAGTTTCTACTTTCAGGTGCAATAGGAATTTTTGGGTTAGGTCAATCCGTTCGCGAGATATGGGAGTTTGAAACCAAGAAATGGTTGAGAAGGCAAAAAATTTTTCGCAATTCTGCTGCTCCAAACGCTTAACAAGAATGGCCTAGGGAAAAAATACACATACCGTTGTAATCGGGCGAGTTTCTACTTTCAGATGCAACAGGAATTTTTGGGTTAGGTCAATCCGTTCGCGAGATATGGGTGTTTGAAGCTAAGAAATGGTTGAGAAGACAACAAATTTTTCGCACTTCTTCTGCTCCAAACGCTTAACCAGAATGGGCTAGGGAAAAAATACACATACCGTTGTAATCGGGCGAGTTTCTACTCTCAGATGCAATCGGAATTTTTGGGTTAGGTCAATCCGTTCGCGAGATATGGGAGTTTGAAGCCAAGATATGGTTGAGAAGACAACAAATTTTTCGCACTTCTGCTGCTCCAAACGCTTAACCAGAATGGCCAAGGGAAAAAATACACATACCGTTGTAATCGGGCGAGTTTCTACTTTCAGATACAATAGGAATTTTTGGGTTAGGTCAATCCGTTCGCGAGATATGGGAGTTTGAAGCCAAGAAATGGTTGAGAAGGCAAAAAATTTTTCGAATTTCTGCTGCTCCAAACGCTTAACCAGAATGGCCTAGGGAAAAAATACACATACCGTTGTAATCGGGCGGGTTTCTACTTTCAGATGCAACAGGAATTTTTGGGTTAGGTCAATCCGTTCGCGAGATATGGGAGTTTGAAGCCAAGAAATGGTTGAGAAGGCAACAAATTTTTCGCAATTCTGCTGCTCCGAACGCTTAACCAGAATGGGCTAAGGAAAAAATACACATACCGTTGTAATCGGGCGAGTTTCTACTTTCAGATGCAATAGGAATTTTTGGGTTAGGTCAATCCGTTCGCGAGATATGGGAGTTTGAAGCCAAGAAATGGTTGAGAAGACAACAAATTTTTCGCAATTCTGCTGCTCCAAACGCTTAACCAGAATGGCCTAGGGAAAAAATACACATACCGTTGTAATCGGGCGGGTTTCTACTTTCAGATGCAATAGGAATTTTTGGGTTAGGTTAATCCGTTCGCGAGATATGGGAGTTTGAGGCAAGAAATAGTTGAGAAGGCAAAAAATTTTTCGCAATTCTGCTGCTCCAAACGCTTAACCAGAATGGCCTAGGGGAAAAATACACATAACGCTGTAATCGGGCGAGTTTCTACTTTCAGATGCAATAGGAATTTTTGGGTTAGGTCAATCCGTTCGCGAGATATGGGAGTTTGAAGCCAAGGAATGGTTGAGAAGACAACAAATTTTTCGCAATTCTGCTGCTCCAAACGCTTAACCAGAATGGCCTAGGGGAAAAATACACATAACGCTGTAATCGGGCGAGTGTCTACTTTCAGATGCAATAGGAATTTTTGCGTTAGGTCAATCCGTTCGCGAGATATGGGAGTTTGAAGCCAAGAAATGGTTGAGATGGCAGAAAATTTTTCGCAATTCTGCTGCTCCAAACGCTTAACCAGAATGGCCTAGGGAAAAATACACATACCGCTGTAATCGGGCGAGTTTCTACTTTCAGATGCAATAGGAATTTTTGGGTTAGGTCAATCCGTTCGCGAGATATGGGAGTTTGAAGCCAAGAAATGGTTGAGAAGGCAAAAAATTTTTCGCAATTCTGCTGCTCCAAACGCTTAACCAGAATGGCCTAGGGAAAAATACACATACCGTTGTAATCGGGCGGGTTTCTACTTTCAGATGCAATTGGAATTTGTGGGTTAGGTCAATCCGTTCGCGAGATATGGGAGTTTGAAGCCAAGATATGGTTGAGAAGACAACAAATTTTTCGCAATTCTGCTGCTCCAAACACTTAACCAGAATGGCCTTGGGAAAAAATACACATACCGTTGTAATCGGGCGAGTTTCTACTTTCAGATGCAACAGGAATTTTTGTGTTAGGTCAATCCGTTCGCGAGATATGGGAGTTTGAAGCTAAGAAATGGTTGAGAAGACAACAAATTTTTCGCAATTCTGCTGCTCCGAACGCTTAACCAGAATGGGCTAAGGGAAAAATACACATACCGCTGTAATCGGGCGAGTTTCTACTTTCATACACAACAGGAATTTTTGGGTTAGGTCAATCCGTTCGTGAGATATGGGAGTTTGAAGCCAAGAAATGGTTGAGAAGACAACAAATTTTTCGCAATTCTGCTGCTCCAAACGCTTAACCAGAATGGCCTAGGGAAAAAATACACATACCGTTGTAATCGGGCGGGTTTCTACTTTCAGATTCAATAGGAATTTTTGGGTTAGGTTAATCCGTTCGCGAGATATGGGAGTTTGAGCCAAGAAATAGTTGAGAAGGCAAAAAATTTTTTGCAATTCTGCTGCTCCAAACGCTTAACCAGAATGGCCTAGGGGAAAAATACACATAACGCTGTAATCGGGCGAGTTTCTACTTTCAGATGCAATAGGAATTTTTGCGTTAGGTCAATCCGTTCGCGAGATATGGGAGTTTGAAGCCAAGAAATGGTTGAGAAGGCAGAAAATTTTTCGCAATTCTGCTGCTCCAAACGCTTAACCAGAATGGCCTAGGGAAAAATACACATACCGCTGTAATCGGGCGAGTTTCTACTTTCAGGTGCAATAGGAATTTTTGGGTTAGGTCAATCCGTTCGCGAGATATGGGAGTTTGAAACCAAGAAATGGTTGAGAAGGCAAAAAATTTTTCGCAATTCTGCTGCTCCAAACGCTTAACAAGAATGGCCTAGGGAAAAAATACACATACCGTTGTAATCGGGCGAGTTTCTACTTTCAGATGCAACAGGAATTTTTGGGTTAGGTCAATCCGTTCGCGAGATATGGGTGTTTGAAGCTAAGAAATGGTTGAGAAGACAACAAATTTTTCGCACTTCTGCTGCTCCAAACGCTTAACCAGAATGGGCTAGGGAAAAAATACACATACCGTTGTAATCGGGCGAGTTTCTACTCTCAGATGCAATCGGAATTTTTGGGTTAGGTCAATCCGTTCGCGAGATATGGGAGTTTGAAGCCAAGATATGGTTGAGAAGACAACAAATTTTTCGCACTTCTGCTGCTCCAAACGCTTAACCAGAATGGCCAAGGGAAAAAATACACATACCGTTGTAATCGGGCGAGTTTCTACTTTCAGATACAATAGGAATTTTTGGGTTAGGTCAATCCGTTCGCGAGATATGGGAGTTTGAAGCCAAGAAATGGTTGAGAAGGCAAAAAATTTTTCGAATTTCTGCTGCTCCAAACGCTTAACCAGAATGGCCTAGGGAAAAAATACACATACCGTTGTAATCGGGCGGGTTTCTACTTTCAGATGCAACAGGAATTTTTGGGTTAGGTCAATCCGTTCGCGAGATATGGGAGTTTGAAGCCAAGAAATGGTTGAGAAGGCAACAAATTTTTCGCAATTCTGCTGCTCCGAACGCTTAACCAGAATGGGCTAAGGAAAAAATACACATACCGTTGTAATCGGGCGAGTTTCTACTTTCAGATGCAATAGGAATTTTTGGGTTAGGTCAATCCGTTCGCGAGATATGGGAGTTTGAAGCCAAGAAATGGTTGAGAAGACAACAAATTTTTCGCAATTCTGCTGCTCCAAACGCTTAACCAGAATGGCCTAGGGAAAAAATACACATACCGTTGTAATCGGGCGGGTTTCTACTTTCAGATGCAATAGGAATTTTTGGGTTAGGTTAATCCGTTCGCGAGATATGGGAGTTTGAGGCAAGAAATAGTTGAGAAGGCAAAAAATTTTTCGCAATTCTGCTGCTCCAAACGCTTAACCAGAATGGCCTAGGGGAAAAATACACATAACGCTGTAATCGGGCGAGTTTCTACTTTCAGATGCAATAGGAATTTTTGGGTTAGGTCAATCCGTTCGCGAGATATGGGAGTTTGAAGCCAAGGAATGGTTGAGAAGACAACAAATTTTTCGCAATTCTGCTGCTCCAAACGCTTAACCAGAATGGCCTAGGGGAAAAATACACATAACGCTGTAATCGGGCGAGTGTCTACTTTCAGATGCAATAGGAATTTTTGCGTTAGGTCAATCCGTTCGCGAGATATGGGAGTTTGAAGCCAAGAAATGGTTGAGATGGCAGAAAATTTTTCGCAATTCTGCTGCTCCAAACGCTTAACCAGAATGGCCTAGGGAAAAATACACATACCGCTGTAATCGGGCGAGTTTCTACTTTCAGATGCAATAGGAATTTTTGGGTTAGGTCAATCCGTTCGCGAGATATGGGAGTTTGAAGCCAAGAAATGGTTGAGAAGGCAAAAAATTTTTCGCAATTCTGCTGCTCCAAACGCTTAACCAGAATGGCCTAGGGAAAAATACACATACCGTTGTAATCGGGCGGGTTTCTACTTTCAGATGCAATTGGAATTTGTGGGTTAGGTCAATCCGTTCGCGAGATATGGGAGTTTGAAGCCAAGATATGGTTGAGAAGACAACAAATTTTTCGCAATTCTGCTGCTCCAAACGCTTAACCAGAATGGCCTAGGGAAAAAATACACATACCGCTGTAATCGGGCGAGATTCTACTTTCAGATGCAATAGGAATTTTTGGGTTAGTTCAATCCGTTCGCGAGATATGGGAGTTTGAAGCCAAGAAATGGTTGAGAAGGCAAAAAATTTTTCGCAATTCTGCTGCTTCAAACGCTTAACCAGAATGGCCTAGGGAAAAAATACACACACCGTTGTAATCGGGCGAGTTTCTACTTTCAGATGCAATGGGAATTTTTGGGTTAGGTCAATCCGTTCGCGAGATATGGGAGTTTGAAGCCAAGATATGGTTGAGAAGACAACAAATTTTTCGCAATTCTGCTGCTTCAAACGCTTAACCAGAATGGCCTAGGGAAAAAATACACATACCGTTGTAATCGGGCGAGTTTCTAATTTCAGATGCAATAGGAATTTTTGGGTTAGGTCAATCCGTTCGCGAGATATGGGAGTTTGAAGCCAAGATATGGTTGAGAAGACAACAAATTTTTCGCAATTCTGCTGCTCCAAACACTTAACCAGAATGGCCTAGGGAAAAAATACACATACCGCTGTAATCGGGCGAGTTTCTACTTTCAGATGCAATAGGAATTTTTGGGTTAGTTCAATCCGTTCGCGAGATATGGGAGTTTGAAGCCAAGAAATGGTTGAGAAGACAACAAATTTTTCGCAATTCTGCTGCTCCAAACGCTTAACAAGAATGGCCTAGGGAAAAAATACACATACCGTTGTAATCGGGCGAGTTTCTACTTTCAGATGCAATTGGAATTTGTGGGTTAGGTCAATCCGTTCGCGAGATATGGGAGTTTGAAGCCAAGATATGGTTGAGAAGACAACAAATTTTTCGCAATTCTGCTGCTCCAAACGCTTAACCAGAATGGCCTAGGGAAAAAATACACATACCGTTGTAATCGGGCGAGTTTCTACTTTCAGATGCAATTGGAATTTTTGGGTTAGGTCAATCCGTTCGCGAGATATGGGAGTTTGAAGCCAAGAAATGGTTGAGAAGGCAATAAATTTTTCGCAATTCTGCTGCTCCAAACGCTTAACCAGAATGGCCTAGGGAAAAAATACACATACCGCTGTAATCGGGCGAGATTCTACTTTCAGATGCAATCGGAATTTTTGGGTTAGTTCAATCCGTTCGCGAGATATGGGAGTTTGAAGCCAAGAAATGGTTGAGAAGGCAAAAAATTTTTCGCAATTCTGCTGCTTCAAACGCTTAACCAGAATGGCCTAGGGAAGAAATACACACACCGTTGTAATCGGGCGAGTTTCTACTTTCAGATGCAATGGGAATTTTTGGGTTAGGTCAATCCGTTCGCGAGATATGGGAGTTTGAAGCCAAGATATGGTTGAGAAGACAACAAATTTTTCGCAATTCTGCTGCTTCAAACGCTTAACCAGAATGGCCTAGGGAAAAAATACACATACCGTTGTAATCGGGCGAGTTTCTAATTTCAGATGCAATAGGAATTTTTGGGTTAGGTCAATCCGTTCGCGAGATATGGGAGTTTGAAGCCAAGAAATGGTTGAGAAGGCAATAAATTTTTCGCAATTCTGCTGCTCCAAACGCTTAACCAGAATGGCCTAGGGAAAAAATACACATACCGCTGTAATCGGGCGAGATTCTACTTTCAGATGCAATAGGAATTTTTGGGTTAGTTCAATCCGTTCGCGAGATATGGGAGTTTGAAGCCAAGAAATGGTTGAGAAGGCAAAAAATTTTTCGCAATTCTGCTGCTCCAAACGCTTAACCAGAATGGGCTAGGGAAAAAATACACATACCGTTGTAATCGGGCGAGTTTCTACTTTCAGATGCAATTGGAATTTTTGGGTTAGGTCAATCCGTTCGCGAGATATGGGAGTTTGAAGCCAAGATATGGTTGAGAAGACAACAAATTTTTCGCAATTCTGCTGCTCCAAACACTTAACCAGAATGGCCTTGGGAAAAAATACACATACCGTTGTAATCGGGCGAGTTTCTACTTTCAGATGCAACAGGAATTTTTGGGTTAGGTCAATCCGTTCGCGAGATATGGGAGTTTGAAGCTAAGAAATGGTTGAGAAGACAACAAATTTTTCGCAATTCTGCTGCTCCGAACGCTTAACCAGAATGGGCTAAGGGAAAAATACACATACCGCTGTAATCGGGCGAGTTTCTACTTTCATACACAACAGGAATTTTTGGGTTAGGTCAATCCGTTCGTGAGATATGGGAGTTTGAAGCCAAGAAATGGTTGAGAAGACAACAAATTTTTCGCAATTCTGCTGCTCCAAACGCTTAACCAGAATGGCCTAGGGAAAAAATACACATACCGTTGTAATCGGGCGGGTTTCTACTTTCAGATTCAATAGGAATTTTTGGGTTAGGTTAATCCGTTCGCGAGATATGGGAGTTTGAGCCAAGAAATAGTTGAGAAGGCAAAAAATTTTTTGCAATTCTGCTGCTCCAAACGCTTAACCAGAATGGCCTAGGGGAAAAATACACATAACGCTGTAATCGGGCGAGTTTCTACTTTCAGATGCAATAGGAATTTTTGCGTTAGGTCAATCCGTTCGCGAGATATGGGAGTTTGAAGCCAAGAAATGGTTGAGAAGGCAGAAAATTTTTCGCAATTCTGCTGCTCCAAACGCTTAACCAGAATGGCCTAGGGAAAAATACACATACCGCTGTAATCGGGCGAGTTTCTACTTTCAGGTGCAATAGGAATTTTTGGGTTAGGTCAATCCGTTCGCGAGATATGGGAGTTTGAAGCCAAGATATGGTTGAGAAGACAACAAATTTTTCGCAATTCTGCTGCTCCAAACGCTTAACCAGAATGGCCTAGGGAAAAAATACACATACCGCTGTAATCGGGCGAGATTCTACTTTCAGATGCGATAGGAATTTTTGGGTTAGTTCAATCCGTTCGCGAGATATGGGAGTTTGAAGCCAAGAAATGGTTGAGAAGGCAAAAAATTTTTCGCAATTCTGCTGCTTCAAGCGCTTAACCAGAATGGCCTAGGGAAAAAATACACACACCGTTGTAATCGGGCGAGTTTCTACTTTCAGATGCAATGGGAATTTTTGGGTTAGGTCAATCCGTTCGCGAGATATGGGAGTTTGAAGCCAAGATATGGTTGAGAAGACAACAAATTTTTCGCAATTCTGCTGCTTCAAACGCTTAACCAGAATGGCCTAGGGAAAAAATACACATACCGTTGTAATCGGGCGAGTTTCTAATTTCAGATGCAATAGGAATTTTTGGGTTAGGTCAATCCGTTCGCGAGATATGGGAGTTTGAAGCCAAGATATGGTTGAGAAGACAACAAATTTTTCGCAATTCTGCTGCTCCAAACACTTAACCAGAATGGCCTAGGGAAAAAATACACATACCGCTGTAATCGGGCGAGTTTCTACTTTCAGGTGCAATAGGAATTTTTGGGTTAGTTCAATCCGTTCGCGAGATATGGGAATTTGAAGCCAAGAAATGGTTGAGAAGACAACAAATTTTTCGCAATTCTGCTGCTCCAAACGCTTAACAAGAATGGCCTAGGGAAAAAATACACATACCGTTGTAATCGGGCGAGTTTCTACTTTCAGATGCAATTGGAATTTGTGGGTTAGGTCAATCCGTTCGCGAGATATGGGAGTTTGAAGCCAAGATATGGTTGAGAAGACAACAAATTTTTCGCAATTCTGCTGCTCCAAACGCTTAACCAGAATGGCCTAGGGAAAAAATACACATACCGTTGTAATCGGGCGAGTTTCTACTTTCAGATGCAATTGGAATTTTTGGGTTAGGTCAATCCGTTCGCGAGATATGGGAGTTTGAAGCCAAGAAATGGTTGAGAAGGCAATAAATTTTTCGCAATTCTGCTGCTCCAAACGCTTAACCAGAATGGCCTAGGGAAAAAATACACATACCGCTGTAATCGGGCGAGATTCTACTTTCAGATGCAATAGGAATTTTTGGGTTAGTTCAATCCGTTCGCGAGATATGGGAGTTTGAAGCCAAGAAATGGTTGAGAAGGCAAAAAATTTTTCGCAATTCTGCTGCTTCAAACGCATAACCAGAATGGCCTAGGGAAGAAATACACACACCGTTGTAATCGGGCGAGTTTCTACTTTCAGATGCAATGGGAATTTTTGGGTTAGGTCAATCCGTTCGCGAGATATGGGAGTTTGAAGCCAAGATATGGTTGAGAAGACAACAAATTTTTCGCAATTCTGCTGCTTCAAACGCTTAACCAGAATGGCCTAGGGAAAAAATACACATACCGTTGTAATCGGGCGAGTTTCTAATTTCAGATGCAATAGGAATTTTTGGGTTAGGTCAATCCGTTCGCGAGATATGGGAGTTTGAAGCCAAGAAATGGTTGAGAAGGCAATAAATTTTTCGCAATTCTGCTGCTCCAAACGCTTAACCAGAATGGCCTAGGGAAAAAATACACATACCGCTGTAATCGGGCGAGATTCTACTTTCAGATGCAATAGGAATTTTTGGGTTAGTTCAATCCGTTCGCGAGATATGGGAGTTTGAAGCCAAGAAATGGTTGAGAAGGCAAAAAATTTTTCGCAATTCTGCTGCTCCAAACGCTTAACCAGAATGGGCTAGGGAAAAAATACACATACCGTTGTAATCGGGCGAGTTTCTACTTTCAGATGCAATTGGAATTTTTGGGTTAGGTCAATCCGTTCGCGAGATATGGGAGTTTGAAGCCAAGATATGGTTGAGAAGACAACAAATTTTTCGCAATTCTGCTGCTCCAAACACTTAACCAGAATGGCCTTGGGAAAAAATACACATACCGTTGTAATCGGGCGAGTTTCTACTTTCAGATGCAACAGGAATTTTTGGGTTAGGTCAATCCGTTCGCGAGATATGGGAGTTTGAAGCTAAGAAATGGTTGAGAAGACAACAAATTTTTCGCAATTCTGCTGCTCCGAACGCTTAACCAGAATGGGCTAAGGGAAAAATACACATACCGCTGTAATCGGGCGAGTTTCTACTTTCATACACAACAGGAATTTTTGGGTTAGGTCAATCCGTTCGTGAGATATGGGAGTTTGAAGCCAAGAAATGGTTGAGAAGACAACAAATTTTTCGCAATTCTGCTGCTCCAAACGCTTAACCAGAATGGCCTAGGGAAAAAATACACATACCGTTGTAATCGGGCGGGTTTCTACTTTCAGATTCAATAGGAATTTTTGGGTTAGGTTAATCCGTTCGCGAGATATGGGAGTTTGAGCCAAGAAATAGTTGAGAAGGCAAAAAATTTTTTGCAATTCTGCTGCTCCAAACGCTTAACCAGAATGGCCTAGGGGAAAAATACACTTAACGCTGTAATCGGGCGAGTTTCTACTTTCAGATGCAATAGGAATTTTTGCGTTAGGTCAATCCGTTCGCGAGATATGGGAGTTTGAAGCCAAGAAATGGTTGAGAAGGCAGAAAATTTTTCGCAATTCTGCTGCTCCAAACGCTTAACCAGAATGGCCTAGGGAAAAATACACATACCGCTGTAATCGGGCGAGTTTCTACTTTCAGGTGCAATAGGAATTTTTGGGTTAGGTCAATCCGTTCGCGAGATATGGGAGTTTGAAACCAAGAAATGGTTGAGAAGGCAAAAAATTTTTCGCAATTCTGCTGCTCCAAACGCTTAACAAGAATGGCCTAGGGAAAAAATACACATACCGTTGTAATCGGGCGAGTTTCTACTTTCAGATGCAACAGGAATTTTTGGGTTAGGTCAATCCGTTCGCGAGATATGGGTGTTTGAAGCTAAGAAATGGTTGAGAAGACAACAAATTTTTCGCACTTCTGCTGCTCCAAACGCTTAACCAGAATGGGCTAGGGAAAAAATACACATACCGTTGTAATCGGGCGAGTTTCTACTCTCAGATGCAATCGGAATTTTTGGGTTAGGTCAATCCGTTCGCGAGATATGGGAGTTTGAAGCCACGATATGGTTGAGAAGACAACAAATTTTTCGCACTTCTGCTGCTCCAAACGCTTAACCAGAATGGCCAAGGGAAAAAATACACATACCGTTGTAATCGGGCGAGTTTCTACTTTCAGATACAATAGGAATTTTTGGGTTAGGTCAATCCGTTCGCGAGATATGGGAGTTTGAAGCCAAGAAATGGTTGAGAAGGCAAAAAATTTTTCGAATTTCTGCTGCTCCAAACGCTTAACCAGAATGGCCTAGGGAAAAAATACACATACCGTTGTAATCGGGCGGGTTTCTACTTTCAGATGCAATAGGAATTTTTGGGTTATGTTAATCCGTTCGCGAGATATGGGAGTTTGAGCCAAGAAATGGTTGAGAAGGCAAAAAATTTTTCGCAATTCTGCTGCTCCAAACGCTTAACCAGAATGGCCTAGGGGAAAAATACACATAACGCTGTAATCGGGCGAGTTTCTACTTTCAGGTGCAATAGGAATTTTTGCGTTATGTCAATCCGTTCGCGAGATATGGGAGTTTGAAGCCAAGAAATGGTTGAGAATACAACAAATTTTTCGCAATTCTGCTGCTCCAAACGCTTAACCAGAATGGCCTAGGGAAAAAATACACATACCGTTGTAATCGGGCGAGTTTCTACTTTCAGATGCAATAGGAATTTTTGGGTTAGTTCAATCCGTTCGCGAGATATGGGAGTTTGAAGCCAAGAAATGGTTGAGAAGGCAATAAATTTTTCGCAATTCTGCTGCTCCAAACGCTTAACCAGAATGGCCTAGGGAAAAAATACACATACCGCTGTAATCGGGCGAGTTTCTACTTTCAGATGCAATAGGAATTTTTGGGTTAGTTCAATCCGTTCGCGAGATATGGGAGTTTGAAGCCAAGAAATGGTTGAGAAGGCAAAAAATTTTTCGCAATTCTGCTGCTCCAAACGCTTAACCAGAATGGGATAGGGAAAAAATACACATACCGTTGTAATCGGGCGAGTTTCTACTTTCAGATGCAATTGGAATTTTTGGGTTAGG
Organism: Ptiloglossa arizonensis; assembly: GCF_051014685.1. Classification (NCBI taxonomy): domain Eukaryota; kingdom Metazoa; phylum Arthropoda; class Insecta; order Hymenoptera; family Colletidae; genus Ptiloglossa; species Ptiloglossa arizonensis. The sequence goes on along the minus strand of NW_027478896.1, from coordinate 288,160 downwards.
TCAATCCGTTCGCGAGATATGGGAGTTTGAAGCCAAGATATGGTTGAGAAGACAACAAATTTTTCGCAATTCTGCTGCTCCAAACGCTTAACAAGAATGGCCTAGGGAAAAAATACACATACCGTTGTAATCGGGCGAGTTTCTACTTTCAGATGCAACAGGAATTTTTGGGTTAGGTCAATCCGTTCGCGAGATATGGGTGTTTGAAGCTAAGAAATGGTTGAGAAGACAACAAATTTTTCGCACTTCTGCTGCTCCAAACGCTTAACCAGAATGGGCTAGGGAAAAAATACACATACCGTTGTAATCGGGCGAGTTTCTACTCTCAGATGCAATCGGAATTTTTGGGTTAGGTCAATCCGTTCGCGAGATATGGGAGTTTGAAGCCAAGATATGGTTGAGAAGACAACAAATTTTTCGCACTTCTGCTGCTCCAAACGCTTAACCAGAATGGCCAAGGGAAAAAATACACATACCGTTGTAATCGGGCGAGTTTCTACTTTCAGATACAATAGGAATTTTTGGGTTAGGTCAATCCGTTCGCGAGATATGGGAGTTTGAAGCCAAGAAATGGTTGAGAAGGCAAAAAATTTTTCGAATTTCTGCTGCTCCAAACGCTTAACCAGAATGGCCTAGGGAAAAAATACACATACCGTTGTAATCGGGCGGGTTTCTACTTTCAGATGCAATAGGAATTTTTGGGTTATGTTAATCCGTTCGCGAGATATGGGAGTTTGAGCCAAGAAATGGTTGAGAAGGCAAAAAATTTTTCGCAATTCTGCTGCTCCAAACGCTTAACCAGAATGGCCTAGGGGAAAAATACACATAACGCTGTAATCGGGCGAGTTTCTACTTTCAGGTGCAATAGGAATTTTTGCGTTATGTCAATCCGTTCGCGAGATATGGGAGTTTGAAGCCAAGAAATGGTTGAGAATACAACAAATTTTTCGCAATTCTGCTGCTCCAAACGCTTAACCAGAATGGCCTAGGGAAAAAATACACATACCGTTGTAATCGGGCGAGTTTCTACTTTCAGATGCAATAGGAATTTTTGGGTTAGTTCAATCCGTTCGCGAGATATGGGAGTTTGAAGCCAAGAAATGGTTGAGAAGGCAATAAATTTTTCGCAATTCTGCTGCTCCAAACGCTTAACCAGAATGGCCTAGGGAAAAAATACACATACCGCTGTAATCGGGCGAGTTTCTACTTTCAGATGCAATAGGAATTTTTGGGTTAGTTCAATCCGTTCGCGAGATATGGGAGTTTGAAGCCAAGAAATGGTTGAGAAGGCAAAAAATTTTTCGCAATTCTGCTGCTCCAAACGCTTAACCAGAATGGGATAGGGAAAAAATACACATACCGTTGTAATCGGGCGAGTTTCTACTTTCAGATGCAATTGGAATTTTTGGGTTAGGTCAATCCGTTCGCGAGATATGGGAGTTTGAAGCCAAGATATGGTTGAGAAGACAACAAATTTTTCGCAATTCTGCTGCTCCAAACGCTTAACCAGAATGGCCTTGGGAAAAAATACACATACCGTTGTAATCGGGCGAGTTTCTACTTTCAGATGGAATAGGAATTTTTGGGTTAGGTCAATCCGTTCGCGAGATATGGGAGTTTGAAGCCAAGAAATGGTTGAGAAGGCAACAAATTTTTCGCAATTCTGCTGCTCCGAACGCTTAACCAGAATGGGCTAAGGAAAAAATACACATACCGTTGTAATCGGGCGAGTTTCTACTTTCAGTTGCAATAGGAATTTTTGGGCTAGGTCAATCCGTTCGCGAGATATGGGAGTTTGAAGCCAAGAAATGGTTGAGAAGACAACAAATTTTTCGCAATTCTGCTGCTCCAAACGCTTAACCAGAATGGCCTAGGGAAAAAATACACATACCGTTGTAATCGGGCGGGTTTCTACTTTCAGATGCAATAGGAATTTTTGGGTTAGGTTAATCCGTTCGCGAGATATGGGAGTTTGAGGCAAGAAATAGTTGAGAAGGCAAAAAATTTTTCGCAATTCTGCTGCTCCAAACGCTTAACCAGAATGGCCTAGGGGAAAAATACACATAACGCTGTAATCGGGCGAGTTTCTACTTTCAGATGCAATAGGAATTTTTGCGTTAGGTCAATCCGTTCGCGAGATATGGGAGTTTGAAGCCAAGAAATGGTTGAGATGGCAGAAAATTTTTCGCAATTCTGCTGCTCCAAACGCTTAACCAGAATGGCCTAGGGAAAAATACACATACCGCTGTAATCGGGCGAGTTTCTACTTTCAGATGCAATAGGAATTTTTGGGTTAGGTCAATCGGTTCGCGAGATATGGGAGTTTGAAGTCAAGAAATGGTTGAGAAGGCAAAAAATTTTTCGCAATTCTGCTGCTCCAAACGCTTAACAAGAATGGCCTAGGGAAAAAATACACATACCGTTGTAATCGGGCGAGTTTCTACTTTCAGATGCAATAGGAATTTTTGGGTTAGTTCAAACCGTTCGCGAGATATGGGAGTTTGAAGCCAAGAAATGGTTGAGAAGGCAAAAAATTTTTCGCAATTCTGCTGCTCCAAACGCTTAACCAGAATGGCCTAGGGAAAAAATAAACATACCGTTGTAATCGGGCGAGTTTCTACTTTCAGATGCAACAGGAATTTTTGGGTTAGGTCAATCCGTTCGCGAGATATGGGTGTTTGAAGCTAAGAAATGGTTGAGAAGACAACAAATTTTTCGCACTTCTGCTGCTCCAAACGCTTAACCAGAATGGGCTAGGGAAAAAATACACATACCGTTGTAATCGGGCGAGTTTCTACTTTCAGATGCAATAGGAATTTTTGGGTTAGGTCAATCCGTTCGCGAGATATGGGAGTTTGAAGCCAAGAAATGGTTGAGAAGGCAATAAATTTTTCGCAATTCTGCTGCTCCAAACGCTTAACCAGAATGGCCTAGGGAAAAAATATACATACCGCTGTAACCGGGCGAGTTTCTACTTTCAGATGCAATAGGAATTTTTGGGTTAGTTCAAACCGTTCGCGAGATATGGGAGTTTGAAGCCAAGAAATGGTTGAGAAGGCAAAAAATTTTTCGCAATTCTGCTGCTCCAAACGCTTAACCAGAATGGCCTAGGGAAAAAATACACATACCGTTGTAATCGGGCGAGTTTCTACTTGCAGATGCAATTGGAATTTTTGGGTTAGGTCAATGCGTTCGCGAGATATGGGAGTTTGAAGCCAAGATATGGTTGAGAAGACAACAAATTTTTCGCAATTCTGCTGCTCCAAACGCTTAACCAGAATGGCCTAGGGAAAAAATACACATACCGTTGTAATCGGGCGAGTTTCTACTTTCAGATGCAATAGGAATTTTTGGGTTAGGTCAATCCGTTCGCGAGATATGGGAGTTTGAAGCCAAGAAATGGTTGAGAAGGCAATAAATTTTTCGCAATTCTGCTGCTCCAAACGCTTAACCAGAATGGCCTAGGGAAAAAATACACATACCGCTGTAATCGGGCGAGTTTCTACTTTCAGATGCAATAGGAATTTTTGGGTTTGTTCAATCCGTTCGCGAGATATGGGAGTTTGAAGCCAAGAAATGGTTGAGAAGACAACAAATTTTTCGCAATTCTGCTGCTCCAAACGCTTAACCAGAATGGGCTAGGGAAAAAATACACATACCGTTGTAATCGGGCGGGTTTCTACTTTCAGATGCAATAGGAATTTTTGGGTTAGGTCAATCCGTTCGCGAGATATGGGAGTTTGAAGCCAAGAAATGGTTGAGAAGGCAATAAATTTTTCGCAATTCTGCTGCTCCAAACGCTTAACCAGAATGGCCTAGGGAAAAAATACACATACCGCTGTAATCGGGCGAGATTCTACTTTCAGATGCAATAGGAATTTTTGGGTTAGTTCAATCCGTTCGCGAGATATGGGAGTTTGAAGCCAAGAAATGGTTGAGAAGGCAAAAAATTTTTCGCAATTCTGCTGCTCCAAACGCTTAACCAGAATGGGCTAGGGAAAAAATACACATACCGTTGTAATCGGGCGAGTTTCTACTTTCAGATGCAATAGGAATTTTTGGGTTAGGTCAATCCGTTCGCGAGATATGGGAGTTTGAAGCCAAGATATGGTTGAGAGGACAACAAATTTTTCGCAATTCTGCTGCTCCAAACACTTAACCAGAATGGGCTAAGGAAAAAATACACATACGGTTGTAATCGGGCGAGTTTCTACTTTCAGATGCAATAGGAATTTTTGGGTTAGGTCAATCCGTTCGCGAGATATGGGAGTTTGAAGCCAAGATATGGTTGAGAGGACAACAAATTTTTCGCAATTCTGCTGCTCCAAACGCTTAACCAGAATGGGCTAAGGAAAAAATACACATACCGCTGTAATGGGGCGAGTTTCTACTTTCATACACAACAGGAATTTTTGGGTTAGGTCAATCCGTTCGCGAGATATGGGAGTTTGAAGCCAAGAAATGGTTGAGAAGACAACAAATTTTTCGCAATTCTGCTGCTCCAAACGCTTAACCAGAATGGCCTAGGGAAAAAATACACATGCCGTTGTAATCGGGCGGGTTTCTACTTTCAGATTCAATAGGAATTTTTGGGTTAGGTTAATCCGTTCGCGAGATATGGGAGTTTGAAGCCAAGATATGGTTGAGAAGACAACAAATTTTTCGCAATTCTGCTGCTCCAAACACTTAACCAGAATGGCCTTGGGAAAAAATACACATACCGTTGTAATCGGGCGAGTTTCTACTTTCAGATGCAATAGGAATTTTTGGGTTAGGTCAATCCGTTCGCGAGATATGGGAGTTTGAAGCCAAGAAATGGTTGAGAAGGCAATAAATTTTTCGCAATTCTGCTGCTCCAAACGCTTAACCAGAATGGCCTAGGGAAAAAATACACATACCGCTGTAATCGGGCGAGTTTCTACTTTCAGATGCAACAGGAATTTTTGGGTTAGGTCAATCCGTTCGCGAGATATGGGAGCTTGAAACCAAGAAATGGTAGAGAAGACAAAAAATTTTTCGCAATTCTGCTGCTCCAAACGCTTAACAACAATGGCCTAGGGAAAAAATACACATACCGTTGTAATCGGGCGAGTTTCTACTTTCAGATGCAACAGGAATTTTTGGGTTAGGTCAATCCGTTCGCGAGATATGGGTGTTTGAAGCTAAGAAATGGTTGAGAAGACAACAAATTTTTCGCACTTCTGCTGCTCCAAACGCTTAACCAGAATGGGCTAGGGAAAAAATACACATACCGTTGTAATCGGGCGAGTTTCTACTCTCAGATGCAATCGGAATTTTTGGGTTAGGTCAATCCGTTCGCTAGATATGGGAGTTTGAAGCCAAGATATGGTTGAGAAGACAACAAATTTTTCGCACTTCTGCTGCTCCAAACGCTTAACCAGAATGGCCAAGGGAAAAAATACACATACCGTTGTAATCGGGCGAGTTTCTACTTTCAGATACAATAGGAATTTTTGGGTTAGGTCAATCCGTTCGCGAGATATGGGAGTTTGAAGCCAAGAAATGGTTGAGAAGGCAAAAAATTTTTCGAATTTCTGCTGCTCCAAACGCTTAACCAGAATGGCCTAGGGAAAAAATACACATACCGTTGTAATCGGGCGGGTTTCTACTTTCAGATGCAATAGGAATTTTTGGGTTAGGTCAATCCGTTCGCGAGATATGGGAGTTTGAAGCCAAGAAATGGTTGAGAAGGCAATAAATTTTTCGCAATTCTGCTGCTCCAAACGCTTAACCAGAATGGCCTAGGGAAAAAATACACATACCGTTGTAATCGGGCGAGTTTCTACTTTCAGATGCAACAGGAATTTTTGGGTTAGGTCAATCCGTTCGCGAGATATGGGAGTTTGAAACCAAGAAATGGTTGAGAAGGCAGAAAATTTTTCGCAATTCTGCTGCTCCAAACGCTTAACCAGAATGGCCTAGGGAAAAATACACATACCGCTGTAATCGGGCTAGTTTCTACTTTCAGGTGCAATAGAAATTTTTGGGTTAGGTCAATCCGTTCGCGAGATATGGGAGCTTGAAACCAAGAAATGGTAGAGAAGACAAAAAATTTTTCGCAATTCTGCTGCTCCAAACGCTTAACAACAATGGCCTAGGGAAAAAATACACATACCGTTGTAATCGGGCGAGTTTCTACTTTCAGATGCAACAGGAATTTTTGGGTTAGGTCAATCCGTTCGCGAGATATGGGTGTTTGAAGCTAAGAAATGGTTGAGAAGACAACAAATTTTTCGCACTTCTGCTGCTCCAAACGCTTAACCAGAATGGGCTAGGGAAAAAATACACATACCGTTGTAATCGGGCGAGTTTCTACTCTCAGATGCGATCGGAATTTTTGGGTTAGGTCAATCCGTTCGCTAGATATGGGAGTTTGAAGCCAAGATATGGTTGAGAAGAGAACAAATTTTTCGCACTTCTGCTGCTCCAAACGCTTAACCAGAATGGCCAAGGGAAAAAATACACATACCGTTGTAATCGGGCGAGTTTCTACTTTCAGATACAATAGGAATTTTTGGGTTAGGTCAATCCGTTCGCGAGATATGGGAGTTTGAAGCCAAGAAATGGTTGAGAAGGCAAAAAATTTTTCGAATTTCTGCTGCTCCAAACGCTTAACCAGAATGGCCTAGGGAAAAAATACACATACCGTTGTAATCGGGCGGGTTTCTACTTTCAGATGCAATAGGAATTTTTGGGTTAGGTCAATCCGTTCGCGAGATATGGGAGTTTGAAGCCAAGAAATGGTTGAGAAGGCAATAAATTTTTCGCAATTCTGCTGCTCCAAACGCTTAACCAGAATGGCCTAGGGAAAAAATACACATACCGCTGTAATCGGGCGAGTTTCTACTTTCAGATGCAATAGGAATTTTTGGGTTAGTTCAATCCGTTCGCGAGATATGGGAGTTTGAAGCCAAGAAATGGTTGAGAAGGCAAAAAATTTTTCGCAATTCTGCTGCTCCAAACGCTTAACCAGAATGGGATAGGGAAAAAATACACATACCGTTGTAATCGGGCGAGTTTCTACTTTCAGATGCAATTGGAATTTTTGGGTTAGGAAAATCCGTTCGCGAGATATGGGAGTTTGAAGCCAAGATATGGTTGAGAAGACAACAAATTTTTCTTAATTCTGCTGCTCCAAACTCTTAACCAGAATGGCCTTGGGAAAAAATACACATACCGTTGTAATCGGGCGAGTTTCTACTTTCAGATGCAATAGGAATTTTTGGGTTAGGTCAATCCGTTCGCGAGATATGGGAGTTTGAAGCCAAGAAATGGTTGAGAAGGCAACAAATTTTTCGCAATTCTGCTGCTCCGAACGCTTAACCAGAATGGGCTAAGGAAAAAATACACATACCGTTGTAATCGGGCGAGTTTCTACTTTCAGATGCAATAGGAATTTTTGGGTTTGGTCAATCCGTTCGCGAGATATGGGAGTTTGAAGCCAAGAAATGGTTGAGAAGACAACAAATTTTTCGCAATTCTGCTGCTCCAAACGCTTAACCAGAATGGCCTAGGGAAAAAATACACATACCGTTGTAATCGGGCGGGTTTCTACTTTCAGATGCAATAGGAATTTTTGGGTTAGGTTAATCCGTTCGCGAGATATGGGAGTTTGAGGCAAGAAATAGTTGAGAAGGCAAAAAATTTTTCGCAATTCTGCTGCTCCAAACGCTTAACCAGAATGGCCTAGGGGAAAAATACACATAACGCTGTAATCGGGCGAGTTTCTACTTTCAGATGCAATAGGAATTTTTGGGTTAGGTCAATCCGTTCGCGAGATATGGGAGTTTGAAGCCAAGAAATGGTTGAGAAGACAACAAATTTTTCGCAATTCTGCTGCTCCAAACGCTTAACCAGAATGGCCTAGGGGAAAAATACACATAACGCTGTAATCGGGCGAGTTTCTACTTTCAGATGCAATAGGAATTTTTGCGTTAGGTCAATCCGTTCGCGAGATATGGGAGTTTGAAGCCAAGAAATGGTTGAGATGGCAGAAAATTTTTCGCAATTCTGCTGCTCCAAACGCTTAACCAGAATGGCCTAGGGAAAAATACACATACCGCTGTAATCGGGCGAGTTTCTACTTTCAGATGCAATAGGAATTTTTGGGTTAGGTCAATCCGTTCGCGAGATATGGGAGTTTGAAGCCAAGAAATGGTTGAGAAGGCAAAAAATTTTTCGCAATTCTGCTGCTCCAAACGCTTAACCAGAATGGCCTAGGGAAAAATACACATACCGTTGTAATCGGGCGGGTTTCTACTTTCAGATGCAATTGGAATTTGTGGGTTAGGTCAATCCGTTCGCGAGATATGGGAGTTTGAAGCCAAGATATGGTTGAGAAGACAACAAATTTTTCGAAATTCTGCTGCTCCAAACGCTTAACCAGAATGGCCTAGGGAAAAAATACACACACCGTTGTAATCGGGCGAGTTTCTACTTTCAGATGCAATTGGAATTTTTGGGTTAGGTCAATCCGTTCGCGAGATATGGGAGTTTGAAGCCAAGAAATGGTTGAGAAGGCAATAAATTTTTCGCAATTCTGCTGCTCCAAACGCTTAACCAGAATGGCCTAGGGAAAAAATACACATACCGCTGTAATCGGGCGAGATTCTACTTTCAGATGCAATAGGAATTTTTGGGTTAGTTCAATCCGTTCGCGAGATATGGGAGTTTGAAGCCAAGAAATGGTTGAGAAGGCAAAAAATTTTTCGCAATTCTGCTGCTTCAAACGCTTAACCAGAATGGCCTAGGGAAAAAATACACACACCGTTGTAATCGGGCGAGTTTCTACTTTCAGATGCAATGGGAATTTTTGGGTTAGGTCAATCCGTTCGCGAGATATGGGAGTTTGAAGCCAAGATATGGTTGAGAAGACAACAAATTTTTCGCAATTCTGCTGCTTCAAACGCTTAACCAGAATGGCCTAGGGAAAAAATACACATACCGTTGTAATCGGGCGAGTTTCTAATTTCAGATGCAATAGGAATTTTTGGGTTAGGTCAATCCGTTCGCGAGATATGGGAGTTTGAAGCCAAGATATGGTTGAGAAGACAACAAATTTTTCGCAATTCTGCTGCTCCAAACACTTAACCAGAATGGCCTAGGGAAAAAATACACATACCGCTGTAATCGGGCGAGTTTCTACTTTCAGATGCAATAGGAATTTTTGGGTTAGTTCAATCCGTTCGCGAGATATGGGAGTTTGAAGCCAAGAAATGGTTGAGAAGACAACAAATTTTTCGCAATTCTGCTGCTCCAAACGCTTAGCAAGAATGGCCTAGGGAAAAAATACACATACCGTTGTAATCGGGCGAGTTTCTACTTTCAGATGCAATTGGAATTTGTGGGTTAGGTCAATCCGTTCGCGAGATATGGGAGTTTGAAGCCAAGATATGGTTGAGAAGACAACAAATTTTTCGCAATTCTGCTGCTCCAAACGCTTAACCAGAATGGCCTAGGGAAAAAATACACATACCGTTGTAATCGGGCGAGTTTCTACTTTCAGATGCAATTGGAATTTTTGGGTTAGGTCAATCCGTTCGCGAGATATGGGAGTTTGAAGCCAAGAAATGGTTGAGAAGGCAATAAATTTTTCGCAATTCAGCTGCTCCAAACGCTTAACCAGAATGGCCTAGGGAAAAAATACACATACCGCTGTAATCGGGCGAGATTCTACTTTCAGATGCAATAGGAATTTTTGGGTTAGTTCAATCCGTTCGCGAGATATGGGAGTTTGAAGCCAAGAAATGGTTGAGAAGGCAAAAAATTTTTCGCAATTCTGCTGCTTCAAACGCTTAACCAGAATGGCCTAGGGAAGAAATACACACACCGTTGTAATCGGGCGAGTTTCTACTTTCAGATGCAATGGGAATTTTTGGGTTAGGTCAATCCGTTCGCGAGATATGGGAGTTTGAAGCCAAGATATGGTTGAGAAGACAACAAATTTTTCGCAATTCTGCTGCTCCAAACGCTTAACCAGAATGGCCTAGGGAAAAAATACACATACCGTTGTAATCGGGCGGGTTTCTACTTTCAGATTCAATAGGAATTTTTGGGTTAGGTTAATCCGTTCGCGAGATATGGGAGTTTGAGCCAAGAAATAGTTGAGAAGGCAAAAAATTTTTTGCAATTCTGCTGCTCCAAACGCTTAACCAGAATGGCCTAGGGGAAAAATACACATAACGCTGTAATCGGGCGAGTTTCTACTTTCAGATGCAATAGGAATTTTTGCGTTAGGTCAATCCGTTCGCGAGATATGGGAGTTTGAAGCCAAGAAATGGTTGAGAAGGCAGAAAATTTTTCGCAATTCTGCTGCTCCAAACGCTTAACCAGAATGGCCTAGGGAAAAATACACATACCGCTGTAATCGGGCGAGTTTCTACTTTCAGGTGCAATAGGAATTTTTGGGTTAGGTCAATCCGTTCGCGAGATATGGGAGTTTGAAACCAAGAAATGGTTGAGAAGGCAAAAAATTTTTCGCAATTCTGCTGCTCCAAACGCTTAACAAGAATGGCCTAGGGAAAAAATACACATACCGTTGTAATCGGGCGAGTTTCTACTTTCAGATGCAACAGGAATTTTTGGGTTAGGTCAATCCGTTCGCGAGATATGGGTGTTTGAAGCTAAGAAATGGTTGAGAAGACAACAAATTTTTCGCACTTCTGCTGCTCCAAACGCTTAACCAGAATGGGCTAGGGAAAAAATACACATACCGTTGTAATCGGGCGAGTTTCTACTCTCAGATGCAATCGGAATTTTTGGGTTAGGTCAATCCGTTCGCGAGATATGGGAGTTTGAAGCCAAGATATGGTTGAGAAGACAACAAATTTTTCGCACTTCTGCTGCTCCAAACGCTTAACCAGAATGGCCAAGGGAAAAAATACACATACCGTTGTAATCGGGCGAGTTTCTACTTTCAGATACAATAGGAATTTTTGGGTAAGGTCAATCCGTTCGCGAGATATGGGAGTTTGAAGCCAAGAAATGGTTGAGAAGGCAAAAAATTTTTCGAATTTCTGCTGCTCCAAACGCTTAACCAGAATGGCCTAGGGAAAAAATACACATACCGTTGTAATCGGGCGGGTTTCTACTTTCAGATGCAACAGGAATTTTTGGGTTAGGTCAATCCGTTCGCGAGATATGGGAGTTTGAAGCCAAGAAATGGTTGAGAAGGCAACAAATTTTTCGCAATTCTGCTGCTCCGAACGCTTAACCAGAATGGGCTAAGGAAAAAATACACATACCGTTGTAATCGGGCGAGTTTCTACTTTCAGATGCAATAGGAATTTTTGGGTTAGGTCAATCCGTTCGCGAGATATGGGAGTTTGAAGCCAAGAAATGGTTGAGAAGACAACAAATTTTTCGCAATTCTGCTGCTCCAAACGCTTAACCAGAATGGCCTAGGGAAAAAATACACATACCGTTGTAATCGGGCGGGTTTCTACTTTCAGATGCAATAGGAATTTTTGGGTTAGGTTAATCCGTTCGCGAGATATGGGAGTTTGAGGCAAGAAATAGTTGAGAAGGCAAAAAATTTTTCGCAATTCTGCTGCTCCAAACGCTTAACCAGAATGGCCTAGGGGAAAAATACACATAACGCTGTAATCGGGCGAGTTTCTACTTTCAGATGCAATAGGAATTTTTGGGTTAGGTCAATCCGTTCGCGAGATATGGGAGTTTGAAGCCAAGAAATGGTTGAGAAGACAACAAATTTTTCGCAATTCTGCTGCTCCAAACGCTTAACCAGAATGGCCTAGGGGAAAAATACACATAACGCTGTAATCGGGCGAGTTTCTACTTTCAGATGCAATAGGAATTTTTGCGTTAGGTCAATCCGTTCGCGAGATATGGGAGTTTGAAGCCAAGAAATGGTTGAGATGGCAGAAAATTTTTCGCAATTCTGCTGCTCCAAACGCTTAACCAGAATGGCCTAGGGAAAAATACACATACCGCTGTAATCGGGCGAGTTTCTACTTTCAGATGCAATAGGAATTTTTGGGTTAGGTCAATCCGTTCGCGAGATATGGGAGTTTGAAGCCAAGAAATGGTTGAGAAGGCAAAAAATTTTTCGCAATTCTGCTGCTCCAAACGCTTAACCAGAATGGCCTAGGGAAAAATACACATACCGTTGTAATCGGGCGGGTTTCTACTTTCAGATACAATAGGAATTTTTGGGTAAGGTCAATCCGTTCGCGAGATATGGGAGTTTGAAGCCAAGAAATGGTTGAGAAGGCAAAAAATTTTTCGAATTTCTGCTGCTCCAAACGCTTAACCAGAATGGCCTAGGGAAAAAATACACATACCGTTGTAATCGGGCGGGTTTCTACTTTCAGATGCAACAGGAATTTTTGGGTTAGGTCAATCCGTTCGCGAGATATGGGAGTTTGAAGCCAAGATATGGTTGAGAAGACAACAAATTTTTCGCAATTCTGCTGCTCCAAACACTTAACCAGAATGGCCTAGGGAAAAAATACACATACCGCTGTAATCGGGCGAGTTTCTACTTTCAGATGCAATAGGAATTTTTGGGTTAGTTCAATCCGTTCGCGAGATATGGGAGTTTGAAGCCAAGAAATGGTTGAGAAGACAACAAATTTTTCGCAATTCTGCTGCTCCAAACGCTTAACAAGAATGGCCTAGGGAAAAAATACACATACCGTTGTAATCGGGCGAGTTTCTACTTTCAGATGCAATTGGAATTTGTGGGTTAGGTCAATCCGTTCGCGAGATATGGGAGTTTGAAGCCAAGAAATGGTTGAGAAGGCAATAAATTTTTCGCAATTCTGCTGCTCCAAACGCTTAACCAGAATGGCCTAGGGAAAAAATACACATACCGCTGTAATCGGGCGAGATTCTACTTTCAGATGCAATAGGAATTTTTGGGTTAGTTCAATCCGTTCGCGAGATATGGGAGTTTGAAGCCAAGAAATGGTTGAGAAGGCAAAAAATTTTTCGCAATTCTGCTGCTTCAAACGCTTAACCAGAATGGCCTAGGGAAGAAATACACACACCGTTGTAATCGGGCGAGTTTCTACTTTCAGATGCAATGGGAATTTTTGGGTTAGGTCAATCCGTTCGCGAGATATGGGAGTTTGAAGCCAAGATATGGTTGAGAAGACAACAAATTTTTCGCAATTCTGCTGCTTCAAACGCTTAACCAGAATGGCCTAGGGAAAAAATACACATACCGTTGTAATCGGGCGAGTTTCTAATTTCAGATGCAATAGGAATTTTTGGGTTAGGTCAATCCGTTCGCGAGATATGGGAGTTTGAAGCCAAGAAATGGTTGAGAAGGCAATAAATTTTTCGCAATTCTGCTGCTCCAAACGCTTAACCAGAATGGCCTAGGGAAAAAATACACATACCGCTGTAATCGGGCGAGATTCTACTTTCAGATGCAATAGGAATTTTTGGGTTAGTTCAATCCGTTCGCGAGATATGGGAGTTTGAAGCCAAGAAATGGTTGAGAAGGCAAAAAATTTTTCGCAATTCTGCTGCTCCAAACGCTTAACCAGAATGGGCTAGGGAAAAAATACACATACCGTTGTAATCGGGCGAGTTTCTACTTTCAGATGCAATTGGAATTTTTGGGTTAGGTCAATCCGTTCGCGAGATATGGGAGTTTGAAGCCAAGATATGGTTGAGAAGACAACAAATTTTTCGCAATTCTGCTGCTCCAAACACTTAACCAGAATGGCCTTGGGAAAAAATACACATACCGTTGTAATCGGGCGAGTTTCTACTTTCAGATGCAACAGGAATTTTTGGGTTAGGTCAATCCGTTCGCGAGATATGGGAGTTTGAAGCTAAGAAATGGTTGAGAAGACAACAAATTTTTCGCAATTCTGCTGCTCCGAACGCTTAACCAGAATGGGCTAAGGGAAAAATACACATACCGCTGTAATCGGGCGAGTTTCTACTTTCATACACAACAGGAATTTTTGGGTTAGGTCAATCCGTTCGTGAGATATGGGAGTTTGAAGCCAAGAAATGGTTGAGAAGACAACAAATTTTTCGCAATTCTGCTGCTCCAAACGCTTAACCAGAATGGCCTAGGGAAAAAATACACATACCGTTGTAATCGGGCGGGTTTCTACTTTCAGATTCAATAGGAATTTTTGGGTTAGGTTAATCCGTTCGCGAGATATGGGAGTTTGAGCCAAGAAATAGTTGAGAAGGCAAAAAATTTTTTGCAATTCTGCTGCTCCAAACGCTTAACCAGAATGGCCTAGGGGAAAAATACACATAACGCTGTAATCGGGCGAGTTTCTACTTTCAGATGCAACAGGAATTTTTGGGTTAGGTCAATCCGTTCGCGAGATATGGGTGTTTGAAGCTAAGAAATGGTTGAGAAGACAACAAATTTTTCGCACTTCTGCTGCTCCAAACGCTTAACCAGAATGGGCTAGGGAAAAAATACACATACCGTTGTAATCGGGCGAGTTTCTACTCTCAGATGCAATCGGAATTTTTGGGTTAGGTCAATCCGTTCGCGAGATATGGGAGTTTGAAGCCAAGATATGGTTGAGAAGACAACAAATTTTTCGCACTTCTGCTGCTCCAAACGCTTAACCAGAATGGCCAAGGGAAAAAATACACATACCGTTGTAATCGGGCGAGTTTCTACTTTCAGATACAATAGGAATTTTTGGGTTAGGTCAATCCGTTCGCGAGATATGGGAGTTTGAAGCCAAGAAATGGTTGAGAAGGCAAAAAATTTTTCGAATTTCTGCTGCTCCAAACGCTTAACCAGAATGGCCTAGGGAAAAAATACACATACCGTTGTAATCGGGCGGGTTTCTACTTTCAGATGCAATAGGAATTTTTGGGTTATGTTAATCCGTTCGCGAGATATGGGAGTTTGAGCCAAGAAATGGTTGAGAAGGCAAAAAATTTTTCGCAATTCTGCTGCTCCAAACGCTTAACCAGAATGGCCTAGGGGAAAAATACACATAACGCTGTAATCGGGCGAGTTTCTACTTTCAGGTGCAATAGGAATTTTTGCGTTATGTCAATCCGTTCGCGAGATATGGGAGTTTGAAGCCAAGAAATGGTTGAGAATACAACAAATTTTTCGCAATTCTGCTGCTCCAAACGCTTAACCAGAATGGCCTAGGGAAAAAATACACATACCGTTGTAATCGGGCGAGTTTCTACTTTCAGATGCAATAGGAATTTTTGGGTTAGTTCAATCCGTTCGCGAGATATGGGAGTTTGAAGCCAAGAAATGGTTGAGAAGGCAATAAATTTTTCGCAATTCTGCTGCTCCAAACGCTTAACCAGAATGGCCTAGGGAAAAAATACACATACCGCTGTAATCGGGCGAGTTTCTACTTTCAGATGGAATAGGAATTTTTGGGTTAGGTCAATCCGTTCGCGAGATATGGGAGTTTGAAGCCAAGAAATGGTTGAGAAGGCAACAAATTTTTCGCAATTCTGCTGCTCCGAACGCTTAACCAGAATGGGCTAAGGAAAAAATACACATACCGTTGTAATCGGGCGAGTTTCTACTTTCAGTTGCAATAGGAATTTTTGGGCTAGGTCAATCCGTTCGCGAGATATGGGAGTTTGAAGCCAAGAAATGGTTGAGAAGACAACAAATTTTTCGCAATTCTGCTGCTCCAAACGCTTAACCAGAATGGCCTAGGGAAAAAATACACATACCGTTGTAATCGGGCGGGTTTCTACTTTCAGATGCAATAGGAATTTTTGGGTTAGGTTAATCCGTTCGCGAGATATGGGAGTTTGAGGCAAGAAATAGTTGAGAAGGCAAAAAATTTTTCGCAATTCTGCTGCTCCAAACGCTTAACCAGAATGGCCTAGGGGAAAAATACACATAACGCTGTAATCGGGCGAGTTTCTACTTTCAGATGCAATAGGAATTTTTGCGTTAGGTCAATCCGTTCGCGAGATATGGGAGTTTGAAGCCAAGAAATGGTTGAGATGGCAGAAAATTTTTCGCAATTCTGCTGCTCCAAACGCTTAACCAGAATGGCCTAGGGAAAAATACACATACCGCTGTAATCGGGCGAGTTTCTACTTTCAGATGCAATAGGAATTTTTGGGTTAGGTCAATCGGTTCGCGAGATATGGGAGTTTGAAGTCAAGAAATGGTTGAGAAGGCAAAAAATTTTTCGCAATTCTGCTGCTCCAAACGCTTAACAAGAATGGCCTAGGGAAAAAATACACATACCGTTGTAATCGGGCGAGTTTCTACTTTCAGATGCAATAGGAATTTTTGGGTTAGTTCAAACCGT
This sequence comes from Ptiloglossa arizonensis, assembly GCF_051014685.1. Lineage (NCBI taxonomy): Eukaryota > Metazoa > Arthropoda > Insecta > Hymenoptera > Colletidae > Ptiloglossa > Ptiloglossa arizonensis. Next base: position 271,883 of record NW_027478896.1, on the reverse strand, counting down.
TCGCGAGATATGGGAGTTTGAAGCCAAGAAATGGTTGAGAAGGCAAAAAATTTTTCGCAATTCTGCTGCTCCAAACGCTTAACCAGAATGGCCTAGGGAAAAAATACACATACCGTTGTAATCGGGCGAGTTTCTACTTTCAGATGCAACAGGAATTTTTGGGTTAGGTCAATCCGTTCGCGAGATATGGGTGTTTGAAGCTAAGAAATGGTTGAGAAGACAACAAATTTTTCGCACTTCTGCTGCTCCAAACGCTTAACCAGAATGGGCTAGGGAAAAAATACACATACCGTTGTAATCGGGCGAGTTTCTACTTTCAGATGCAATAGGAATTTTTGGGTTAGGTCAATCCGTTCGCGAGATATGGGAGTTTGAAGCCAAGAAATGGTTGAGAAGGCAATAAATTTTTCGCAATTCTGCTGCTCCAAACGCTTAACCAGAATGGCCTAGGGAAAAAATATACATACCGCTGTAACCGGGCGAGTTTCTACTTTCAGATGCAATAGGAATTTTTGGGTTAGTTCAAACCGTTCGCGAGATATGGGAGTTTGAAGCCAAGAAATGGTTGAGAAGGCAAAAAATTTTTCGCAATTCTGCTGCTCCAAACGCTTAACCAGAATGGCCTAGGGAAAAAATACACATACCGTTGTAATCGGGCGAGTTTCTACTTTCAGATGCAATTGGAATTTTTGGGTTAGGTCAATCCGTTCGCGAGATATGGGAGTTTGAAGCCAAGATATGGTTGAGAAGACAACAAATTTTTCGTAATTCTGCTGCTCCAAACGCTTAACCAGAATGGCCTAGGGAAAAAATACACATACCGTTGTAATCGGGCGAGTTTCTACTTTCAGATGCAATAGGAATTTTTGGGTTAGGTCAATCCGTTCGCGAGATATGGGAGTTTGAAGCCAAGAAATGGTTGAGAAGGCAATAAATTTTTCGCAATTCTGCTGCTCCAAACGCTTAACCAGAATGGCCTAGGGAAAAAATACACATACCGCTGTAATCGGGCGAGTTTCTACTTTCAGATGCAATAGGAATTTTTGGGTTTGTTCAATCCGTTCGCGAGATATGGGAGTTTGAAGCCAAGAAATGGTTGAGAAGACAACAAATTTTTCGCAATTCTGCTGCTCCAAACGCTTAACTAGAATGGGCTAGGGAAAAAATACACATACCGTTGTAATCGGGCGGGTTTCTAATTTCAGATGCAATAGGAATTTTTGGGTTAGGTTAATCCGTTCGCGAGATATGGGAGTTTGAGCCAAGAAATAGTTGAGAAGGCAAAAAATTTTTCGCAATTCTGCTGCTCCAAACGCTTAACCAGAGTGGCCTAGGGGAAAAACACACATAACGCTGTAATCGGGCGAGTTTCTACTTTCAGATGCAATAGGAATTTTTGCGTTAGGTCAATCCGTTCGCGAGATATGGGAGTTTGAAGCCAAGAAATGGTTGAGAAGGCAAAAAATTTTTCGCAATTCTGCTGCTTCAAACGCTTAACCAGAATGGCCTAGGGAAAAAATACACACACCGTTGTAATCGGGCGAGTTTCTACTTTCAGATGCAATGGGAATTTTTGGGTTAGGTCAATCCGTTCGCGAGATATGGGAGTTTGAAGCCAAGATATGGTTGAGAAGACAACAAATTTTTCGCAATTCTGCTGCTTCAAACGCTTAACCAGAATGGCCTAGGGAAAAAATACACACACCGTTGTAATCGGGCGAGTTTCTGCTTTCAGATGCAATGGGAATTTTTGGGTTAGGTCAATCCGTTCGCGAGATATGGGAGTTTGAAGCCAAGATATGGTTGAGAAGACAACAAATTTTTCGCAATTCTGCTGCTCCAAACGCTTAACAAGAATGGCCTAGGGAAAAAATACACACACCGTTGTAATCGGGCGAGTTTCTACTTTCAGATGCAACAGGAATTTATGGGTTAGGTCAATCCGTTCGCGAGATATGGGTGTTTGAAGCTAAGAAATGGTTGAGAAGACAACAAATTTTTCGCACTTCTGCTGCACCAAACGCTTAACCAGAATGGGCTAGGGAAAAAATACACATACCGTTGTAATCGGGCGAGTTTCTACTCTCAGATGCAATCGGAATTTTTGGGTTAGGTCAATCCGTTCGCAAGATATGGGAGTTTGAAGCCAAGATATGGTTGAGAAGACAACAAATTTTTCGCACTTCTGCTGCTCCAAACGCTTAACCAGAATGGCCAAGGGAAAAAATACACATACCGTTGTAATCGGGCGAGTTTCTACTTTCAGATGCAATAGGAATTTTTGGGTTAGGTCAATCCGTTCGCGAGATATGGGAGTTTGAAGCCAAGATATGGTTGAGAAGACAACAAATTTTTCGCAATTCTGCTGCTCCAAACGCTTAACCAGAATGGCCTAGGGAAAAAATACACATACCGTTGTAATCGGGCGAGTTTCTACTTTCAGATGCAATAGGAATTTTTGGGTTAGGTCAATCCGTTCGCGAGATATGGGAGTTTGAAGCCAAGAAATGGTTGAGAAGGCAAAAAATTTTTCGCAATTCTGCTGCTCCAAACGCTTAACCAGAATGGCCTAGGGAAAAAATACACATACCATTGTAATCGGGCGGGTTTCTACTTTCAGATGCAATAGGAATTTTTGGGTTAGGTTAATCCGTTCACGAGATATGGGAGTTTGAGCCAAGAAATGGTTGAGAAGGCAAAAAATTTTTCGCAATTCTGCTGCTCCAAACGCTTAACCAGAATGGCCTAGGGGAAAAATACACATAACGCTGTAATCGGGCGAGTTTCTACTTTCAGGTGCAATAGGAATTTTTGCGTTAGGTCAATCCGTTCGCGAGATATGGGAGTTTGAAGCCAAGAAATGGTTGAGAAGGCAAAAAATTTTTCGCAATTCTGTTGCTCCAAACGCTTAAGCAGAATGGCCTAGGGAAAAAATACACACACCGTTGTAATCGGGCGAGTTTCTACTTTCAGATGCAATGGGTATTTTTGGGTTAGGTCAATCCGTTCGCGAGATATGGGAGTTTGAAGCCAAGATATGGTTGAGAAGACAACAAATTTTTCGCAATTCTGCTGCTCCAAACGCTTAACCAGAATGGCCTAGGGAAAAAATACACATACCGTTGTAATCGGGCGAGTTTCTACTTTCAGATGCAATAGGAATTTCTGGGTTAGGTCAATCCGTTCGCGAGATATGGGAGTTTGAAGCTAAGAAATGGTTGAGAAGACAACAAATTTTTCGCAATTCTGCTGCTCCGAACGCTTAACCAGAATGGGCTAAGGAAAAAATACACATACCGCTGTAATCGGGCGAGTTTCTACTTTCAGATGCAATAGGAATTTTTGGGTTAGTTCAATCCGTTCGCGAGATATGGGAGTTTGAAGCCAAGAAATGGTTGAGAAGACAACAAATTTTTCGCAATCCTGCTGCTCCAAACGCTTAACCAGAATGGCCTAGGGAAAAAATACACATACCGTTGTAATCGGGCGGGTTTCTACTTTCAGATGCAATAGGAATTTTTGGGTTAGGTTAATCCGTTCGCGAGATATGGGAGTTTGAGCCAAGAAATGGTTGAGAAGGCAAAAAATTTTTCGCAATTCTGCTGCTCCAAACGCTTAACCAGAATGGCCTAGGGGAAAAATACACATAACGCTGTAATCGGGCGAGTTTCTACTTTCAGGTGCAATAGGAATTTTTGCGTTAGGTCAATCCGTTCGCGAGATATGGGAGTTTGAAGCCAAGAAATGGTTGAGAAGGCAAAAAATTTTTCGCAATTCTGTTGCTCCAAACGCTTAAGCAGAATGGCCTAGGGAAAAAATACACACACCGTTGTAATCGGGCGAGTTTCTACTTTCAGATGCAATGGGTATTTTTGGGTTAGGTCAATCCGTTCGCGAGATATGGGAGTTTGAAGCCAAGATATGGTTGAGAAGACAACAAATTTTTCGCAATTCTGCTGCTCCAAACGCTTAACCAGAATGGCCTAGGGAAAAAATACACATACCGTTGTAATCGGGCGAGTTTCTACTTTCAGATGCAATAGGAATTTCTGGGTTAGGTCAATCCGTTCGCGAGATATGGGAGTTTGAAGCTAAGAAATGGTTGAGAAGACAACAAATTTTTCGCAATTCTGTTGCTCCGAACGCTTAACCAGAATGGGCTAAGGAAAAAATACACATACCGCTGTAATCGGGCGAGTTTCTACTTTCAGATGCAATAGGAATTTTTGGGTTAGTTCAATCCGTTCGCGAGATATGGGAGTTTGAAGCCAAGAAATGGTTGAGAAGACAACAAATTTTTCGCAATCCTGCTGCTCCAAACGCTTAACCAGAATGGCCTAGGGAAAAAATACACATACCGTTGTAATCGGGCGGGTTTCTACTTTCAGATGCAATAGGAATTTTTGGGTTAGGTTAATCCGTTCGCGAGATATGGGAGTTTGAGCCAAGAAATAGTTGAGAAGGCAAAAAATTTTTCGCAATTCTGCTGCTCCAAACGCTTAACCAGAATGGCCTAGGGGAAAAATACACATAACGCTGTAATCGGGCGAGTTTCTACTTTCAGATGCAATAGGAATTTTTGCGTTAGGTCAATCCGTTCGCGAGATATGGGAGTTTGAAGCCAAGAAATGGTTGAGAAGACAGAAAATTTTTCGCAATTCTGCTGCTCCAAACGCTTAACCAGAATGGCCTAGGGGAAAAATACACATAACGCTGTAATCGGGCGAGTTTCTACTTTCAGGTGCAATAGGAATTTTTGCGTTAGGTCAATCCGTTCGCGAGATATGGGAGTTTGAAGCCAAGAAATGGTTGAGAAGGCAAAAAATTTTTCGCAATTCTGTTGCTCCAAACGCTTAAGCAGAATGGCCTAGGGAAAAAATACACACACCGTTGTAATCGGGCGAGTTTCTACTTTCAAATGCAATGGGAATTTTTGGGTTAGGTCAATCCGTTCGCGAGATATGGGAGTTTGAAGCCAAGATATGGTTGAGAAGACAACAAATTTTTCGCAATTCTGCTGCTCCAAACGCTTAACCAGAATGGCCTAGGGAAAAAATACACATACCGTTGTAATCGGGCGAGTTTCTACTTTCAGATGCAATAGGAATTTTTGGGTTAGGTCAATCCGTTCGCGAGATATGGGAGTTTGAAGCCAAGAAATGGTTGAGAAGGCAAAAAATTTTTCGCAATTCTGCTGCTCCAAACGCTTAACCAGAATGGGCTAGGGAAAAAATACACATACCGTTGTAATCGGGCGAGTTTCTACTTTCAGATGCAATTGGAATTTTTGGGTTAGGTCAATCCGTTCGCGAGATATGGGAGTTTGAAGCCAAGATATGGTTGAGAAGACAACAAATTTTTCGCAATTCTGCTGCTCCAAACGCTTAACCAGAATGGGCTAAGGAAAAAATACACATACCGCTGTAATCGGGCGAGTTTCTACTTTCAGATGCAATAGGAATTTTTGGGTTAGTTCAATCCGTTCGCGAGATATGGGAGTTTGAAGCCAAGAAATGGTTGAGAAGACAACAAATTCTTCGCAATTCTGCTGCTCCAAACGCTTAACCAGAATGGCCTAGGGAAAAAATACACATACCGTTGTAATCGGGCGGGTTTCTACTTTCAGATGCAACAGGAATTTTTGGGTTAGGTCAATCCGTTCGCGAGATATGGGAGTTTGAAGCCAAGAAATGGTTGAGAAGGCAATAAATTTTTCGCAATTCTGCTGCTCCAAACGCTTAACCAGAATGGGCTAGGGAAAAAATACACATACCGTTGTAATCGGGCGGGTTTCTACTTTCAGATGCAATAGGAATTTTTGGGTTAGGTTAATCCGTTCGCGAGATATGGGAGTTTGATCCAAGAAATAGTTGAGAAGGCAAAAAATTTTTCGCAATTCTGCTGCTCCAAACGCTTAACCAGAGTGGCCTAGGGGAAAAACACACATAACGCTGTAATCGGGCGAGTTTCTACTTTCAGATGCAATAGGAATTTTTGGGTTAGGTCAATCCGTTCGCGAGATATGGGAGTTTGAAGCCAAGAAATGCTTGAGAAGGCAATAAATTTTTCGCAATTCTGCTGCTCCAAACGCTTAACCAGAATGGCCTAGGGAAAAAATACACATACCGTTGTAATCGGGCGAGTTTCTACTTTCAGATGCAATAGGAATTTTTGGGTTAGGTCAATCCGTTCGCGAGATATGGGAGTTTGAAGCCAAGAAATGGTTGAGAAGGCAAAAAATTTTTCGCAATTCTGCTGCTCCAAACGATTAACCAGAATGGCCTAGGGGAAAAATACACATAACGCTGTAATCGGGCGAGTTTCTACTTTCAGGTGCAATAGGAATTTTTGCGTTAGGTCAATCCGTTCGCGAGATATGGGAGTTTGAAGCCAAGAAATGGTTGAGAAGGCAAAAAATTTTTCGCAATTCTGTTGCTCCAAACGCTTAAGCAGAATGGCCTAGGGAAAAAATACACACACCGTTGTAATCGGGCGAGTTTCTACTTTCAGATGCAACAGGAATTTATGGGTTAGGTCAATCCGTTCGCGAGATATGGGTGTTTGAAGCTAAGAAATGGTTGAGAAGACAACAAATTTTTCGCACTTCTGCTGCTCCAAACGCTTAACCAGAATGGGCTAGGGAAAAAATACACATACCGTTGTAATCGGGCGAGTTTCTACTCTCAGATGCAATCGGAATTTTTGGGTTAGGTCAATCCGTTCGCGAGATATGGGAGTTTGAAGCCAAGATATGGTTGAGAAGACAACAAATTTTTCGCACTTCTGCTGCTCCAAACGCTTAACCAGAATGGCCAAGGGAAAAAATACACATACCGTTGTAATCGGGCGAGTTTCTACTTTCAGATGCAATAGGAATTTTTGGGTTAGGTCAATCCGTTCGCGAGATATGGGAGTTTGAAGCCAAGATATGGTTGAGAAGACAACAAATTTTTCGCAATTCTGCTGCTCCAAACGCTTAACCAGAATGGCCTAGGGAAAAAATACACATACCGTTGTAATCGGGCGAGTTTCTACTTTCAGATGCAATAGGAATTTTTGGGTTAGGTCAATCCGTTCGCGAGATATGGGAGTTTGAAGCCAAGAAATGGTTGAGAAGGCAAAAAATTTTTCGCAATTCTGCTGCTCCAAACGCTTAACCAGAATGGCCTAGGGAAAAAATACACATACCATTGTAATCGGGCGGGTTTCTACTTTCAGATGCAATAGGAATTTTTGGGTTAGGTTAATCCGTTCACGAGATATGGGAGTTTGAGCCAAGAAATGGTTGAGAAGGCAAAAAATTTTTCGCAATTCTGCTGCTCCAAACGCTTAACCAGAATGGCCTAGGGGAAAAATACACATAACGCTGTAATCGGGCGAGTTTCTACTTTCAGGTGCAATAGGAATTTTTGCGTTAGGTCAATCCGTTCGCGAGATATGGGAGTTTGAAGCCAAGAAATGGTTGAGAAGGCAAAAAATTTTTCGCAATTCTGTTGCTCCAAACGCTTAAGCAGAATGGCCTAGGGAAAAAATACACACACCGTTGTAATCGGGCGAGTTTCTACTTTCAGATGCAATGGGTATTTTTGGGTTAGGTCAATCCGTTCGCGAGATATGGGAGTTTGAAGCCAAGATATGGTTGAGAAGACAACAAACTTTTCGCAATTCTGCTGCTCCAAACGCTTAACCAGAATGGCCTAGGGAAAAAATACACATACCGTTGTAATCGGGCGAGTTTCTACTTTCAGATGCAATAGGAATTTCTGGGTTAGGTCAATCCGTTCGCGAGATGTGGGAGTTTGAAGCTAAGAAATGGTTGAGAAGACAACAAATTTTTCGCAATTCTGCTGCTCCGAACGCTTAACCAGAATGGGCTAAGGAAAAAATACACATACCGCTGTAATCGGGCGAGTTTCTACTTTCAGATGCAATAGGAATTTTTGGGTTAGTTCAATCCGTTCGCGAGATATGGGAGTTTGAAGCCAAGAAATGGTTGAGAAGACAACAAATTTTTCGCAATCCTGCTGCTCCAAACGCTTAACCAGAATGGCCTAGGGAAAAAATACACATACCGTTGTAATCGGGCGGGTTTCTACTTTCAGATGCAATAGGAATTTTTGGGTTAGGTTAATCCGTTCGCGAGATATGGGAGTTTGAGCCAAGAAATAGTTGAGAAGGCAAAAAATTTTTCGCAATTCTGCTGCTCCAAACGCTTAACCAGAATGGCCTAGGGGAAAAATACACATAACGCTGTAATCGGGCGAGTTTCTACTTTCAGATGCAATAGGAATTTTTGCGTTAGGTCAATCCGTTCGCGAGATATGGGAGTTTGAAGCCAAGAAATGGTTGAGAAGACAGAAAATTTTTCGCAATTCTGCTGCTCCAAACGCTTAACCAGAATGGCCTAGGGGAAAAATACACATAACGCTGTAATCGGGCGAGTTTCTACTTTCAGGTGCAATAGGAATTTTTGCGTTAGGTCAATCCGTTCGCGAGATATGGGAGTTTGAAGCCAAGAAATGGTTGAGAAGGCAAAAAATTTTTCGCAATTCTGTTGCTCCAAACGCTTAAGCAGAATGGCCTAGGGAAAAAATACACACACCGTTGTAATCGGGCGAGTTTCTACTTTCAGATGCAATGGGAATTTTTGGGTTAGGTCAATCCGTTCGCGAGATATGGGAGTTTGAAGCCAAGATATGGTTGAGAAGACAACAAATTTTTCGCAATTCTGCTGCTCCAAACGCTTAACCAGAATGGCCTAGGGAAAAAATACACATACCGTTGTAATCGGGCGAGTTTCTACTTTCAGATGCAATAGGAATTTTTGGGTTAGGTCAATCCGTTCGCGAGATATGGGAGTTTGAAGCCAAGAAATGGTTGAGAAGGCAAAAAATTTTTCGCAATTCTGCTGCTCCAAACGCTTAACCAGAATGGGCTAGGGAAAAAATACACATACCGTTGTAATCGGGCGAGTTTCTACTTTCAGATGCAATTGGAATTTTTGGGTTAGGTCAATCCGTTCGCGAGATATGGGAGTTTGAAGCCAAGATATGGTTGAGAAGACAACAAATTTTTCGCAATTCTGCTGCTCCAAACGCTTAACCAGAATGGGCTAAGGAAAAAATACACATACCGCTGTAATCGGGCGAGTTTCTACTTTCAGATGCAATAGGAATTTTTGGGTTAGTTCAATCCGTTCGCGAGATATGGGAGTTTGAAGCCAAGAAATGGTTGAGAAGACAACAAATTTTTCGCAATTCTGCTGCTCCAAACGCTTAACCAGAATGGCCTAGGGAAAAAATACACATACCGTTGTAATCGGGCGGGTTTCTACTTTCAGATGCAATAGGAATTTTTGGGTTAGGTCAATCCGTTCGCGAGATATGGGAGTTTGAAGCCAAGAAATGGTTGAGAAGGCAATAAATTTTTCGCAATTCTGCTGCTCCAAACGCTTAACCAGAATGGCCTAGGGAAAAAATACACATACCGTTGTAATCGGGCGAGTTTCTACTTTCAGATGCAATAGGAATTTTTGGGTTAGGTGAATCCGTTCGCGAGATATGGGAGTTTGAAGCCAAGAAATGGTTGAGAAGGCAATAAATTTTTCGCAATTCTGCTGCTCCAAACGCTTAACCAGAATGGCCTAGGGAAAAAATACACATACCGCTGTAATCGGGCGAGTTTCTACTTTCAGATGCAATGGGAATTTTTGGGTTAGGTCAATCCGTTCGCGAGATATGGGAGTTTGAAGCCAAGATATGGTTGAGAAGACAACAAATTTTTCGCAATTCTGCTGCTCCAAACGCTTAACAAGAATGGCCTAGGGAAAAAATACACATACCGTTGTAATCGGGCGAGTTTCTACTTTCAGCTGCAATAGGAATTTTTGGGTTAGGTGAATCCGTTCGCGAGATATGGGAGTTTGAAGCCAAGAAATGGTTGAGAAAGCAATAAATTTTTCGCAATTCTGCTGCTCCAAACGCTTAACCAGAATGGCCTAGGGAAAAAATACACATACCGTTGTAATCGGGCGGGTTTCTACTTTCAGATGCAACAGGAATTTTTGGGTTAGGTCAATCCGTTCGCGAGATATGGGAGTTTGAAGCCAAGAAATGGTTGAGAAGGCAATAAATTTTTCGCAATTCTGCTGCTCCAAACGCTTAACCAGAATGGGCTAGGGAAAAAATACACATACCGTTGTAATCGGGCGGGTTTCTACTTTCAGATGCAATAGGAATTTTTGGGTTAGGTTAATCCGTTCGCGAGATATGGGAGTTTGATCCAAGAAATAGTTGAGAAGGCAAAAAATTTTTCGCAATTCTGCTGCTCCAAACGCTTAACCAGAGTGGCCTAGGGGAAAAACACACATAACGCTGTAATCGGGCGAGTTTCTACTTTCAGATGCAATAGGAATTTTTGGGTTAGGTCAATCCGTTCGCGAGATATGGGAGTTTGAAGCCAAGAAATGCTTGAGAAGGCAATAAATTTTTCGCAATTCTGCTGCTCCAAACGCTTAACCAGAATGGCCTAGGGAAAAAATACACATACCGTTGTAATCGGGCGAGTTTCTACTTTCAGATGCAATAGGAATTTTTGGGTTAGGTCAATCCGTTCGCGAGATATGGGAGTTTGAAGCCAAGAAATGGTTGAGAAGGCAAAAAATTTTTCGCAATTCTGCTGCTCCAAACGATTAACCAGAATGGCCTAGGGGAAAAATACACATAACGCTGTAATCGGGCGAGTTTCTACTTTCAGGTGCAATAGGAATTTTTGCGTTAGGTCAATCCGTTCGCGAGATATGGGAGTTTGAAGCCAAGAAATGGTTGAGAAGGCAAAAAATTTTTCGCAATTCTGTTGCTCCAAACGCTTAAGCAGAATGGCCTAGGGAAAAAATACACACACCGTTGTAATCGGGCGAGTTTCTACTTTCAGATGCAACAGGAATTTATGGGTTAGGTCAATCCGTTCGCGAGATATGGGTGTTTGAAGCTAAGAAATGGTTGAGAAGACAACAAATTTTTCGCACTTCTGCTGCTCCAAACGCTTAACCAGAATGGGCTAGGGAAAAAATACACATACCGTTGTAATCGGGCGAGTTTCTACTCTCAGATGCAATCGGAATTTTTGGGTTAGGTCAATCCGTTCGCGAGATATGGGAGTTTGAAGCCAAGATATGGTTGAGAAGACAACAAATTTTTCGCACTTCTGCTGCTCCAAACGCTTAACCAGAATGGCCAAGGGAAAAAATACACATACCGTTGTAATCGGGCGAGTTTCTACTTTCAGATGCAATAGGAATTTTTGGGTTAGGTCAATCCGTTCGCGAGATATGGGAGTTTGAAGCCAAGATATGGTTGAGAAGACAACAAATTTTTCGCAATTCTGCTGCTCCAAACGCTTAACCAGAATGGCCTAGGGAAAAAATACACATACCGTTGTAATCGGGCGAGTTTCTACTTTCAGATGCAATAGGAATTTTTGGGTTAGGTCAATCCGTTCGCGAGATATGGGAGTTTGAAGCCAAGAAATGGTTGAGAAGGCAAAAAATTTTTCGCAATTCTGCTGCTCCAAACGCTTAACCAGAATGGCCTAGGGAAAAAATACACATACCATTGTAATCGGGCGGGTTTCTACTTTCAGATGCAATAGGAATTTTTGGGTTAGGTTAATCCGTTCACGAGATATGGGAGTTTGAGCCAAGAAATGGTTGAGAAGGCAAAAAATTTTTCGCAATTCTGCTGCTCCAAACGCTTAACCAGAATGGCCTAGGGGAAAAATACACATAACGCTGTAATCGGGCGAGTTTCTACTTTCAGGTGCAATAGGAATTTTTGCGTTAGGTCAATCCGTTCGCGAGATATGGGAGTTTGAAGCCAAGAAATGGTTGAGAAGGCAAAAAATTTTTCGCAATTCTGTTGCTCCAAACGCTTAAGCAGAATGGCCTAGGGAAAAAATACACACACCGTTGTAATCGGGCGAGTTTCTACTTTCAGATGCAATGGGTATTTTTGGGTTAGGTCAATCCGTTCGCGAGATATGGGAGTTTGAAGCCAAGATATGGTTGAGAAGACAACAAACTTTTCGCAATTCTGCTGCTCCAAACGCTTAACCAGAATGGCCTAGGGAAAAAATACACATACCGTTGTAATCGGGCGAGTTTCTACTTTCAGATGCAATAGGAATTTCTGGGTTAGGTCAATCCGTTCGCGAGATGTGGGAGTTTGAAGCTAAGAAATGGTTGAGAAGACAACAAATTTTTCGCAATTCTGCTGCTCCGAACGCTTAACCAGAATGGGCTAAGGAAAAAATACACATACCGCTGTAATCGGGCGAGTTTCTACTTTCAGATGCAATAGGAATTTTTGGGTTAGTTCAATCCGTTCGCGAGATATGGGAGTTTGAAGCCAAGAAATGGTTGAGAAGACAACAAATTTTTCGCAATCCTGCTGCTCCAAACGCTTAACCAGAATGGCCTAGGGAAAAAATACACATACCGTTGTAATCGGGCGGGTTTCTACTTTCAGATGCAATAGGAATTTTTGGGTTAGGTTAATCCGTTCGCGAGATATGGGAGTTTGAGCCAAGAAATAGTTGAGAAGGCAAAAAATTTTTCGCAATTCTGCTGCTCCAAACGCTTAACCAGAATGGCCTAGGGGAAAAATACACATAACGCTGTAATCGGGCGAGTTTCTACTTTCAGATGCAATAGGAATTTTTGCGTTAGGTCAATCCGTTCGCGAGATATGGGAGTTTGAAGCCAAGAAATGGTTGAGAAGACAGAAAATTTTTCGCAATTCTGCTGCTCCAAACGCTTAACCAGAATGGCCTAGGGGAAAAATACACATAACGCTGTAATCGGGCGAGTTTCTACTTTCAGGTGCAATAGGAATTTTTGCGTTAGGTCAATCCGTTCGCGAGATATGGGAGTTTGAAGCCAAGAAATGGTTGAGAAGGCAAAAAATTTTTCGCAATTCTGTTGCTCCAAACGCTTAAGCAGAATGGCCTAGGGAAAAAATACACACACCGTTGTAATCGGGCGAGTTTCTACTTTCAGATGCAATGGGAATTTTTGGGTTAGGTCAATCCGTTCGCGAGATATGGGAGTTTGAAGCCAAGATATGGTTGAGAAGACAACAAATTTTTCGCAATTCTGCTGCTCCAAACGCTTAACCAGAATGGCCTAGGGAAAAAATACACATACCGTTGTAATCGGGCGAGTTTCTACTTTCAGATGCAATAGGAATTTTTGGGTTAGGTCAATCCGTTCGCGAGATATGGGAGTTTGAAGCCAAGAAATGGTTGAGAAGGCAAAAAATTTTTCGCAATTCTGCTGCTCCAAACGCTTAACCAGAATGGGCTAGGGAAAAAATACACATACCGTTGTAATCGGGCGAGTTTCTACTTTCAGATGCAATTGGAATTTTTGGGTTAGGTCAATCCGTTCGCGAGATATGGGAGTTTGAAGCCAAGATATGGTTGAGAAGACAACAAATTTTTCGCAATTCTGCTGCTCCAAACGCTTAACCAGAATGGGCTAAGGAAAAAATACACATACCGCTGTAATCGGGCGAGTTTCTACTTTCAGATGCAATAGGAATTTTTGGGTTAGTTCAATCCGTTCGCGAGATATGGGAGTTTGAAGCCAAGAAATGGTTGAGAAGACAACAAATTTTTCGCAATTCTGCTGCTCCAAACGCTTAACCAGAATGGCCTAGGGAAAAAATACACATACCGTTGTAATCGGGCGGGTTTCTACTTTCAGATGCAATAGGAATTTTTGGGTTAGGTCAATCCGTTCGCGAGATATGGGAGTTTGAAGCCAAGAAATGGTTGAGAAGGCAATAAATTTTTCGCAATTCTGCTGCTCCAAACGCTTAACCAGAATGGCCTAGGGAAAAAATACACATACCGTTGTAATCGGGCGAGTTTCTACTTTCAGATGCAATAGGAATTTTTGGGTTAGGTGAATCCGTTCGCGAGATATGGGAGTTTGAAGCCAAGAAATGGTTGAGAAGGCAATAAATTTTTCGCAATTCTGCTGCTCCAAACGCTTAACCAGAATGGCCTAGGGAAAAAATACACATACCGCTGTAATCGGGCGAGTTTCTACTTTCAGATGCAATGGGAATTTTTGGGTTAGGTCAATCCGTTCGCGAGATATGGGAGTTTGAAGCCAAGATATGGTTGAGAAGACAACAAATTTTTCGCAATTCTGCTGCTCCAAACGCTTAACAAGAATGGCCTAGGGAAAAAATACACATACCGTTGTAATCGGGCGAGTTTCTACTTTCAGCTGCAATAGGAATTTTTGGGTTAGGTGAATCCGTTCGCGAGATATGGGAGTTTGAAGCCAAGAAATGGTTGAGAAAGCAATAAATTTTTCGCAATTCTGCTGCTCCAAACGCTTAACCAGAATGGCCTAGGGAAAAAATACACATACCGCTGTAATCGGGCGAGTTTCTACTTTCAGATGCAATAGGAATTTTTGGGTTAGTTCAATCCGTTCGCGAGATATGGGAGTTTGAAGCCAAGAAATGGTTGAGAAGGCAAAAAATTTTTCGCATTTCTGCTGCTCCAAACGCTTAACCAGAATGGGCTAGAGAAAAAATACACATACCGTTGTAATCGGGCGAGTTTCTACTTTCAGATGCAATAGGAATTTTCGGGTTAGGTCAATCCGTTCGCGAGATATGGGAGTTTGAAGCCAAGATATGGTTGAGAAGACAACAAATTTTTCGCACTTCTGCTGCTCCAAACGCTTAACCAGAATGGCCTAGGGAAAAAATACACATACCGTTGTAATCGGGCGAGTTTCTACTTTCAGATGCAATAGGAATTTTTGGGTTAGGTCAATCCGTTCGCGAGATATGGGAGTTTGAAGCCAAGAAATGGTTGAGAAGGCAAAAAATTTTTCGCAATTCTGCTGCTCCAAACGCTTAACCAGAATGGCCTAGGGAAAAAATACACATAAGGTTGTAATCGGGCGAGTTTCTACTTTCAGATGCAATAGGAATTTTTGGGTTAGGTCAATCCGTTCGCGAGATATGGGAGTTTGAAGCCAAGAAATGGTTGAGAAGGCAAAAAATTTTTCGCAATTCTGCTGCTCCAAACGATTAACCAGAATGGCCTAGGGAAAAAATACACATAAGGTTGTAATCGGGCGAGTTTCTACTTTCAGATGCAATTGGAATTTTTGGGTTAGGTCAATCCGTTCGCGAGATATGGGAGTTTGAAGCCAAGATATGGTTGAGAAGACAACAAATTTTTCGCAATTCTGCTGCTCCAAACGCTTAGCCAGAATGGCCTAGGGAAAAAATACACATACCGTTGTAATCGGGCGAGTTTCTACTTTCAGATGCAATAGGAATTTTTGGGTTAGGTCAATCCGTTCGCGAGATATGGGAGTTTGAAGCCAAGAAATGGTTGAGAAGGCAATAAATTTTTCGCAATTCTGCTGCTCCAAACGCTTAACCAGAATGGCCTAGGGAAAAAATACACATACCGCTGTAATCGGGCGAGTTTCTACTTTCAGATGCAATAGGAATTTTTGGGTCAGTTCAATCCGTTCGCGAGATATGGGAGTTTGAAGCCAAGAAATGGTTGAGAAGACAACAAATTTTTCGCAATTCTGCTGCTCCAAACGCTTATGCAGAATGGCCTAGGGAAAAAATACACATACCGTTGTAATCGGGCGGGTTTCTACTTTCAGATGCAATAGGAATTTTTGGGTTAGGTTAATCCGTTCGCGAGATATGGGAGTTTGAGCCAAGAAATAGTTGAGAAGGCAAAAAATTTTTCGCAATTCTGCTGCTCCAAACGCTTAACCAGAATGGCCTAGGGGAAAAATACACATAACGCTGTAATCGGGCGAGTTTCTACTTTCAGATGCAATAGGAATTTTTGCGTTAGGTCAATCCGTTCGCGAGATATGGGAGTTTGAAGCCAAGAAATGGTTGAGAAGGCAGAAAATTTTTCGCAATTCTGCTGCTCCAAACGCTTAACCAGAATGGCCTAGGGAAAAATACACATACCGCTGTAATCGGGCGAGTTTCTACTTTCAGATGCAATAGGAATTTTTGGGTTAGGTCAATCCGTTCGCGAGATATGGGAGTTTGAAGCCAAGAAATGGTTGAGAAGGCAAAAAATTTTTCGCAATTCTGCTGCTCCAAACGCTTAACAAGAATGGCCTAGGGAAAAAATACACATACTGTTGTAATCGGGCGAGTTTCTACTTTCAGATGCAACAGGAATTTTTGGGTTAGGTCAATCCGTTCGCGAGATATGGGTGTTTGAAGCTAAGAAATGGTTGAGAAGACAACAAATTTTTCGCACTTCTGCTGCTACAAACGCTTAACCAGAATGGGCTAGGGAAAAAATACACATACCGTTGTAATCGGGCGAGTTTCTACTCTCAGATGCAATCGGAATTTTTGGGTTAGGTTAATCCGTTCGCGAGATATGGGAGTTTGAAGCCAAGATATGGTTGAGAAGACAACAAATTTTTCGCACTTCTGCTGCTCCAAACGCTTAACCAGAATGGCCAAGGGAAAAAATACACATACCGTTGTAATCGGGCGAGTTTCTACTTTCAGATGCAATAGGAATTTTTGGGTTAGGTCAATCCGTTCGCGAGATATGGGAGTTTGAAGCCAAGAAATGGTTGAGAAGGCAATAAATTTTTCGCAATTCTGCTGCTCCAAACGCTTAACCAGAATGGCCTAGGGAAAAAATACACATACCGCTGTAATCGGGCGAGTTTCTACTTTCAGATGCAATAGGAATTTTTGGGTTAGTTCAATCCGTTCGCGAGATATGGGAGTTTGAAGCCAAGAAATGGTTGAGAAGGCAAAAAATTTTTCGCAATTCTGCTGCTCCAAACGCTTAACCAGAATGGCCTAGGGAAAAAATACACATACCATTGTAATCGGGCGGGTTTCTACTTTCAGATGCAATAGGAATTTTTGGGTTAGGTCAATCCGTTCGCGAGATATGGGAGTTTGAAGCCAAGAAATGGTTGAGAAGGCAATAAATTTTTCGCAATTCTGCTGCTCCAAACGCTTAACCAGAATGGCCTAGGGAAAAAATACACATACCGCTGTAATCGGGCGAGTTTCTACTTTCAGATGCAATAGGAATTTTTGGGTTAATTCAATCCGTTCGCGAGATATGGGAGTTTGAAGCCAAGAAATGGTTGAGAAGGCAAAAAATTTTTCGCAATTCTGCTGCTCCAAACGCTTAACCAGAATGGCCTAGGGAAAAAATACACATACCGTTGTAATCGGGCGAGTTTCTACTTTCAGATGCAATAGGAATTTTTGGGTTAGGTCAATCCGTTCGCGAGATATGGGAGTTTGAAGCTAAGAAATGGTTGAGAAGACAACAAATTTTTCGCAATTCTGCTGCTCCAAACGCTTAACCAGAATGGGCTAAGGAAAAAATACACATACCGCTGTAATCGGGCGAGTTTCTACTTTCAGACACAACAGGAATTTTTGGGTTAGGTCAATCCGTTCGCGAGATATGGGAGTTTGAAGCCAAGAAATGGTTGAGAAGACAACAAATTTTTCGCAATTCTGCTGCTCCAAACGCTTAACCAGAATGGCCTAGGGAAAAAATACACATACCGTTGTAATCGGGCGGGTTTCTACTTTCAGATGCAATAGGAATTTTTGGGTTAGGTCAATCCGTTCGCGAGATATGGGAGTTTGAAGCCAAGAAATGGTTGAGAAGGCTAAAAATTTTTCGCAATTCTGCTGCTCCAAACGCTTAACCAGAATGGCCTAGGGAAAAAATACACATACCGCTGTAATCGGGCGAGTTTCTACTTTCAGATGCAATAGGAATTTTTGGGTTAGTTCAATCCGTTCGCGAGATATGGGAGTTTGAAGCCAAGAAATGGTTGAGAAGGCAAAAAATTTTTCGCAATTCTGCTGCTCCAAACGCTTAACCAGAATGGGCTAGGGGAAAAATACACATACCGTTGTAATCGGGCGAGTTTCTACTTTCAGATGCAATTGGAATTTTTGGGTTAGGTCAATCCGTTCGCGAGATATGGGAGTTTGAAGCCAAGATATGGTTGAGAAGACAACAAATTTTTCGCAATTCTGCTGCTCCAAACGCTTAACCAGAATGGCCTAGGGAAAAAATACACATACCGTTGTAATCGGGCGGGTTTCTACTTTCAGATGCAATAGGAATTTTTGGGTTAGGTCAATCCGTTCGCGAGATATGGGAGTTTGAAGCCAAGAAATGGTTGAGAAGGCAAAAAATTTTTCGCAATTCTGCTGCTCCAAACGCATAACCAGAATGGCCTAGGGAAAAAATACACATACCGCTGTAATCGGGCGAGTTTCTACTTTCAGATGCAATAGGAATTTTTGGGTTAGTTCAATCCGTTCGCGAGATATGGGAGTTTGAAGCCAAGAAATGGTTGAGAAGGCAAAAAATTTTTCGCAATTCTGCTGCTCCAAACGCTTAACCAGAATGGGCTAGGGGAAAAATACACATACCTTTGTAATCGGGCGAGTTTCTACTTTCAGATGCAATTGGAATTTTTGGGTTAGGTCAATCCGTTCGCGAGATATGGGTGTTTGAAGCCAAGATATGGTTGAGAAGACAACAAATTTTTCGCAATTCTGCTGCTCCAAACGCTTAACCAGAATGGCCTTGGGAAAAAATACACATACCATTGTAATCGGGCGAGTTTCTACTTTCAGATGCAATAGGAATTTTTGGGTTAGGTCAATCCGTTCGCGAGATATGGGAGTTTGAAGCCAAGAAATGGTTGAGAAGGCAAAAAATTTTTCGCAATTCTGCTGCTCCAAACGCTTAACCAGAATGGCCTAGGGAAAAAATACACATACCGTTGTAATCGGGCGAGTTTCTACTTTCAGACGCAATTGGAATTTTTGGGTTAGGTCAATCCGTTCGCGAGATATGGGAGTTTGAAGCCAAGAAATGGTTGAGAAGGCAAAAAATTTTTCGCAATTCTGCTGCTCCAAACGCTTAACCAGAATGGGCTAAGGAAAAAATACACATACCGTTGTAATCGGGCGAGTTTCTACTTTCAGATGCAATTGGAATTTTTGGGTTAGGTCAATCCGTTCGCGAGATATGGGAGTTTGAAGCCAAGATATGGTTGAGAAGACAACAAATTTTTCGCAATTCTGCTGCTCCAAACGCTTAACCAGAATGGGCTAAGGAAAAAATACACATACCGCTGTAATCGGGCGAGTTTCTACTTTCAGACACAACAGGAACTTTTGGGTTAGGTCAATCCGTTCGCGAGATATGGGAGTTTGAAGCCAAGAAATGGTTGAGAAGGCAAAAAATTTTTCGCAATTCTGCTGCTCCAAACGCTTCACCAGAATGGGCTAAGGAAAAAATACACATACCGCTGTAATCGGGCGAGTTTCTACTTTCAGATGCAATTGGAATTTTTGTGTTAGGTCAATCCGTTCGCGAGATATGGGAGTTTGAAGCCAAGATATGGTTGAGAAGACAACAAATTTTTCGCAATTCTGCTGCTCCAAACGCTTAACCAGAATGGCCTTGGGAAAAAATACACATACCGTTGTAATCGGGCGAGTTTCTACTTTCAGATGCAATAGGAATTTTTGGGTTAGTTCAATCCGTTCGCGAGATATGGGAGTTTGAAGCCAAGAAATGGTTGAGAAGGCAAAAAATTTTTCGCAATTCTGCTGCTCCAAACGCTTAACCAGAATGGCCTAGGGAAAAAATACACATACCGTTGTAATCGGGCGAGTTTCTACTTTCAGATGCAATAGGAATTTTTGGGTTAGATCAATCCGTTCGCGAGATATGGGAGTTTGAAGCTAAGAAATGGTTGAGAAGACAACAAATTTTTCGCAATTCTGCTGCTCCAAACGCTTAACCAGAATGGGCTAAGGAAAAAATACACATACCATTGTAATCGGGCGAGTTTCTACTTTCAGATGCAATAGGAATTTTTGGGCTAGGTCAATCCGTTCGCGAGATATGGGAGTTTGAAGCCAAGAAATGGTTGAGAAGACAACAAATTTTTTGCAATTCTGCTGCTCCAAACGCTTAACCAGAATGGCCTAGGGAAAAAATACACATACCGTTGTAATCGGGCGAGTTTCTACTTTCAGATGCAATAGGAATTTTTGGGTTAGGTCAATCCGTTCGCGAGATATGGGAGTTTGAAGCCAAGATATGGTTGAGAAGGCAATAAATTTTTCGCAATTCTGCTGCTCCAAACGCTTAACCAGAATGGCCTAGGGAAAAAATACACATACCGCTGTAATCGGGCGAGTTTCTACTTACAGATGCAATAGGAATTTTTGGGTTAGTTCAATCCGTTCGCGAGATATGGGAGTTTGAAGCCAAGAAATGGTTGAGAAGGCAAAAAATTTTTCGCAATTCTGCTGCTCCAAACGCTTAACCAGAATGGCCTAGGGAAAAAATACACATACCGTTGTAATCGGGCGGGTTTCTACTTTCAGATGCAATAGGAATTTTTGGGTTAGGTCTATCCGTTCGCGAGATATGGGAGTTTGAAGCCAAGAAATGGTTGAGAAGGCAAAAAATTTTTCGCAATTCTGCTGCTCCAAACGCTTCACCAGAATGGGCTAAGGAAAAAATACACATACCGCTGTAATCGGGCGAGTTTCTACTTTCAGATGCAATTGGAATTTTTGGGTTAGGTCAATCCGTTCGCGAGATATGGGTGTTTGAAGCCAAGATATGGTTGAGAAGACAACAAATTTTTCGCAATTCTGCTGCTCCAAACGCTTAACCAGAATGGCCTTGGGAAAAAATACACATACCGTTGTAATCGGGCGAGTTTCTACTTTCAGATGCAATAGGAATTTTTGGGTTAGGTCAATCCGTTCGCGAGATATGGGAGTTTGAAGCCAAGAAATGCTTGAGAAGGCAATAAATTTTTCGCAATTCTGCTGCTCCAAACGCTTAACCAGAATGGCCTAGGGAAAAAATACACATACCGTTGTAATCGGGCGAGTTTCTACTTTCAGATGCAATAGGAATTTTTGGGTTAGTTCAATCCGTTCGCGAGATATGGGAGTTTGAAGCCAAGAAATGGTTGAGAAGGCAAAAAATTTTTCGCAATTCTGCTGCTCCAAACGCTTAACCAGAATGGCCTAGGGAAAAAATACACATACCGTTGTAATCGGGCGAGTTTCTACTTTCAGATGCAATAGGAATTTTTGGGTTAGATCAATCCATTCGCGAGATATGGGAGTTTGAAGCTAAGAAATGGTTGAGAAGACAACAAATTTTTCGCAATTCTGCTGCTCCAAACGCTTAACCAGAATGGGCTAAGGAAAAAATACACATACCGCTGTAATCGGGCGAGTTTCTACTTTCAGACACAACAGGAATTTTTGGGTTAGGTCAATCCGTTCGCGAGATATGGGAGTTTGAAGCCAAGAAATGGTTGAGAAGACAACAAATTTTTCGCAATTCTGCTGCTCCAAACGCTTAACCAGAATGGCCTAGGGAAAAAATACACATACCGTTGTAATCGGGCGGGTTTCTACTTTCAGATGCAATAGGAATTTTTGGGTTAGGTCAATCCGTTCGCGAGATATGGGAGTTTGAAGCCAAGAAATGGTTGAGAAGGCTAAAAATTTTTCGCAATTCTGCTGCTCCAAACGCTTAACCAGAATGGCCTAGGGAAAAAATACACATACCGCTGTAATCGGGCGAGTTTCTACTTTCAGATGCAATAGGAATTTTTGGGTTAGTTCAATCCGTTCGCGAGATATGGGAGTTTGAAGCCAAGAAATGGTTGAGAAGGCAAAAAATTTTTCGCAATTCTGCTGCTCCAAACGCTTAACCAGAATGGGCTAGGGGAAAAATACACATACCGTTGTAATCGGGCGAGTTTCTACTTTCAGATGCAATTGGAATTTTTGGGTTAGGTCAATCCGTTCGCGAGATATGGGAGTTTGAAGCCAAGAAATGGTTGAGAAGGCAAAAAATTTTTCGCAATTCTGCTGCTCCAAACGCTTAACCAGAATGGGCTAGGGAAAAAATACACATACCGTTGTAATCGGGCGAGTTTCTACTTTCAGATGCAATTGGAATTTTTGGGTTAGGTCAATCCGTTCGCGAGATATGGGAGTTTGAAGCCAAGATATGGTTGAGAAGACAACAAATTTTTCGCAATTCTGCTGCTCCAAACGCTTAACCAGAATGGCCTAGGGAAAAAATACACATACCGTTGTAATCGGGCGGGTTTCTACTTTCAGATGCAATAGGAATTTTTGGGTTAGGTCAATCCGTTCGCGAGATATGGGAGTTTGAAGCCAAGAAATGGTTGAGAAGGCAAAAAATTTTTCGCAATTCTGCTGCTCCAAACGCATAACCAGAATGGCCTAGGGAAAAAATACACATACCGCTGTAATCGGGCGAGTTTCTACTTTCAGATGCAATAGGAATTTTTGGGTTAGTTCAATCCGTTCGCGAGATATGGGAGTTTGAAGCCAAGAAATGGTTGAGAAGGCAAAAAATTTTTCGCAATTCTGCTGCTCCAAACGCTTAACCAGAATGGGCTAGGGGAAAAATACACATACCGTTGTAATCGGGCTAGTTTCTACTTTCAGATGCAATTGGAATTTTTGGGTTAGGTCAATCCGTTCGCGAGATATGGGAGTTTGAAGCCAAGAAATGGTTGAGAAGGCAAAAAATTTTTCGCAATTCTGCTGCTCCAAACGCTTAACCAGAATGGGCTAGGGAAAAAATACACATACCGTTGTAATCGGGCGAGTTTCTACTTTCAGATGCAATTGGAATTTTTGGGTTAGGTCAATCCGTTCGCGAGATATGGGAGTTTGAAGCCAAGATATGGTTGAGAAGACAACAAATTTTTCGCAATTCTGCTGCTCCAAACGCTTAACCAGAATGGCCTTGGGAAAAAATACACATACCATTGTAATCGGGCGAGTTTCTACTTTCAGATGCAATAGGAATTTTTGGGTTAGGTCAATCCGTTCGCGAGATATGGGAGTTTGAAGCCAAGAAATGGTTGAGAAGGCAAAAAATTTTTCGCAATTCTGCTGCTCCAAACGCTTAACCAGAATGGCCTAGGGAAAAAATACACATACCGTTGTAATCGGGCGAGTTTCTACTTTCAGATGCAATTGGAATTTTTGGGTTAGGTCAATCCGTTCGCGAGATATGGGAGTTTGAAGCCAAGAAATGGTTGAGAAGGCAAAAAATTTTTCGCAATTCTGCTGCTCCAAACGCTTAACCAGAATGGGCTAAGGAAAAAATACACATACCGTTGTAATCGGGCGAGTTTCTACTTTCAGATGCAATTGGAATTTTTGGGTTAGGTCAATCCGTTCGCGAGATATGGGAGTTTGAAGCCAAGATATGGTTGAGAAGACAACAAATTTTTCGCAATTCTGCTGCTCCAAACGCTTAACCAGAATGGGCTAAGGAAAAAATACACATACCGCTGTAATCGGGCGAGTTTCTACTTTCAGACACAACAGGAACTTTTGGGTTAGGTCAATCCGTTCGCGAGATATGGGAGTTTGAAGCCAAGAAATGGTTGAGAAGGCAAAAAATTTTTCGCAATTCTGCTGCTCCAAACGCTTCACCAGAATGGGCTAAGGAAAAAATACACATACCGCTGTAATCGGGCGAGTTTCTACTTTCAGATGCAATTGGAATTTTTGGGTTAGGTCAATCCGTTCGCGAGATATGGGAGTTTGAAGCCAAGATATGGTTGAGAAGACAACAAATTTTTCGCAATTCTGCTGCTCCAAACGCTTAACCAGAATGGCCTTGGGAAAAAATACACATACCGTTGTAATCGGGCGAGTTTCTACTTTCAGATGCAATAGGAATTTTTGGGTTAGGTCAATCCGTTCGCGAGATATGGGAGTTTGAAGCCAAGAAATGCTTGAGAAGGCAATAAATTTTTCGCAATTCTGCTGCTCCAAACGCTTAACCAGAATGGCCTAGGGAAAAAATACACATACCGTTGTAATCGGGCGAGTTTCTACTTTCAGATGCAATAGGAATTTTTGGGTTAGTTCAATCCGTTCGCGAGATATGGGAGTTTGAAGCCAAGAAATGGTTGAGAAGGCAAAAAATTTTTCGCAATTCTGCTGCTCCAAACGCTTAACCAGAATGGCCTAGGGAAAAAATACACATACCGTTGTAATCGGGCGAGTTTCTACTTTCAGATGCAATAGGAATTTTTGGGTTAGATCAATCCGTTCGCGAGATATGGGAGTTTGAAGCTAAGAAATGGTTGAGAAGACAACAAATTTTTCGCAATTCTGCTGCTCCAAACGCTTAACCAGAATGGGCTAAGGAAAAAATACACATACCATTGTAATCGGGCGAGTTTCTACTTTCAGATGCAATAGGAATTTTTGGGTTAGGTCAATCCGTTCGCGAGATATGGGAGTTTGAAGCCAAGAAATGGTTGAGAAGACAACAAATTTTTCGCAATTCTGCTGCTCCAAACGCTTAACCAGAATGGCCTAGGGAAAAAATACACATACCGTTGTAATCGGGCGAGTTTCTACTTTCAGATGCAATAGGAATTTTTGGGTTAGGTCAATCCGTTCGCGAGATATGGGAGTTTGAAGCCAAGATATGGTTGAGAAGGCAATAAATTTTTCGCAATTCTGCTGCTCCAAACGCTTAACCAGAATGGCCTAGGGAAAAAATACACATACCGCTGTAATCGGGCGAGTTTCTACTTACAGATGCAATAGGAATTTTTGGGTTAGTTCAATCCGTTCGCGAGATATGGGAGTTTGAAGCCAAGAAATGGTTGAGAAGGCAAAAAATTTTTCGCAATTCTGCTGCTCCAAACGCTTAACCAGAATGGCCTAGGGAAAAAATACACATACCGTTGTAATCGGGCGGGTTTCTACTTTCAGATGCAATAGGAATTTTTGGGTTAGGTCTATCCGTTCGCGAGATATGGGAGTTTGAAGCCAAGAAATGGTTGAGAAGGCAAAAAATTTTTCGCAATTCTGCTGCTCCAAACGCTTCACCAGAATGGGCTAAGGAAAAAATACACATACCGCTGTAATCGGGCGAGTTTCTACTTTCAGATGCAATTGGAATTTTTGGGTTAGGTCAATCCGTTCGCGAGATATGGGTGTTTGAAGCCAAGATATGGTTGAGAAGACAACAAATTTTTCGCAATTCTGCTGCTCCAAACGCTTAACCAGAATGGCCTTGGGAAAAAATACACATACCGTTGTAATCGGGCGAGTTTCTACTTTCAGATGCAATAGGAATTTTTGGGTTAGGTCAATCCGTTCGCGAGATATGGGAGTTTGAAGCCAAGAAATGCTTGAGAAGGCAATAAATTTTTCGCAATTCTGCTGCTCCAAACGCTTAACCAGAATGGCCTAGGGAAAAAATACACATACCGTTGTAATCGGGCGAGTTTCTACTTTCAGATGCAATAGGAATTTTTGGGTTAGTTCAATCCGTTCGCGAGATATGGGAGTTTGAAGCCAAGAAATGGTTGAGAAGGCAAAAAATTTTTCGCAATTCTGCTGCTCCAAACGCTTAACCAGAATGGCCTAGGGAAAAAATACACATACCGTTGTAATCGGGCGAGTTTCTACTTTCAGATGCAATAGGAATTTTTGGGTTAGATCAATCCGTTCGCGAGATATGGGAGTTTGAAGCTAAGAAATGGTTGAGAAGACAACAAATTTTTCGCAATTCTGCTGCTCCAAACGCTTAACCAGAATGGGCTAAGGAAAAAATACACATACCGCTGTAATCGGGCGAGTTTCTACTTTCAGACACAACAGGAATTTTTGGGTTAGGTCAATCCGTTCGCGAGATATGGGAGTTTGAAGCCAAGAAATGGTTGAGAAGGCAATAAATTTTTCGCAATTCTGCTGCTCCAAACGCTTAACCAGAATGGCCTAGGGAAAAAATACACATACCGCTGTAATCGGGCGAGTTTCTACTTACAGATGCAATTGGAATTTTTGGGTTAGTTCAATCCGTTCGCGAGATATGGGAGTTTGAAGCCAAGAAATGGTTGAGAAGGCAAAAAATTTTTCGCAATTCTGCTGCTCCAAACGCTTAACCAGAATGGCCTAGGGAAAAAATACACATACCGTTGTAATCGGGCGGGTTTCTACTTTCAGATGCAATAGGAATTTTTGGGTTAGGTCTATCCGTTCGCGAGATATGGGAGTTTGAAGCCAAGAAATGGTTGAGAAGGCAAAAAATTTTTCGCAATTCTGCTGCTCCAAACGCTTAACCAGAATGGCCTTGGGAAAAAATACACATACCGTTGTAATCGGGCGAGTTTCTACTTTCAGATGCAATAGGAATTTTTGGGTTAGGTCAATCCGTTCGCGAGATATGGGAGTTTGAAGCCAAGAAATGGTTGAGAAGACAACAAATTTTTCGCAATTCTGCTGCTCCAAACGCTTAACCAGAATGGCCTAGGGAAAAAATACACATATCGTTGTAATCGGGCGAGTTTCTACTTTCAGATGCAATAGGAATTTTTGGGTTAGGTCAATCCGTTCGCGAGATATGGGAGTTTGAAGCCAAGAAATGGTTGAGAAGGCAATAAATTTTTCGCAATTCTGCTGCTCCAAACGCTTAACCAGAATGGCCTAGGGAAAAAATACACATACCGCTGTAATCGGGCGAGTTTCTACTTACAGATGCAATAGGAATTTTTGGGTTAGTTCAATCCGTTCGCGAGATATGGGAGTTTGAAGCCAAGAAATGGTTGAGAAGGCAAAAAATTTTTCGCAATTCTGCTGCCCCAAACGCTTAACCAGAATGGGCTAGGGAAAAAATACACATACCGTTGTAATCGGGCGAGTTTCTACTTTCAGATGCAATTGGAATTTTTGGGTCAGGTCAATCCGTTCGCGAGATATGGGAGTTTGAAGCCAAGATATGGTTGAGAAGACAACAAATTTTTCGCAATTCTGCTGCTCCAAACGCTTAACCAGAATGGCCTTGGGAAAAAATACACATACCGTTGTAATCGGGCGAGTTTCTACTTTCAGATGCAATAGGAATTTTTGGGTTAGGTCAATCCGTTCGCGAGATATGGGAGTTTGAAGCCAAGAAATGGTTGAGAAGGCAATAAATTTTTCGCAATTCTGCTGCTCCAAACGCTTAACCAGAATGGCCTAGGGAAAAAATACACATACCGCTGTAATCGGGCGAGTTTCTACTTACAGATGCAATAGGAATTTTTGGGTTAGTTCAATCCGTTCGCGAGATATGGGAGTTTGAAGCCAAGAAATGGTTGAGAAGGCAAAAAATTTTTCGCAATTCTGCTGCTCCAAACGCTTAACCAGAATGGGCTAGGGAAAAAATACACATACCGTTGTAATCGGGCGAGTTTCTACTTTCAGATGCAATTGGAATTTTTGGGTTAGGTCAATCCGTTCGCGAGATATGGGAGTTTGAAGCCAAGAAATGGTTGAGAAGGCAATAAATTTTTCGCAATTCTGCTGCTCCAAACGCTTAACCAGAATGGCCTAGGGAAAAAATACACATACCGCTGTAATCGGGCGAGTTTCTACTTACAGATGCAATAGGAATTTTTGGGTTAGTTCAATCCGTTCGCGAGATATGGGAGTTTGAAGCCAAGAAATGGTTGAGAAGGCAAAAAATTTTTCGCAATTCTGCTGCTCCAAACGCTTAACCAGAATGGGCTAGGGAAAAAATACACATACCGTTGTAATCGGGCGAGTTTCTACTTTCAGATGCAATTGGAATTTTTGGGTCAGGTCAATCCGTTCGCGAGATATGGGAGTTTGAAGCCAAGATATGGTTGAGAAGACAACAAATTTTTCGCAATTCTGCTGCTCCAAACGCTTAACCAGAATGGCCTAGGGAAAAAATACACATACCGTTGTAATCGGGCGAGTTTCTACTTTCAGATGCAATTGGAATTTTTGGGTTAGGTCAATCCGTTCGCGAGATATGGGAGTTTGAAGCCAAGATATGGTTGAGAAGACAACAAATTTTTCGCAATTCTGCTGCTCCAAACGCTTAACCAGAATGGCCTAGGGAAAAAATACACATACCGTTGTAATCGGGCGAGTTTCTACTTTCAGATGCAATAGGAATTTTTGGGTTAGGTCAATCCGTTCGCGAGATATGGGAGTTTGAAGCCAAGAAATGGTTGAGAAGGCAATAAATTTTTCGCAATTCTGCTGCTCCAAACGCTTAACCAGAATGGCCTAGGGAAAAAATACACATACCGCTGTAATCGGGCGAGTTTCTACTTACAGATGCAATAGGAATTTTTGGGTTAGTTCAATCCGTTCGCGAGATATGGGAGTTTGAAGCCAAGAAATGGTTGAGAAGGCAAAAAATTTTTCGCAATTCTGCTGCTCCAAACGCTTAACCAGAATGGGCTAGGGAAAAAATACACATACCGTTGTAATCGGGCGAGTTTCTACTTTCAGATGCAATCGGAATTTTTGGGTCAGGTCAATCCGTTCGCGAGATATGGGAGTTTGAAGCCAAGATATGGTTGAGAAGACAACAAATTTTTCGCAATTCTGCTGCTCCAAACGCTTAACCAGAATGGCCTTGGGAAAAAATACACATACCGTTGTAATCGGGCGAGTTTCTACTTTCAGATGCAATAGGAATTTTTGGGTTAGGTCAATCCGTTCGCGAGATATGGGAGTTTGAAGCCAAGAAATGGTTGAGAAGGCAATAAATTTTTCGCAATTCTGCTGCTCCAAACGCTTAACCAGAATGGCCTAGGGAAAAAATACACATACCGCTGTAATCGGGCGAGTTTCTACTTACAGATGCAATAGGAATTTTTGGGTTAGTTCAATCCGTTCGCGAGATATGGGAGTTTGAAGCCAAGAAATGGTTGAGAAGGCAAAAAATTTTTCGCAATTCTGCTGCTCCAAACGCTTAACCAGAATGGGCTAGGGAAAAAATACACATACCGCTGTAATCGGGCGAGTTTCTACTTACAGATGCAATAGGAATTTTTGGGTTAGTTCAATCCGTTCGCGAGATATGGGAGTTTGAAGCCAAGAAATGGTTGAGAAGGCAAAAAATTTTTCGCAATTCTGCTGCTCCAAACGCTTAACCAGAATGGGCTAGGGAAAAAATACACATACCGTTGTAATCGGGCGAGTTTCTACTTTCAGATGCAATTGGAATTTTTGGGTCAGGTCAATCCGTTCGCGAGATATGGGGGTTTGAAGCCAAGATATGGTTGAGAAGACAACAAATTTTTCGCAATTCTGCTGCTCCAAACGCTTAACCAGAATGGCCTTGGGAAAAAATACACATACCGTTGTAATCGGGCGAGTTTCTACTTTCAGATGCAATAGGAATTTTTGGGTTAGGTCAATCCGTTCGCGAGATATGGGAGTTTGAAGCCAAGAAATGGTTGAGAAGGCAATAAATTTTTCGCAATTCTGCTGCTCCAAACGCTTAACCAGAATGGCCTAGGGAAAAAATACACACACCGCTGTAAACGGGCGAGTTTCTACTTTCAGACACAACAGGAATTTTTGGTTTAGGTCAATCCGTTCGCGAGATATGGGAGTTTGAGCCAAGAAATGGTTGAGAAGGCAAAAAATTTTTCGCAATTCTGCTGCTCCAAACGCTTAACCAGAATGGCCTAGGGAAAAAATACACATACCGTTGTAATCGGGCGAGTTTCTACTTTCAGATGCAACAGGAATTTTTGGGTTAGGTCAATCCGTTCGCGAGATATGGGAGTTTGAAGCTAAGAAATGGTTGAGAAGAAAACAAATTTTTCGCACTTCTGCTGCTCCAAACGCTTAACCAGAATGGTCTAGGGAAAAAATACACATACCGTTGTGATCGGGCGAGTTTCTACTTTCAGATGCAATTCGAATTTTTGGGTTAGGTCAATCCGTTCGCGAGATATGGGAGTTTGAAGCCAAGAAATGGTTGAGAAGGCAAAAAATTTTGCGCAATTCTGCTGCTCCAAACGCTTATCCAGAATGGCCTAGGGAAAAAATACACATACCGTTGTAATCGGGCGAGTTTCTACTTTCAGATGCAATAGGAATTTTTGGGTTAGTTCAATCCGTTCGCGAGATATGGGAGTTTGAAGCCAAGAAATGGTTGAGAAGGCAAAAAATTTTTCGCAATTCTGCTGCTCCAAACGCTTAACCAGAATGGCCTAGGGAAAAAATACACATACCGTTGTAATCGGGCGAGTTTCTACTTTCAGATGCAATAGGAATTTTTGGGTTAGGTCAATCCGTTCGCGAGATATGGGAGTTTGAAGCTAAGAAATGGTTGAGAAGACAACAAATTTTTCGCAATTCTGCTGCTCCAAACGCTTAACCAGAATGGGCTAAGGAAGAAATACACATACCGCTGTAATCGGGCGAGTTTCTACTTTCATACACAACAGGAATTTTTCGGTTAGGTCAATCCGTTCGCGAGATATGGGAGTTTGAATCCAAGAAATGGTTGAGAAGACAACAAATTTTTCGCACTTCTGCTGCTCCAAACGCTTAACCAGAATGGTCTAGGGAAAAAATACACATACCGTTGTGATCGGGCGAGTTTCTACTTTCAGATGCAATTCGAATTTTTGGGTTAGGTCAATCCGTTCGCGAGATATGGGAGTTTGAAGCCAAGAAATGGTTGAGAAGGCAAAAAATTTTGCGCAATTCTGCTGCTCCAAACGCTTAACCAGAATGGGCTAAGGAAAAAATACACATACCGCTGTAATCGGGCGAGTTTCTACTTTCAGACACAACAGGAATTTTTGGGTTAGGTCAATCCGTTCGCGAGATATGGGAGTTTGAAGCCAAGAAATGGTTGAGAAGACAACAAATTATTCGCAATTCTGCTGCTCCAAACGCTTAACCAGAATGGCCTAGGGAAAAAATACACATACCGTTGTAATCGGGCGGGTTTCTACTTTCAGATGCAATAGGAATTTTTGGATTAGGTCAATCCGTTCGCGAGATATGGGAGTTTGAAGCCAAGAAATGGTTGAGAAGGCAAAAAATTTTTCGCAATTCTGCTGCTCCAAACGCTTAACCAGAATGGCCTAGGGAAAAAATACACATACCGCTGTAAACGGGCGAGTTTCTACTTTCAGACACAACAGGAATTTTTGGGTTAGGTCAATCCGTTCGCGAGATATGGGAGTTTGAAGCCAAGAAATGGTTGAGAAGGCAAAAAATTTTTCGCAATCCTGCTGCTCCAAACGCTTAACCAGAATGGCCTAGGGAAAAAATACACATACCGTTGTAATCGGGCGAGTTTCTACTTTCAGATGCAATTGGAATTTTTGGATTAGGTCAATCCGTTCGCGAGATATGGGAGTTTGAAGCCAAGAAATGGTTGAGAAGGCAAAAAATTTTTCGCAATTCTGCTGCTCCAAACGCTTAACCAGAATGGCCTAGGGAAAAAATACACATACCGCTGTAAACGGGCGAGTTTCTACTTTCAGACACAACAGGAATTTTTGGGTTAGGTCAATCCGTTCGCGAGATATGGGAGTTTGAAGCCAAGAAATGGTTGAGAAGGCAAAAAATTTTTCGCAATCCCGCTGCTCCAAACGCTTAACCAGAATGGCCTAGGGAAAAAATACACATACCGTTGTAATCGGGCGAGTTTCTACTTTCAGATGCAATTGGAATTTTTGGATTAGGTCAATCCGTTCGCGAGATATGGGAGTTTGAAGCCAAGAAATGGTTGAGAAGGCAAAAAATTTTTCGCAATTCTGCTGCTCCAAACGCTTAACCAGAATGGCCTAGGGTAAAAATACACATACCGTTGTAATCGGGCGAGTTTCTACTTTCAGATGCAATAGGAATTTTTGGGTTAGGTCAATCCGTTCGCGAGATATGGGAGTTTGAAGCTAAGAAATGGTTGAGAAGACAACAAATTTTTCGCAATTCTGCTGCTCCAAACGCTTAACCAGAATGGGCTAAGGAAAAAATACACATACCGCTGTAATCGGGCGAGTTTCTACTTTCATACACAACAGGAATTTTTCGGTTAGGTCAATCCGTTCGCGAGATATGGGAGTTTGAATCCAAGAAATGGTTGAGAAGACAACAAATTTTTCGCACTTCTGCTGCTCCAAACGCTTAACCAGAATGGTCTAGGGAAAAAATACACATACCGTTGTGATCGGGCGAGTTTCTACTTTCAGATGCAATTCGAATTTTTGGGTTAGGTCAATCCGTTCGCGAGATATGGGAGTTTGAAGCCAAGAAATGGTTGAGAAGGCAAAAAATTTTGCGCAATTCTGCTGCTCCAAACGCTTAACCAGAATGGGCTAAGGAAAAAATACACATACCGCTGTAATCGGGCGAGTTTCTACTTTCAGACACAACAGGAATTTTTGGGTTAGGTCAATCCGTTCGCGAGATATGGGAGTTTGAAGCCAAGAAATGGTTGAGAAGACAACAAATTATTCGCAATTCTGCTGCTCCAAACGCTTAACCAGAATGGCCTAGGGAAAAAATACACATACCGTTGTAATCGGGCGGGTTTCTACTTTCAGATGCAATAGGAATTTTTGGATTAGGTCAATCCGTTCGCGAGATATGGGAGTTTGAAGCCAAGAAATGGTTGAGAAGGCAAAAAATTTTTCGCAATTCTGCTGCTCCAAACGCTTAACCAGAATGGCCTAGGGAAAAAATACACATACCGCTGTAAACGGGCGAGTTTCTACTTTCAGACACAACAGGAATTTTTGGGTTAGGTCAATCCGTTCGCGAGATATGGGAGTTTGAAGCCAAGAAATGGTTGAGAAGGCAAAAAATTTTTCGCAATCCTGCTGCTCCAAACGCTTAACCAGAATGGCCTAGGGAAAAAATACACATACCGTTGTAATCGGGCGAGTTTCTACTTTCAGATGCAATTGGAATTTTTGGATTAGGTCAATCCGTTCGCGAGATATGGGAGTTTGAAGCCAAGAAATGGTTGAGAAGGCAAAAAATTTTTCGCAATTCTGCTGCTCCAAACGCTTAACCAGAATGGCCTAGGGAAAAAATACACATACCGCTGTAAACGGGCGAGTTTCTACTTTCAGACACAACAGGAATTTTTGGGTTAGGTCAATCCGTTCGCGAGATATGGGAGTTTGAAGCCAAGAAATGGTTGAGAAGGCAAAAAATTTTTCGCAATCCTGCTGCTCCAAACGCTTAACCAGAATGGCCTAGGGAAAAAATACACATACCGTTGTAATCGGGCGAGTTTCTACTTTCAGATGCAATTGGAATTTTTGGATTAGGTCAATCCGTTCGCGAGATATGGGAGTTTGAAGCCAAGAAATGGTTGAGAAGGCAAAAAATTTTTCGCAATTCTGCTGCTCCAAACGCTTAACCAGAATGGCCTAGGGTAAAAATACACATACCGTTGTAATCGGGCGAGTTTCTACTTTCAGATACAATAGGAATTTTTGGGTTAGGTCAATCCGTTCGCGAGATATGGGAGTTTGAAGCCAAGAAATGGTTGAGAAGGCAATAAATTTTTCGCAATTCTGCTGCTCCAAACGCTTAACCAGAATGGCCTAGGGAAAAAATACACATACCGCTGTAATCGGGCGAGTTTCTACTTTCAGATGCAATAGGAATTTTTGGGTTAGTTCAATCCGTTCGCGAGATATGGGAGTTTGAAGCCAAGAAATGGTTGAGAAGGCAAAAAATTTTTCGCAATTCTGCTGCTCCAAACGCTTAACCAGAATGGCCTAGGGAAAAAATACACATACCGTTGTAATCGGGCGAGTTTCTACTTTCAGATGCAATAGGAATTTTTGGGTTAGGTCAATCCGTGCGCGAGATATGGGAGTTTGAAGCTAAGAAATGGTTGAGAAGGCAAAAAATTTTTCGCAATTCTGCTGCTCCAAACGCTTAACCAGAATGGCCTAGGGAAAAAATACACATACCGTTGTAATCGGGCGAGTTTCTACTTTCAGATGCAATAGGAATTTTTGGGTTAGGTCAATCCGTGCGCGAGATATGGGAGTTTGAAGCCAAGAAATGGTTGAGAAGACAACAAATTTTTCGCAATTCTGCTGCTCCAAACGCTTAACCAGAATGGCCTAGGGAAAAAATACACATACCGTTGTAATCGGGCGGGTTTCTACTTTCAGATGCAATAGGAATTTTTGGGTTAGGCCAATCCGTTCACGAGATATGGGAGTTTGAAGCCAAGAAATGGTTGAGAAGGCAAAAAATTTTGCGCAATTCTGCTGCACCAAACGCTTAACCAGAATGGCCTAGGGAAAAAATACACATACCGCTGTAATCGGGCGAGTTTCTACTTTCAGATGCAATAGGAATTTTTGGGTTAGTTCAATCCGTTCGCGAGATATGGGAGTTTGAAGCCAAGAAATGGTTGAGAAGGCAAAAAATTTTTCGCAATTCTGCTGCTCCAAACGCTTAACCAGAATGGGCTAGGGAAAAAATACACATACCGTTGTAATCGGGCGAGTTTCTACTTTCAGATGCAATTGGAATTTTTGGGTTAGGTCAATCCGTTCGCGAGATATGGGAGTTTGAAGCCAAGAAATGGTTGAGAAGACAACAAATTTTTCGCAATTCTGCTGCTCCAAACGCTTAACCAGAATGGCCTAGGGAAAAAATACACATACCGTTGTAATCGGGCGGGTTTCTACTTTCAGATGCAATAGGAATTTTTGGGTTAGGCCAATCCGTTCACGAGATATGGGAGTTTGAAGCCAAGAAATGGTTGAGAAGGCAAAAAATTTTGCGCAATTCTGCTGCACCAAACGCTTAACCAGAATGGCCTAGGGAAAAAATACACATACCGTTGTAATCGGGCGAGTTTCTACTTTCAGATGCAATAAGAATTTTTGGGTTAGGTCAATCCGTGCGCGAGATATGGGAGTTTGAAGCTAAGAAATGGTTGAGAAGGCAAAAAATTTTTCGCAATTCTGCTGCTCCAAACGCTTAACCAGAATGGCCTAGGGAAAAAATACACATACCGCTGTAATCGGGCGAGTTTCTACTTTCAGATGCAATAGGAATTTTTGGGTTAGTTCAATCCGTTCGCGAGATATGGGAGTTTGAAGCCAAGAAATGGTTGAGAAGGCAAAAAATTTTTCGCAATTCTGCTGCTCCAAACGCTTCACCAGAATGGGCTAAGGAAAAAATACACATACCGCTGTAATCGGGCGAGTTTCTACTTTCAGACACAACAGGAATTTTTGGGTTAGGTCAATCCGTTCGCGAGATATGGGAGTTTGAAGCCAAGAAATGGTTGAGAAGACAACAAATTCTTCGCAATTCTGCTGCTCCAAACGCTTAACCAGAATGGGCTAGGGAAAAAATACACATACCGTTGTAATCGGGCGAGTTTCTACTTTCAGATGCAATTGGAATTTTTGGGTTAGGTCAATCGGTTCGCGAGATATGGGAGTTTGAAGCCAAGATATGGTTGAGAAGACAACAAATTTTTCGCAATTCTGCTGCTCCAAACGCTTAACCAGAATGGCCTTGGGAAAAAATACACATACCGTTGTAATCGGGCGAGTTTCTACTTTCAGATGCAATAGGAATTTTTGGGTTAGTTCAATCCGTTCGCGAGATATGGGAGTTTGAAGCCAAGAAATGGTTGAGAAGGCAAAAAATTTTTCGCAATTCTGCTGCTCCAAACGCTTAACCAGAATGGGCTAGGGAAAAAATACACATACCGTTGTAATCGGGCGAGTTTCTACTTTCAGATGCAATTGGAATTTTTGGGTCAGGTCAATCCGTTCGCGAGATATGGGGGTTTGAAGCCAAGATATGGTTGAGAAGACAACAAATTTTTCGCAATTCTGCTGCTCCAAACGCTTAACCAGAATGGCCTTGGGAAAAAATACACATACCGTTGTAATCGGGCGAGTTTCTACTTTCAGATGCAATAGGAATTTTTGGGTTAGGTCAATCCGTTCGCGAGATATGGGAGTTTGAAGCCAAGAAATGGTTGAGAAGGCAATAAATTTTTCGCAATTCTGCTGCTCCAAACGCTTAACCAGAATGGCCTAGGGAAAAAATACACACACCGCTGTAAACGGGCGAGTTTCTACTTTCAGACACAACAGGAATTTTTGGTTTAGGTCAATCCGTTCGCGAGATATGGGAGTTTGAGCCAAGAAATGGTTGAGAAGGCAAAAAATTTTTCGCAATTCTGCTGCTCCAAACGCTTAACCAGAATGGCCTAGGGAAAAAATACACATACCGTTGTAATCGGGCGAGTTTCTACTTTCAGATGCAATAGGAATTTTTGGGTTAGTTCAATCCGTTCGCGAGATATGGGAGTTTGAAGCCAAGAAATGGTTGAGAAGGCAAAAAATTTTGCGCAATTCTGCTGCTCCAAACGCTTATCCAGAATGGCCTAGGGAAAAAATACACATACCGTTGTAATCGGGCGAGTTTCTACTTTCAGATGCAATAGGAATTTTTGGGTTAGTTCAATCCGTTCGCGAGATATGGGAGTTTGATGCCAAGAAATGGTTGAGAAGGCAAAAAATTTTTCGCAATTCTGCTGCTCCAAACGCTTAACCAGAATGGCCTAGGGAAAAAATACACATACCGTTGTAATCGGGCGAGTTTCTACTTTCAGATGCAATAGGAATTTTTGGGTTAGGTCAATCCGTTCGCGAGATATGGGAGTTTGAAGCTAAGAAATGGTTGAGAAGACAACAAATTTTTCGCAATTCTGCTGCTCCAAACGCTTAACCAGAATGGGCTAAGGAAAAAATACACATACCGCTGTAATCGGGCGAGTTTCTACTTTCATACACAACAGGAATTTTTCGGTTAGGTCAATCCGTTCGCGAGATATGGGAGTTTGAATCCAAGAAATGGTTGAGAAGACAACAAATTTTTCGCACTTCTGCTGCTCCAAACGCTTAACCAGAATGGTCTAGGGAAAAAATACACATACCGTTGTGATCGGGCGAGTTTCTACTTTCAGATGCAATTCGAATTTTTGGGTTAGGTCAATCCGTTCGCGAGATATGGGAGTTTGAAGCCAAGAAATGGTTGAGAAGGCAAAAAATTTTGCGCAATTCTGCTGCTCCAAACGCTTAACCAGAATGGGCTAAGGAAAAAATACACATACCGCTGTAATCGGGCGAGTTTCTACTTTCAGACACAACAGGAATTTTTGGGTTAGGTCAATCCGTTCGCGAGATATGGGAGTTTGAAGCCAAGAAATGGTTGAGAAGACAACAAATTTTTCGCAATTCTGCTGCTCCAAACGCTTAACCAGAATGGCCTAGGGAAAAAATACACATACCGTTGTAATCGGGCGGGTTTCTACTTTCAGATGCAATAGGAATTTTTGGATTAGGTCAATCCGTTCGCGAGATATGGGAGTTTGAAGCCAAGAAATGGTTGAGAAGGCAAAAAATTTTTCGCAATTCTGCTGCTCCAAACGCTTAACCAGAATGGCCTAGGGAAAAAATACACATACCGCTGTAAACGGGCGAGTTTCTACTTTCAGACACAACAGGAATTTTTGGGTTAGGTCAATCCGTTCGCGAGATATGGGAGTTTGAAGCCAAGAAATGGTTGAGAAGGCAAAAAATTTTTCGCAATCCTGCTGCTCCAAACGCTTAACCAGAATGGCCTAGGGAAAAAATACACATACCGTTGTAATCGGGCGAGTTTCTACTTTCAGATGCAATTGGAATTTTTGGATTAGGTCAATCCGTTCGCGAGATATGGGAGTTTGAAGCCAAGAAATGGTTGAGAAGGCAAAAAATTTTTCGCAATTCTGCTGCTCCAAACGCTTAACCAGAATGGCCTAGGGTAAAAATACACATACCGTTGTAATCGGGCGAGTTTCTACTTTCAGATGCAATAGGAATTTTTGGGTTAGGTCAATCCGTTCGCGAGATATGGGAGTTTGAAGCCAAGAAATGGTTGAGAAGGCAAAAAATTTTTCGCACTTATGCTGCTCCAACCGCTTAACCAGAATGGCCTTGGGAAAAAATACACATACCGTTGTAATCGAGCGAGTTTCTACTTTCAGATACAATAGGAATTTTTGGGTTAGGTCAATCCGTTCGCGAGATATGGGAGTTTGAAGCCAAGAAATGGTTGAGAAGGCAATAAATTTTTCGCAATTCTGCTGCTCCAAACGCTTAACCAGAATGGCCTAGGGAAAAAATACACATACCGCTGTAATCGGGCGAGTTTCTACTTTCAGATGCAATAGGAATTTTTGGGTTAGTTCAATCCGTTCGCGAGATATGGGAGTTTGAAGCCAAGAAATGGTTGAGAAGGCAAAAAATTTTTCGCAATTCTGCTGCTCCAAACGCTTAACCAGAATGGCCTAGGGAAAAAATACACATACCGTTGTAATCGGGCGAGTTTCTACTTTCAGATGCAATAAGAATTTTTGGGTTAGGTCAATCCGTGCGCGAGATATGGGAGTTTGAAGCTAAGAAATGGTTGAGAAGGCAAAAAATTTTTCGCAATTCTGCTGCTCCAAACGCTTAACCAGAATGGCCTAGGGAAAAAATACACATACCGTTGTAATCGGGCGAGTTTCTACTTTCAGATGCAATAGGAATTTTTGGGTTAGGTCAATCCGTGCGCGAGATATGGGATTTTGAAGCCAAGAAATGGTTGAGAAGACAACAAATTTTTCGCAATTCTGCTGCTCCAAACGCTTAACCAGAATGGCCTAGGGTAAAAATACACATACCGTTGTAATCGGGCGAGTTTCTACTTTCAGATGCAATAGGAATTTTTGGGTTAGGTCAATCCGTTCGCGAGATATGGGAGTTAGAAGCCAAGAAATGGTTGAGAAGGCAAAAAATTTTTCGCACTTCTGCTGCTCCAACCGCTTAACCAGAATGGCCTAGGGAAAAAATACACATACCGTTGTAATCGGGCGAGTTTCTACTTTCAGATGCAATTGGAATTTTTGGGTTAGGTCAATCCGTTCGCGAGATATGGGAGTTTGAAGCCAAGATATGGTTGAGAATACAACAAATTTTTCGCAATTCTGCTGCTCCAAACGCTTAACCAGAATGGCCTTGGGAAAAAATACACATACCGTTGTAATCGAGCGAGTTTCTACTTTCAGATACAATAGGAATTTTTGGGTTAGGTCAATCCGTTCGCGAGATATGGGAGTTTGAAGCCAAGAAATGGTTGAGAAGGCAATAAATTTTTCGCAATTCTGCTGCTCCAAACGCTTAACCAGAATGGCCTAGGGAAAAAATACACATACCGCTGTAATCGGGCGAGTTTCTACTTTCAGATGCAATAGGAATTTTTGGGTTAGTTCAATCCGTTCGCGAGATATGGGAGTTTGAAGCCAAGAAATGGTTGAGAAGGCAAAAAATTTTTCGCAATTCTGCTGCTCCAAACGCTTAACCAGAATGGCCTAGGGAAAAAATACACATACCGTTGTAATCGGGCGAGTTTCTACTTTCAGATGCAATAGGAATTTTTGGGTTAGGTCAATCCGTGCGCGAGATATGGGAGTTTGAAGCTAAGAAATGGTTGAGAAGGCAAAAAATTTTTCGCAATTCTGCTGCTCCAAACGCTTAACCAGAATGGCCTAGGGAAAAAATACACATACCGTTGTAATCGGGCGAGTTTCTACTTTCAGATGCAATAGGAATTTTTGGGTTAGGTCAATCCGTGCGCGAGATATGGGAGTTTGAAGCCAAGAAATGGTTGAGAAGACAACAAATTTTTCGCAATTCTGCTGCTCCAAACGCTTAACCAGAATGGCCTAGGGAAAAA
Organism: Ptiloglossa arizonensis; assembly: GCF_051014685.1. Lineage (NCBI taxonomy): Eukaryota > Metazoa > Arthropoda > Insecta > Hymenoptera > Colletidae > Ptiloglossa > Ptiloglossa arizonensis. The sequence goes on along the minus strand of NW_027478896.1, from coordinate 232,146 downwards.
ATACACATACCGTTGTAATCGGGCGGGTTTCTACTTTCAGATGCAATAGGAATTTTTGGGTTAGGCCAATCCGTTCACGAGATATGGGAGTTTGAAGCCAAGAAATGGTTGAGAAGGCAAAAAATTTTGCGCAATTCTGCTGCACCAAACGCTTAACCAGAATGGCCTAGGGAAAAAATACACATACCGCTGTAATCGGGCGAGTTTCTACTTTCAGATGCAATAGGAATTTTTGGGTTAGTTCAATCCGTTCGCGAGATATGGGAGTTTGAAGCCAAGAAATGGTTGAGAAGGCAAAAAATTTTTCGCAATTCTGCTGCTCCAAACGCTTAACCAGAATGGGCTAGGGAAAAAATACACATACCGTTGTAATCGGGCGAGTTTCTACTTTCAGATGCAATTGGAATTTTTGGGTTAGGTCAATCCGTTCGCGAGATATGGGAGTTTGAAGCCAAGAAATGGTTGAGAAGACAACAAATTTTTCGCAATTCTGCTGCTCCAAACGCTTAACCAGAATGGCCTAGGGAAAAAATACACATACCGTTGTAATCGGGCGGGTTTCTACTTTCAGATGCAATAGGAATTTTTGGGTTAGGCCAATCCGTTCACGAGATATGGGAGTTTGAAGCCAAGAAATGGTTGAGAAGGCAAAAAATTTTGCGCAATTCTGCTGCACCAAACACTTAACCAGAATGGCCTAGGGAAAAAATACACATACCGTTGTAATCGGGCGAGTTTCTACTTTCAGATGCAATAAGAATTTTTGGGTTAGGTCAATCCGTGCGCGAGATATGGGAGTTTGAAGCTAAGAAATGGTTGAGAAGGCAAAAAATTTTTCGCAATTCTGCTGCTCCAAACGCTTAACCAGAATGGCCTAGGGAAAAAATACACATACCGCTGTAATCGGGCGAGTTTCTACTTTCAGATGCAATAGGAATTTTTGGGTTAGTTCAATCCGTTCGCGAGATATGGGAGTTTGAAGCCAAGAAATGGTTGAGAAGGCAAAAAATTTTTCGCAATTCTGCTGCTCCAAACGCTTCACCAGAATGGGCTAAGGAAAAAATACACATACCGCTGTAATCGGGCGAGTTTCTACTTTCAGACACAACAGGAATTTTTGGGTTAGGTCAATCCGTTCGCGAGATATGGGAGTTTGAAGCCAAGAAATGGTTGAGAAGACAACAAATTCTTCGCAATTCTGCTGCTCCAAACGCTTAACCAGAATGGGCTAGGGAAAAAATACACATACCGTTGTAATCGGGCGAGTTTCTACTTTCAGATGCAATTGGAATTTTTGGGTTAGGTCAATCGGTTCGCGAGATATGGGAGTTTGAAGCCAAGATATGGTTGAGAAGACAACAAATTTTTCGCAATTCTGCTGCTCCAAACGCTTAACCAGAATGGCCTTGGGAAAAAATACACATACCGTTGTAATCGGGCGAGTTTCTACTTTCAGATGCAATAGGAATTTTTGGGTTAGGTCAATCCGTTCGCGAGATATGGGAGTTTGAATCCAAGAAATGGTTGAGAAGGCAATAAATTTTTCGCAATTCTGCTGCTCCAAACGCTTAACCAGAATGGCCTAGGGAAAAAATACACATACCGCTGTAATCGGGCGAGTTTCTACTTTCAGACACAACAGGAATTTTTGGGTTAGGTCAATCCGTTCGCGAGATATGGGAGTTTGAAGCCAAGAAATGGTTGAGAAGGCAAAAAATTTTTCGCAATTCTGCTGCTCCAAACGCTTAACCAGAATGGGCTAGGGAAAAAATACACATACCGTTGTAATCGGGCGAGTTTCTACTTTCAGATGCAATTGGAATATTTGGGTTAGGTCAATCCGTTCGCGAGATATGGGAGTTTGAAGTTAAGATATGGTTGAGAAGACAACAAATTTTTCGCAATTCTGCTGCTCCAAACGCTTAACCAGAATGGCCTTGGGAAAAAATACACATACCGTTGTAATCGGGCGAGTTTCTACTTTCAGATGCAATAGGAATTTTTGGGTTAGGTCAATCCGTTCGCGAGATATGGGAGTTTGAATCCAAGAAATGGTTGAGAAGGCAATAAATTTTTCGCAATTCTGCTGCTCCAAACGCTTAACCAGAATGGCCTAGGGAAAAAATACACATACCGCTGTAATCGGGCGAGTTTCTACTTTCAGATGCAATAGGAATTTTTGGGTTAGTTCAATCCGTTCGCGAGATATGGGAGTTTGAAGCCAAGAAATGGTTGAGAAGGCAAAAAATTTTTCGCAATTCTGCTGCTCCAAACGCTTAACCAGAATGGCCTAGGGAAAAAATACACATACCGTTGTAATCGGGCGAGTTTCTACTTTCAGATGCAATAGGAATTTTTGGGTTAGGTCAATCCGTTCGCGAGATATGGGAGTTTGAAGCTAAGAAATGGTTGAGAAGACAACAAATTTTTCGCAATTCTGCTGCTCCAAACGCTTAACCAGAATGGGCTAAGGAAAAAATACACATACCGCTGTAATCGGGCGAGTTTCTACTTTCAGACACAACAGGAATTTTTGGGTTAGGTCAATCCGTTCGCGAGATATGGGAGTTTGAAGCCAAGAAATGGTTGAGAAGACAACAAATTTTTCGCAATTCTGCTGCTCCAAACGCTTAACCAGAATGGCCTAGGGAAAAAATACACATACCGCTGTAATCGGGCGAGTTTCTACTTACAGATGCAATAGGAATTTTTGGGTTAGTTCAATCCGTTCGCGAGATATGGGAGTTTGAAGCCAAGAAATGGTTGAGAAGGCAAAAAATTTTTCGCAATTCTGCTGCTCCAAACGCTTAACCAGAATGGGCTAGGGAAAAAATACACATACCGTTGTAATCGGGCGAGTTTCTACTTTCAGATGCAATTGGAATTTTTGGGTCAGGTCAATCCGTTCGCGAGATATGGGAGTTTGAAACCAAGATATGGTTGAGAAGACAACAAATTTTTCGCAATTCTGCTGCTCCAAACGCTTAACCAGAATGGCCTTGGGAAAAAATACACATACCGTTGTAATCGGGCGAGTTTCTACTTTCAGATGCAATAGGAATTTTTGGGTTAGGTCAATCCGTTCGCGAGATATGGGAGTTTGCAGCCAAGAAATGGTTGAGAAGGCAATAAATTTTTCGCAATTCTGCTGCTCCAAACGCTTAACCAGAATGGCCTTGGGAAAAAATACACATACCGCTGTAAACGGGCGAGTTTCTACTTTCAGATGCAATAGGAATTTTTGGGTTAGGTCAATCCGTTCGCGAGATATGGGAGTTTGAGCCAAGACATGGTTGAGAAGGCAAAAAATTTTTCGCAATTCTGCTGCTCCAAACGCTTAACCAGAATGGCCTAGGGAAAAAATACACATACCGTTGTAATCGGGCGAGTTTCTACTTTCAGATGCAACAGGAATTTTTGGGTTAGGTCAATCCGTTCGCGAGATATGGGAGTTTGAAGCTAAGAAATGGTTGAGAAGACAACAAATTTTTCGCACTTCTGCTGCTCCAAACGCTTAACCAGTATGGTCTAGGGAAAAAATACACATACCGTTGTGATCGGGCGAGTTTCTACTTTCAGATGCAATTCGAATTTTTGCGTTAGGTCAATCCGTTCACGAGATATGGGAGTTTGAAGCCAAGAAATGGTTGAGAAGGCAAAAAATTTTTCGCAATTCTGCTGCTCCAAACGCTTAACCAGAATGGGCTAAGGAAAAAATACACATACCGCTGTAATCGGGCGAGTTTCTACTTTCAGACACAACAGTAATTTTTGGGTTAGGTCAATCCGATCGCGAGATATGGGAGTTTGAAGCCAAGAAATGGTTGAGAAGACAACAAATTTTTCGCAATTCTGCTGCTCCAAACGCTTAACCAGAATGGGCTAGGGAAAAAATACACATACCGTTGTAATCGGGCGAGTTTCTACTTTCAGATGCAATTGGAATTTTTGGGTTAGGTCAATCCGTTCGCGAGATATGGGAGTTTGAAGCCAAGATATGGTTGAGAAGACAACAAATTTTTCGCAATTCTGCTGCTCCAAACGCTTAACCAGAATGGCCTTGGGAAAAAATACACATACCGTTGTAATCGAGCGAGTTTCTACTTTCAGATGCAATAGGAATTTTTGGGTTAGGTCAATCCGTTCGCGAGATATGGGAGTTTGAAGCCAAGAAATGGTTGAGAAGGCAATAAATTTTTCGCAATTCTGCTGCTCCAGACGCTTAACCAGAATGGCCTAGGGAAAAAATACACATACCGCTGTAATCGGGCGAGTTTCTACTTTCAGATGCAATAGGAATTTTTGGGTTAGTTCAATCCGTTCGCGAGATATGGGAGTTTGAAGCCAAGAAATGGTTGAGAAGGCAAAAAATTTTTCGCAATTCTGCTGCTCCAAACGCTTAACCAGAATGGCCTAGGGAAAAAATACACATACCGTTGTAATCGGGCGAGTTTCTACTTTCAGATGCAATAGGAATTTTTGGGTTAGGTCAATCCGTTCGCGAGATATGGGAGTTTGAAGCTAAGAAATGGTTGAGAAGACAACAAATTTTTCGCAATTCTGCTGCTCCAAACGCTTAACCAGAATGGGCTAAGGAAAAAATACACATACCGCTGTAATCGGGCGAGTTTCTACTTTCAGATGCAATAGGAATTTTTGGGTTAGGTCAATCAGTTCGCGAGATATGGGAGTTTGAAGCCAAGAAATGGTTGAGAAGGCAAAAAATCTTTCGCAATTCTGCTGCTCCAAACGCTTAACCAGAATGGCCTAGGGAAAAATACACATACCGCTGTAATCGGGCGAGTTTCTACTTTCAGATGCAATAGGAATTTTTGGGTTAGGTCAATCCGTTCGCGTGATATGGGAGTTTGAAGCCAAGAAATGGTTGAGAAGGCAATAAATTTTACGCAATTCTGCTGCTCCAAACGCTTAACCAGAATGGCCTAGGGAAGAAATACACATACCGCTGTAATCGGGCGAGTTTCTACTTTCAGATGCAATAGGAATTTTTGGGTTAGTTCAATCCGTTCGCGAGATATGGGAGTTTGAAGCCAAGAAATGGTTGAGAAGGCAAAAAATTTTTCGCAATTCTGCTGCTCCAAACGCTTAACCAGAATGGGCTAAAGAAAAAATACACATACCGCTGTAATCGGGCGAGTTTCTACTTTCAGACACAACAGGAATTTTTGGGTTAGGTCAATCCGTTCGCGAGATATGGGAGTTTGAAGCCAAGAAATGGTTGAGAAGACAACAAATTTTTCGCAATTCTGCTGCTCCAAACGCTTAACCAGAATGGCCTAGGGAAAAAATACACATACCGTTGTAATCGGGCGGGTTTCTACTTTCAGATGCAATAGGAATTTTTGGGTTAGTTCAATCCGTTCGCGAGATATGGGAGTTTGAAGCCAAGAAATGGTTGAGAAGGCAAAAAATTTTTCGCAATTCTGCTGCTCCAAACGCTTAACCAGAATGGGCTAGGGAAAAAATACACATACCGTTGTAATCGGGCGAGTTTCTACTTTCAGATGCAATTGGAATTTTTGGGTCAGGTCAATCCGTTCGCGAGATATGGGAGTTTGAAGCCAAGATATGGTTGAGAAGACAACAAATTTTTCGCAATTCTGCTGCTCCAAACGCTTAACCAGAATGGCCTTGGGAAAAAATACACATACCGTTGTAATCGGGCGAGTTTCTACTTTCAGATGCAATAGGAATTTTTGGGTTAGGTCAATCCGTTCGCGAGATATGGGAGTTTGAAGCCAAGAAATGGTTGAGAAGGCAATAAATTTTTCGCAATTCTGCTGCTCCAAACGCTTAACCAGAATGGCCTTGGGAAAAAATACACATACCGTTGTAATCGGGCGAGTTTCTACTTTCAGATGCAATAGGAATTTTTGGGTTAGGTCAATCCGTTCGCGAGATATGGGAGTTTGAATCCAAGAAATGGTTGAGAAGGCAATAAATTTTTCGCAATTCTGCTGCTCCAAACGCTTAACCAGAATGGCCTAGGGAAAAAATACACATACCGCTGTAATCGGGCGAGTTTCTACTTTCAGACACAACAGGAATTTTTGGGTTAGGTCAATCCGTTCGCGAGATATGGGAGTTTGAAGCCAAGAAATGGTTGAGAAGGCAAAAAATTTTTCGCAATTCTGCTGCTCCAAACGCTTAACCAGAATGGGCTAGGGAAAAAATACACATACCGTTGTAATCGGGCGAGTTTCTACTTTCAGATGCAATTGGAATATTTGGGTTAGGTCAATCCGTTCGCGAGATATGGGAGTTTGAAGTTAAGATATGGTTGAGAAGACAACAAATTTTTCGCAATTCTGCTGCTCCAAACGCTTAACCAGAATGGCCTTGGGAAAAAATACACATACCGTTGTAATCGGGCGAGTTTCTACTTTCAGATGCAATAGGAATTTTTGGGTTAGGTCAATCCGTTCGCGAGATATGGGAGTTTGAATCCAAGAAATGGTTGAGAAGGCAATAAATTTTTCGCAATTCTGCTGCTCCAAACGCTTAACCAGAATGGCCTAGGGAAAAAATACACATACCGCTGTAATCGGGCGAGTTTCTACTTTCAGATGCAATAGGAATTTTTGGGTTAGTTCAATCCGTTCGCGAGATATGGGAGTTTGAAGCCAAGAAATGGTTGAGAAGGCAAAAAATTTTTCGCAATTCTGCTGCTCCAAACGCTTAACCAGAATGGCCTAGGGAAAAAATACACATACCGTTGTAATCGGGCGAGTTTCTACTTTCAGATGCAATTGGAATTTTTGGGTTAGGTCAATCCGTTCGCGAGATATGGGAGTTTGAAGCCAAGATATGGTTGAGAAGACAACAAATTTTTCGCAATTCTGCTGCTCCAAACGCTTAACCAGAATGGCCTTGGGAAAAAATACACATACCGTTGTAATCGAGCGAGTTTCTACTTTCAGATGCAATAGGAATTTTTGGGTTAGGTCAATCCGTTCGCGAGATATGGGAGTTTGAAGCCAAGAAATGGTTGAGAAGGCAATAAATTTTTCGCAATTCTGCTGCTCCAAACGCTTAACCAGAATGGCCTAGGGAAAAAATACACATACCGCTGTAATCGGGCGAGTTTCTACTTTCAGACACAACAGGAATTTTTGGGTTAGGTCAATCCGTTCGCGAGATATGGGAGTTTGAAGCCAAGAAATGGTTGAGAAGGCAAAAAATTTTTCGCAATTCTGCTGCTCCAAACGCTTAACCAGAATGGCCTAGGGAAAAAATACACATACCGTTGTAATCGGGCGAGTTTCTACTTTCAGATGCAATAGGAATTTTTGGGTTAGGTCAATCCGTTCGCGAGATATGGGAGTTTGAAGCTAAGAAATGGTTGAGAAGACAACAAATTTTTCGCAATTCTGCTGCTCCAAACGCTTAACCAGAATGGGCTAAGGAAAAAATACACATACCGCTGTAATCGGGCGAGTTTCTACTTTCAGATGCAATAGGAATTTTTGGGTTAGGTCAATCAGTTCGCGAGATATGGGAGTTTGAAGCCAAGAAATGGTTGAGAAGGCAAAAAATCTTTCGCAATTCTGCTGCTCCAAACGCTTAACCAGAATGGCCTAGGGAAAAATACACATACCGCTGTAATCGGGCGAGTTTCTACTTTCAGATGCAATAGGAATTTTTGGGTTAGGTCAATCCGTTCGCGTGATATGGGAGTTTGAAGCCAAGAAATGGTTGAGAAGGCAATAAATTTTACGCAATTCTGCTGCTCCAAACGCTTAACCAGAATGGCCTAGGGAAGAAATACACATACCGCTGTAATCGGGCGAGTTTCTACTTTCAGATGCAATAGGAATTTTTGGGTTAGTTCAATCCGTTCGCGAGATATGGGAGTTTGAAGCCAAGAAATGGTTGAGAAGGCAAAAAATTTTTCGCAATTCTGCTGCTCCAAACGCTTAACCAGAATGGGCTAAAGAAAAAATACACATACCGCTGTAATCGGGCGAGTTTCTACTTTCAGACACAACAGGAATTTTTGGGTTAGGTCAATCCGTTCGCGAGATATGGGAGTTTGAAGCCAAGAAATGGTTGAGAAGACAACAAATTTTTCGCAATTCTGCTGCTCCAAACGCTTAACCAGAATGGCCTAGGGAAAAAATACACATACCGTTGTAATCGGGCGGGTTTCTACTTTCAGATGCAATAGGAATTTTTGGGTTAGTTCAATCCGTTCGCGAGATATGGGAGTTTGAAGCCAAGAAATGGTTGAGAAGGCAAAAAATTTTTCGCAATTCTGCTGCTCCAAACGCTTAACCAGAATGGGCTAGGGAAAAAATACACATACCGTTGTAATCGGGCGAGTTTCTACTTTCAGATGCAATTGGAATTTTTGGGTCAGGTCAATCCGTTCGCGAGATATGGGAGTTTGAAGCCAAGATATGGTTGAGAAGACAACAAATTTTTCGCAATTCTGCTGCTCCAAACGCTTAACCAGAATGGCCTTGGGAAAAAATACACATACCGTTGTAATCGGGCGAGTTTCTACTTTCAGATGCAATAGGAATTTTTGGGTTAGGTCAATCCGTTCGCGAGATATGGGAGTTTGAAGCCAAGAAATGGTTGAGAAGGCAATAAATTTTTCGCAATTCTGCTGCTCCAAACGCTTAACCAGAATGGCCTTGGGAAAAAATACACATACCGCTGTAAACGGGCGAGTTTTTACTTTCAGATGCAATAGGAATTTTTGGGTTAGGTCAATCCGTTCGCGAGATATGGGAGTTTGAGCCAAGACATGGTTGAGAAGGCAAAAAATTTTTCGCAATTCTGCTGCTCCAAACGCTTAACCAGAATGGCCTAGGGAAAAAATACACATACCGTTGTAATCGGGCGAGTTTCTACTTTCAGATGCAACAGGAATTTTTGGGTTAGGTCAATCCGTTCGCGAGATATGGGAGTTTGAAGCTAAGAAATGGTTGAGAAGACAACAAATTTTTCGCACTTCTGCTGCTCCAAACGCTTAACCAGAATGGTCTAGGGAAAAAATACACATACCGTTGTGATCGGGCGAGTTTCTACTTTCAGATGCAATTCGAATTTTTGCGTTAGGTCAATCCGTTCACGAGATATGGGAGTTTGAAGCCAAGAAATGGTTGAGAAGGCAAAAAATTTTTCGCAATTCTGCTGCTCCAAACGCTTAACCAGAATGGGCTAAGGAAAAAATACACATACCGCTGTAATCGGGCGAGTTTCTACTTTCAGACACAACAGTAATTTTTGGGTTAGGTCAATCCGATCGCGAGATATGGGAGTTTGAAGCCAAGAAATGGTTGAGAAGACAACAAATTTTTCGCAATTCTGCTGCTCCAAACGCTTAACCAGAATGGGCTAGGGAAAAAATACACATACCGTTGTAATCGGGCGAGTTTCTACTTTCAGATGCAATTGGAATTTTTGGGTTAGGTCAATCCGTTCGCGAGATATGGGAGTTTGAAGCCAAGATATGGTTGAGAAGACAACAAATTTTTCGCAATTCTGCTGCTCCAAACGCTTAACCAGAATGGCCTTGGGAAAAAATACACATACCGTTGTAATCGAGCGAGTTTCTACTTTCAGATGCAATAGGAATTTTTGGGTTAGGTCAATCCGTTCGCGAGATATGGGAGTTTGAAGCCAAGAAATGGTTGAGAAGGCAATAAATTTTTCGCAATTCTGCTGCTCCAGACGCTTAACCAGAATGGCCTAGGGAAAAAATACACATACCGCTGTAATCGGGCGAGTTTCTACTTTCAGATGCAATAGGAATTTTTGGGTTAGTTCAATCCGTTCGCGAGATATGGGAGTTTGAAGCCAAGAAATGGTTGAGAAGGCAAAAAATTTTTCGCAATTCTGCTGCTCCAAACGCTTAACCAGAATGGCCTAGGGAAAAAATACACATACCGTTGTAATCGGGCGAGTTTCTACTTTCAGATGCAATAGGAATTTTTGGGTTAGGTCAATCCGTTCGCGAGATATGGGAGTTTGAAGCTAAGAAATGGTTGAGAAGACAACAAATTTTTCGCAATTCTGCTGCTCCAAACGCTTAACCAGAATGGGCTAAGGAAAAAATACACATACCGCTGTAATCGGGCGAGTTTCTACTTTCAGATGCAATAGGAATTTTTGGGTTAGGTCAATCAGTTCGCGAGATATGGGAGTTTGAAGCCAAGAAATGGTTGAGAAGGCAAAAAATCTTTCGCAATTCTGCTGCTCCAAACGCTTAACCAGAATGGCCTAGGGAAAAATACACATACCGCTGTAATCGGGCGAGTTTCTACTTTCAGATGCAATAGGAATTTTTGGGTTAGGTCAATCCGTTCGCGTGATATGGGAGTTTGAAGCCAAGAAATGGTTGAGAAGGCAAAAAATCTTTCGCAATTCTGCTGCTCCAAACGCTTAACCAGAATGGCCTAGGGAAAAATACACATACCGCTGTAATCGGGCGAGTTTCTACTTTCAGATGCAATAGGAATTTTTGGGTTAGTTCAATCCGTTCGCGAGATATGGGAGTTTGAAGCCAAGAAATGGTTGAGAAGGCAAAAAATTTTTCGCAATTCTGCTGCTCCAAACGCTTAACCAGAATGGGCTAAAGAAAAAATACACATACCGCTGTAATCGGGCGAGTTTCTACTTTCAGACACAACAGGAATTTTTGGGTTAGGTCAATCCGTTCGCGAGATATGGGAGTTTGAAGCCAAGAAATGGTTGAGAAGACAACAAATTTTTCGCAATTCTGCTGCTCCAAACGCTTAACCAGAATGGCCTAGGGAAAAAATACACATACCGTTGTAATCGGGCGGGTTTCTACTTTCAGATGCAATAGGAATTTTTGGGTTAGTTCAATCCGTTCGCGAGATATGGGAGTTTGAAGCCAAGAAATGGTTGAGAAGGCAAAAAATTTTTCGCAATTCTGCTGCTCCAAACGCTTAACCAGAATGGGCTAGGGAAAAAATACACATACCGTTGTAATCGGGCGAGTTTCTACTTTCAGATGCAATTGGAATTTTTGGGTCAGGTCAATCCGTTCGCGAGATATGGGAGTTTGAAGCCAAGATATGGTTGAGAAGACAACAAATTTTTCGCAATTCTGCTGCTCCAAACGCTTAACCAGAATGGCCTTGGGAAAAAATACACATACCGTTGTAATCGGGCGAGTTTCTACTTTCAGATGCAATAGGAATTTTTGGGTTAGGTCAATCCGTTCGCGAGATATGGGAGTTTGAAGCCAAGAAATGGTTGAGAAGGCAATAAATTTTTCGCAATTCTGCTGCTCCAAACGCTTAACCAGAATGGCCTAGGGAAAAAATACACATACCGCTGTAAACGGGCGAGTTTCTACTTTCAGATGCAATAGGAATTTTTGGGTTAGGTCAATCCGTTCGCGAGATATGGGAGTTTGCGCCAAGACATGGTTGAGAAGGCAAAAAATTTTTCGCAATTCTGCTGCTCCAAACGCTTAACCAGAATGGCCTAGGGAAAAAATACACATACCGTTGTAATCGGGCGAGTTTCTACTTTCAGATGCAACAGGAATTTTTGGGTTAGGTCAATCCGTTCGCGAGATATGGGAGTTTGAAGCTAAGAAATGGTTGAGAAGACAACAAATTTTTCGCAATTCTGCTGCTCCAAACGCTTAACCAGAATGGTCTAGGGAAAAAATACACATACCGTTGTGATCGGGCGAGTTTCTACTTTCAGATGCAATTCGAATTTTTGGGTTAGGTCAATCCGTTCGCGAGATATGGGAGTTTGAAGCCAAGAAATGGTTGAGAAGGCAAAAAATTTTTCGCAATTCTGCTGCTCCAAACGCTTATGCAGAATGGCCTAGGGAAAAAATACACATACCGTTGTAATCGGGCGAGTTTCTACTTTCAGATGCAACAGGAATTTTTGGGTTAGGTCAATCCGTTCGCGAGATATGGGAGTTTGAAGCTAAGAAATGGTTGAGAAGACAACAAATTTTTCGCACTTCTGCTGCTCCAAACGCTTAACCAGAATGGTCTAGGGAAAAAATACACATACCGTTGTGATCGGGCGAGTTTCTACTTTCAGATGCAATTCGAATTTTTGGGTTAGGTCAATCCGTTCGCGAGATATGGGAGTTTGAAGCCAAGAAATGGTTGAGAAGGCAAAAAATTTTTCGCAATTCTGCTGCTCCAAACGCTTATGCAGAATGGCCTAGGGAAAAAATACACATACCGTTGTAATCGGGCGAGTTTCTACTTTCAGATGCACTAGGAATTTTTGGGTTAGGTCAATCCGTTCGCGAGATATGGGAGTTTGAAGCCAAGAAATGGTTGTGAAGGCAAAAAATTTTTCGCAATTCTGCTGCTCCAAACACTTAACCAGAATGGCCTAGGGAAAAAATACACATACCGTTGTAATCGGGCGAGTTTCTACTTTCAGATGCAATAGGAATTTTTGGGTTAGGTCAATCCGTTCGCGAGATATGGGAGTTTGAAGCTAAGAAATGGTTGAGAAGACAACAAATTTTTCGCAATTCTGCTGCTCCAAACGCTTAACCAGAATGGGCTAAGGAAAAAATACACATACCGCTGTAATCGGGCGAGTTTCTACTTTCAGATGCAATAGGAATTTTTGGGTTAGGTCAATCAGTTCGCGAGATATGGGAGTTTGAAGCCAAGAAATGGTTGAGAAGGCAAAAAATCTTTCGCAATTCTGCTGCTCCAAACGCTTAACCAGAATGGCCTAGGGAAAAATACACATACCGCTGTAATCGGGCGAGTTTCTACTTTCAGATGCAATAGGAATTTTTGCGTTTGGTCAATCCGTTCGCGAGATATGGGAGTTTGAAGCCAAGAAATGGTTGAGATGGCAACAAATTTTTCGCAATTCTGCTGCTCCAAACGCTTAACCAGAATGGCCTTGGGAAAAAATACACATACCGTTGTAATCGGGCGAGTTTCTACTTTCAGATGCAATAGGAATTTTTGGGTTAGGTCAATCCGTTCGCGAGATATGGGAGTTTGAAGCCAAGAAATGGTTGAGAAGGCAATAAATTTTTCGCAATTCTGCTGCTCCAAACGCTTAACCAGAATGGCCTAGGGAAAAAATACACATACCGCTGTAATCGGGCGAGTTTCTACTTTCAGATGCAATAGGAATTTTTGGGTTAGTTCAATCCGTTCGCGAGATATGGGAGTTTGAAGCCAAGAAATGGTTCGGAAGGCAAAAAATTTTTCGCAATTCTGCTGCTCCAAACGCTTCACCAGAATGGGCTAAGGAAAAAATACACATACCGCTGTAATCGGGCGAGTTTCTACTTTCAGACACAACAGGAATTTTTGGGTTACGTCAATCTGTTCGCGAGGTATGGGAGTTTGAAGCCAAGAAATGGTTGAGAAGACAACAAATTTTTCGCAATTCTGCTGCTCCAAACGCTTAACCAGAATGGGCTAGGGAAAAAATACACATACCGTTGTAATCGGGCGAGTTTCTACTTTCAGATGCAATTGGAATTTTTGGGTTAGGTCAATCCGTTCGCGAGATATGGGAGTTTGAAGCCAAGATATGGTTGAGAAGACAACAAATTTTTCGCAATTCTGCTGCTCCAAACGCTTAACCAGAATGGCCTTGGGAAAAAATACACATACCGTTGTAATCGGGCGAGTTTCTACTTTCAGATGCAATAGGAATTTTTGGGTTAGGTCAATCCGTTCGCGAGATATGGGAGTTTGAATCCAAGAAATGGTTGAGAAGGCAAAAAATTTTTCGCAATTCTGCTGCTCCAAACGCCTAACCAGAATGGCCTAGGGAAAAAATACACATACCGTTGTAATCGGGCGAGTTTCTACTTTCAGATGCAATAGGAATTTTTGGGTTAGGTCAATCCGTTCGCGAGATATGGGAGTTTGAAGCTAAGAAATGGTTGAGAAGACAACAAATTTTTCGCAATTCTGCTGCTCCAAACGCTTAACCAGAATGGGCTAAGGAAAAAATACACATACCGCTGTAATCGGGCGAGTTTCTACTTTCAGACACAACAGGAATTTTTGGGTTAGGTCAATCCGTTCGCGAGATATGGGAGTTTGAAGCCAAGAAATGGTTGAGAAGACAACAAATTTTTCGCAATTCTGCTGCTCCAAACGCTTAACCAGAATAGCCTAGGGAAAAAATACACATACCGCTGTAATCGGGCGAGTTTCTACTTACAGATGCAATAGGAATTTTTGGGTTAGTTCAATCCGTTCGCGAGATATGGGAGTTTGAAGCCAAGAAATGGTTGAGAAGGCAACAAATTTTTCGCAATTCTGCTGCTCCAAACGCTTAACCAGAATGGGCTAGGGAAAAAATACACATACCGTTGTAATCGGGCGAGTTTCTACTTTCAGATGCAATTGGAATTTTTGGGTCAGGTCAATCCGTTCGCGAGATATGGGAGTTTGAAGCCAAGATATGGTTGAGAAGACAACAAATTTTTCGCAATTCTGCTGCTCCAAACGCTTAACCAGAATGGCCTTGGGAAAAAATACACATACCGTTGTAATCGGGCGAGTTTCTACTTTCAGATGCAATAGGAATTTTTGGGTTAGGTCAATCCGTTCGCGAGATATGGGAGTTTGAAGCCAAGAAATGGTTGAGAAGGCAATAAATTTTTCGCAATTCTGCTGCTCCAAACGCTTAACCAGAATGCCCTAGGGAAAAAATACACATACCGCTGTAAACGGGCGAGTTTCTACTTTCAGACACAACAGGAATTTTTGGGTTAGGTCAATCCGTTCGCGAGATATGGGAGCTTGAAGCCAAGAAATGGTTGAGAAGGCAAAAAATTTTTCGCAATTCTGCTGCTCCAAACGCTTAACAAGAATGGCCTAGGGAAAAAATACACACACAGTTGTAATCGGGCGAGTTTCTACTTTCACATGCAACAGGAGTTTTTGGGTTAGGTCAATCCGTTCGCGAGATATGGGAGTTTGACGCTAAGAAGTGGTTGCGAAGACAACAAATTTTTCGAAATTCTGCTGATCCAAACGCTTAACCAGAATGGCCTAGGGATAAAATACACATACCGTTGTAATCGGGCGAGTTTCTACTTTCAGATGCAACAGGAATTTTTGGGTTAGGTCAATCCGTTCGCGAGATATGGGAGTTTGAAGCCAAGAAATGGTTGAGAAGGCGAAAAATTTTTCGCAATTCTGCTACTCCAAACGCTTCACAAGAATGGCCTAGGGAAAAAATACACATACCGTTGTAATCGGGCGAGCTTCGACTTTCAGAAGCAATAGGAATTTTTGGGTTAGGTCAATCCGTTCGCGAGATATGGGAGTTTGAAGCCAAGAAATGGTTGAGAAGGCAAAAAATTTTTCGCAATTCTGCTGCTCCAAACGCTTAACAAGAATGGCCTAGGGAAAAAATACACACACAGTTGTAATCGGGAGAGTTTCTACTTTCACATGCAACAGGAGTTTTTGGGTTAGGTCAATCCGTTCGCGAGATATGGGAGTTTGACGCTAAGAAATGGTTGAGAAGACAACAAATTTTTCGCAATTCTGCTGCTCCAAACGCTTAACAAGAATGGCCTAGGGTAAAAATACACATACCCCTGTAATCGGGCGAGTTTCTACTTTCAGACGCAACAGGAATTTTTGTGTTAGTTCAATCCGTTCGCGAGATATGGGAGTTTGAAGCCAAGGAATGGTTAAGAAGGCAAAAAATTTTTCGCAATTCTGCTGCTCCAAACGCTTAACCAGAATGGCCTAGGGAAAAAATACACATACAGTTGTAATCGGGCGAGTTTCTACTTTCACATGCAACAGGAGTTTTTGGGTTAGGTCAATCCGTTCGCGAGATATGGGAGTTTGACGCTAAGAAATGGTTGAGAAGACAACAAATTTTTCGAAATTCTGCTGCTCCAAACGCTTAACCAGAATGGCCTAGGGAAAAAATACACACACAGTTGTAATCGGGCGAGTTTCTACTTTCACATGCAACAGGAGTTTTTGGGTTAGGTCAATCCGTTCGCGAGATATGGGAGTTTGACGCTAAGAAATGGTTGAGAAGACAACAAATTTTTCGAAATTCTGCTGCTCCAAACGCTTAACCAGAATGGCCTAGGGAAAAAATACACATGCCGTTGTAATCGGGCGAGTTTCTACTTTCAGATGCAACAGGAATTTTTGGGTTAGGTCAATCCGTTCGCGAGATATGGGAGTTTGAAGCCAAGAAATGGTTGAGAAGGCGAAAAATTTTTCGCAATTCTGCTGCTCCAAACGCTTAACAAGAATGGCCTAGGGAAAAAATACACACACAGTTGTAATCGGGCGAGCTTCGACTTTCAGAAGCAATAGGAATTTTTGGGTTAGGTCAATCCGTTCGCGAGATATGGGAGCTTGAAGCCAAGAAATGGTTGAGAAGGCAAAAAATTTTTGGCAATTCTGCTGCTCCAAACGCTTAACAAGAATGGCCTAGGGAAAAAATACACATACCGTTGTAATCGGGCGAGTTTATACTTTCAGATGCAACAGGAATTTTTGGGTTAGGTCAATCCGTTCGCGAGATATGGGAGTTTGAAGCCAAGAAATGGTTGAGAAGGCGAAAAATTTTTCGCAATTCTGCTGCTCCAAACGCTTAACAAGAATGGCCTAGGGAAAAAATACACATACAGTTGTAATCGGGCGAGTTTCTACTTTCACATGCAACAGGAGTTTTTGGGTTAGGTCAATCCGTTCGCGAGATATGGGAGTTTGACGCTAAGAAGTGGTTGCGAAGACAACAAATTTTTCGAAATTCTGCTGCTCCAAACGCTTAACCAGAATGGCCTAGGGAAAAAATACACATACCGTTGTAATCGGGCGAGTTTCTACTTTCAGATGCAACAGGAATTTTTGGGTTAGGTCAATCCGTTCGCGAGATATGGGAGTTTGAAGCCAAGAAATGGTTGAGAAGGCGAAAAATTTTTCGCAATTCTGCTACTCCAAACGCTTCACAAGAATGGCCTAGGGAAAAAATACACATACCGTTGTAATCGGGCGAGCTTCGACTTTCAGAAGCAATAGGAATTTTTGGGTTAGGTCAATCCGTTCGCGAGATATGGGGGTTTGAAGCCAAGAAATGGTTGAGAAGGCAAAAAATTTTTCGCAATTCTGCTGCTCCAAACGCTTAACAAGAATGGCCTAGGGAAAAAATACACATACCGCTGTAATCGGGCGAGTTTCTACTTTCAGATGCAATTGGAATTTTTGGGTTAGGTCAATCCGTTCGCGAGATATGGGAGTTTGAAGTCAAGAAATGGTTGAGAAGGCAAAAAATTTTTCGCAATTCTGCTGCTCCAAACGCTTAACAAGAATGGCCTAGGGAAAAAATACACATACCGTTGTAATCGGGTGAGCTTCTACTTTCAGATGCAACAGGAATTTTTGGGTTAGGTCAATCCGTTCGCGAGATATGGGAGTTTGAAACCAAGAAATGGTTGAGAAGGCGAAAAATTTTTCGCAATTCTGCTGCTCCAAACGCTTAACAAGACTGGCCTAGGGTAAAAATACACATACCGCTGTAATCGGGCGAGTTTCTACTTTCAGACACAACAGGAATTTTTGGGTTAGGTCAATCCGTTCGCGAGATATGGGAGCTTGAAGCCAAGAAATGGTTGAGAAGGCAAAAAATTTTTCGCAATTCTGCTGCTCCAAACGCTTAACAAGAATGGCCTAGGGAAAAAATACACACACAGTTGTAATCGGGCGAGTTTCTACTTTCACATGCAACAGGAGTTTTTGGGTTAGGTCAATCCGTTCGCGAGATATGGGAGTTTGACGCTAAGAAATGGTTGAGAAGACAACAAATTTTTCGAAATTCTGCTGCTCCAAACGCTTAATCAGAATGGCCTAGGGAAAAAATACACATACAGTTGTAATCGGGCGAGTTTCTACTTTCACATGCAACAGGAGTTTTTGGGTTAGGTCAATCCGTTCGCGAGATATGGGAGTTTGACGCTAAGAAGTGGTTGCGAAGACAACAAATTTTTCGAAATTCTGCTGCTCCAAACGCTTAACCAGAATGGCCTAGGGAAAAAATACACATACCGTTGTAATCGGGCGAGTTTCTACTTTCAGATGCAACAGGAATTTTTGGGTTAGGTCAATCCGTTCGCGAGATATGGGAGTTTGAAGCCAAGAAATGGTTGAGAAGGCGAAAAATTTTTCGCAATTCTGCTACTCCAAACGCTTCACAAGAATGGCCTAGGGAAAAAATACACATACCGTTGTAATCGGGCGAGCTTCGACTTTCAGAAGCAATAGGAATTTTTGGGTTAGGTCAATCCGTTCGCGAGATATGGGAGTTTGAAGCCAAGAAATGGTTGAGAAGGCAAAAAATTTTTCGCAATTCTGCTGCTCCAAACGCTTAACAAGAATGGCCTAGGGAAAAAATACACACACAGTTGTAATCGGGAGAGTTTCTACTTTCACATGCAACAGGAGTTTTTGGGTTAGGTCAATCCGTTCGCGAGATATGGGAGTTTGACGCTAAGAAATGGTTGAGAAGACAACAAATTTTTCGAAATTCTGCTGCTCCAAACGCTTAACCAGAATGGCCTAGGGAAAAAATACACACACAGTTGTAATCGGGCGAGTTTCTACTTTCACATGCAACAGGAGTTTTTGGGTTAGGTCAATCCGTTCGCGAGATATGGGAGTTTGACGCTAAGAAATGGTTGAGAAGACAACAAATTTTTCGAAATTCTGCTGCTCCAAACGCTTAACCAGAATGGCCTAGGGAAAAAATACACATGCCGTTGTAATCGGGCGAGTTTCTACTTTCAGATGCAACAGGAATTTTTGGGTTAGGTCAATCCGTTCGCGAGATATGGGAGTTTGAAGCCAAGAAATGGTTGAGAAGGCGAAAAATTTTTCGCAATTCTGCTGCTCCAAACGCTTCACAAGAATGGCCTAGGGAAAAAATACACATACCGTTGTAATCGGGCGAGCTTCGACTTTCAGAAGCAATAGGAATTTTTGGGTTAGGTCAATCCGTTCGCGAGATATGGGAGCTTGAAGCCAAGAAATGGTTGAGAAGGCAAAAAATTTTTCGCAATTCTGCTGCTCCAAACGCTTAACAAGAATGGCCTAGGGAAAAAATACACATACCGTTGTAATCGGGCGAGTTTCTACTTTCAGATGCAACAGGAATTTTTGGGTTAGGTCAATCCGTTCGCGAGATA
Source organism: Ptiloglossa arizonensis (assembly GCF_051014685.1). NCBI lineage: Eukaryota > Metazoa > Arthropoda > Insecta > Hymenoptera > Colletidae > Ptiloglossa > Ptiloglossa arizonensis. Next base: position 212,954 of record NW_027478896.1, on the reverse strand, counting down.
TGGGAGTTCGAAGCCAAGAAATGGTTGAGAATGCGAAAAATTTTTCGCAATTCTGCTGCTCCAAACGCTTAACCAGAATGGCCTAGGGAAAAAATACACATACCGTTGTAATCGGGCGAGTTTCTACTTTCAGATGGAACAGGAATTTTTGGGTTAGGTCAATCCGTTCGCGAGATATGGGAGTTTGACGCTAAGAAATGGTTGAGAAGACAACAAATTTTTCGAAATTCTGCTGCTCCAAACGCTTAACCAGAATGGCCTAGGGAAAAAATACACATACCGTTGTAATCGGGCGAGTTTCTACTTTCAGATGCAACAGGAATTTTTGGGTTAGGTCAATCCGTTCGCGAGATATGGGAGTTTGAAGCCAAGAAATGGTTGAGGAGGCGAAAAATTTTTCGCAATTCTGCTACTCCAAACGCTTAACAAGAATGGCCTAGGGAAAAAATACACATACCGTTGTAATCGGGCGAGCTTCGAATTTCAGAAGCAATAGGAATTTTTGGGTTAGGTCAATCCGTTCGCGAGATATGGGAGTTTGAAGCCAAGAAATGGTTGAGAAGGCAAAAAATTTTTCGCAATTCTGCTGCTCCAAACGCTTAACAAGAATGGCCTAGGGAAAAAATACACATACCGTTGTAATCGGGCGAGTTTCGACTTTCAGAAGCAATAGGAATTTTTGGGTTATGTCAATCCGTTCGCGAGATATGGGAGTTTGAAGCAAAGAAATGGTTGAGAAGGCAACAAATTTTTCGCAATTCTGCTGCTCCAAACGCTTAACAAGAATGGCCTAGGGAAAAAATACACATACCGTTGTAATCGGGCGAGTTTCTACTTTCAGATGCAACAGGAATTTTTGGGTTAGGTCAATCCGTTCGCGAGATATGGGAGATTGAAGCCAAGAAATGGTTGAGAAGCCAAAAATTTTTCGCAATTCTGCTGCTCCAAACGCTTAACCAGAATGCCCTAGGGAAAAAATACACATACCGCTGTAATCGGGCGAGTTTCTTCTTTCAGATGCAACAGGAATTTTTGGGTTAGGTCAATCCGTTCGCGAGATATGGGAGTTTGACGCTAAGAAATGGTTGAGAAGACAACAAATTTTTCGAAATTCTGCTGCTCCAAACGCTTTACCAGAATGGCCTAGGGAAAAAATACACATACTGTTGTAATCGGGCGAGTTTCTACTTTCAGATGCAATAGGAATTTTTGGGTTAGGTCAATCCCTTCGCGAGATATGGGAGTTTGAAGCCAAGAAATGGTTGAGAAGGCAAAAAATTTTTCGCAATTCTGCTGCTCCAAACGCTTAACCAGAATGGCCTAGGGAAAAAATACACATACCGCTGTAATCGGGCGAGTTTCTACTTTCAGATGCAACAGGAATTTTTGGTTTAGGTCAATCCGTTCGCGAGATATAGGAGTTTGAAGCTAAGAAATGGTTGATAAGACAACAACTTTTTCGCACTTCTGCTGCTCCAAACGCTTGACCAGAATGGCCTAGGGAAAAAATACACATACGGCTGTAATCGGGCGAGTTTCGACTTTCAGAAGCAATAGGAATTTTTGGGTTAGGTCAATCCGTTCGCGAGATATGGGAGTTTGAAGCAAAGAAATGGTTGAGAAGGCAAAAAATTTTTCGCAATTCTGCTGCTCCAAACGCTTAACAAGAATGGCCTAGGGAAAAAATACACATACCGTTGTAATCGGGCGAGTTTCTACTTTCAGATGCAACAGGAATTTTTGGGTTAGGTCAATCGGTTCGCGAGATATGGGAGTTTGAAGCCAAGATATGGTTGAGAAGGTGAAAAATTTTTCGCAATTCTGCTGCTCCAAACGCTTAACAAGAATGGCCTAGGGTATAAATACACATACCTCTGTAATCGGGCGAGATTCTACTTTCAGACGCAACAAGAATTTTTGAGTTAGGTCAATCCGTTCGCGAGATATGGGAGTTTGAAGCCAAGAAATGGTTGAGAAGGCAAAAAATTTTTCGCAATTCTGCTGCTCCAAACGCTTCACAAGAATGGCCTAGGGAAAAAATACACGTACCGTTGTAATCGGGCGAGTTTCTACTTTCAGATGCAACAGGAATTTTTGGGTTAGGTCAATCCGTTCGCGAGATATGGGAGTTTGACGCTAAGAAATGGTTGAGAAGACAACAAATTTTTCGAAATTCTGCTGCTCCAAACGCTTTACCAGAATGGCCTAGGGAAAAAATACACATACCGTTGTAATCGGGCGAGTTTCTACTTTCAGACGCAATAGGAATTTTTGGGTTAGCTCAATCCGTTCGCGAGATATGGGAGTTTGAAGCCAAGAAATGGTTGAGAAGGCAAAAAATTTTTCGCAATTCTGCAGCTCCAAACGCTTAACCAGAATGGCCTAGGGAAAAAATACACATACCGTTGTAATCGGGCGAGCTTCGAATTTCAGAAGCAATAGGAATTTTTGGGTTAGGTCAATCCGTTCGCGAGATATGGGAGTTTGAAGCCAAGAAATGGTTGAGAAGGCAAAAAATTTTTCGCAATTCTGCTGCTCCAAACGCTTAACAAGAATGGCCTAGGGAAAAAATACACATACCGTTGTAATCGGGCGAGTTTCGACTTTCAGAAGCAATAGGAATTTTTGGGTTATGTCAATCCGTTCGCGAGATATGGGAGTTTGAAGCAAAGAAATGGTTGAGAAGGCAACAAATTTTTCGCAATTCTGCTGCTCCAAACGCTTAACAAGAATGGCCTAGGGAAAAAATACACATACCGTTGTAATCGGGCGAGTTTCTACTTTCAGATGCAACAGGAATTTTTGGGTTAGGTCAATCCGTTCGCGAGATATGGGAGATTGAAGCCAAGAAATGGTTGAGAAGCCAAAAATTTTTCGCAATTCTGCTGCTCCAAACGCTTAACCAGAATGCCCTAGGGAAAAAATACACATACCGCTGTAATCGGGCGAGTTTCTTCTTTCAGATGCAACAGGAATTTTTGGGTTAGGTCAATCCGTTCGCGAGATATGGGAGTTTGACGCTAAGAAATGGTTGAGAAGACAACAAATTTTTCGAAATTCTGCTGCTCCAAACGCTTTACCAGAATGGCCTAGGGAAAAAATACACATACTGTTGTAATCGGGCGAGTTTCTACTTTCAGATGCAATAGGAATTTTTGGGTTAGGTCAATCCCTTCGCGAGATATGGGAGTTTGAAGCCAAGAAATGGTTGAGAAGGCAAAAAATTTTTCGCAATTCTGCTGCTCCAAACGCTTAACCAGAATGGCCTAGGGAAAAAATACACATACCGCTGTAATCGGGCGAGTTTCTACTTTCAGATGCAACAGGAATTTTTGGTTTAGGTCAATCCGTTCGCGAGATATAGGAGTTTGAAGCTAAGAAATGGTTGATAAGACAACAACTTTTTCGCACTTCTGCTGCTCCAAACGCTTGACCAGAATGGCCTAGGGAAAAAATACACATACGGCTGTAATCGGGCGAGTTTCGACTTTCAGAAGCAATAGGAATTTTTGGGTTAGGTCAATCCGTTCGCGAGATATGGGAGTTTGAAGCAAAGAAATGGTTGAGAAGGCAAAAAATTTTTCGCAATTCTGCTGCTCCAAACGCTTAACAAGAATGGCCTAGGGAAAAAATACACATACCGTTGTAATCGGGCGAGTTTCTACTTTCAGATGCAACAGGAATTTTTGGGTTAGGTCAATCGGTTCGCGAGATATGGGAGTTTGAAGCCAAGATATGGTTGAGAAGGTGAAAAATTTTTCGCAATTCTGCTGCTCCAAACGCTTAACAAGAATGGCCTAGGGTATAAATACACATACCTCTGTAATCGGGCGAGATTCTACTTTCAGACGCAACAAGAATTTTTGAGTTAGGTCAATCCGTTCGCGAGATATGGGAGTTTGAAGCCAAGAAATGGTTGAGAAGGCAAAAAATTTTTCGCAATTCTGCTGCTCCAAACGCTTCACAAGAATGGCCTAGGGAAAAAATACACGTACCGTTGTAATCGGGCGAGTTTCTACTTTCAGATGCAACAGGAATTTTTGGGTTAGGTCAATCCGTTCGCGAGATATGGGAGTTTGACGCTAAGAAATGGTTGAGAAGACAACAAATTTTTCGAAATTCTGCTGCTCCAAACGCTTTACCAGAATGGCCTAGGGAAAAAATACACATACCGTTGTAATCGGGCGAGTTTCTACTTTCAGACGCAATAGGAATTTTTGGGTTAGCTCAATCCGTTCGCGAGATATGGGAGTTTGAAGCCAAGAAATGGTTGAGAAGGCAAAAAATTTTTCGCAATTCTGCAGCTCCAAACGCTTAACCAGAATGGCCTAGGGAAAAAATACACATACCGCTGTAATCGGGCGAGTTTCTACTTTCAGATGCAACAGGAATTTTTGGTTTAGGTCAATCCGTTCGCGAGATATGGGAGTTTGAAGCTAAGAAATGGTTGAGAAGACAACAACTTTTTCGCACTTCTGCTGCTCCAAACGCTTAACCAGAATGGCCTAGGGAAAAAATACACATACCGTTGTAATCGGGCGAGTTTCGACTTTCAGAAGCAATAGGAATTTTTGGGTTAGGTCAATCCGTTCGCGAGATATGGGAGTTTGAAGCAAAGAAATGGTTGAGAAGGCAAAAAATTTTTCGCAATTCTGCTGCTCCAAACGCTTAACAAGAATGGCCTAGGGAAAAAATACACATACCGTTGTAATCGGGCGAGTTTCTACTTTCAGATGCAACAGGAATTTTTCTGTTAGGTCAATCCGTTCGCGAGATATGGGAGTTTGAAGCTAAGAAATGGTTGAGAAGACAACAAATTTTTCGCACTTCTGCTGCTCCAAACGCTTAACCAGAATGGCCTAGGGAAAAAATACACATACCGTTGTAATCGGGCGAGTTTCTACTTTCAGATGCAACAGGAATTTTTGGGTTAGGTCAATCCGTTCGCGAGATATCGGAGTTTGAAGCCAAGAAATGGATGAGAAGGCGAAAAATTTTTCGCAATTCTGCTGCTCCAAACGCTTCACAAGAATGGCCTAGGGAAAAAATACACGTACCGTTGTAATCGGGCGAGTTTCTACTTTCAGATGCAACAGGAATTTTTGGGTTAGGTCAATCCGTTCGCGAGATATGGGAGTTTGACGCTAAGAAATGGTTGAGAAGACAACAAATTTTTCGAAATTCTGCTGCTCCAAACGCTTTACCAGAATGGCCTAGGGAAAAAATACACATACCGTTGTAATCGGGCGAGTTTCTACTTTCACATGCAACAGGAGTTTTTGGGTTAGGTCAATCCGTTCGCGAGATATGGGAGTTTGACGCTAAGAAGTGGTTGCGAAGACAACAAATTTTTCGAAATTCTGCTGCTCCAAACGCTTAACCAGAATGGCCTAGGGAAAAAATACACATACCGTTGTAATCGGGCGAGTTTCTACTTTCAGATGCAACAGGAATTTTTGGGTTAGGTCAATCCGTTCGCGAGATATGGGAGTTTGAAGCCAAGAAATGGTTGAGAAGGCAAAAAATTTTTCGCAATTCTGCTACTCCAAACGCTTCACAAGAATGGCCTAGGGAAAAAATACACATACCGTTGTAATCGGGCGAGCTTCGACTTTCAGAAGCAATAGGAATTTTTGGGTTAGGTCAATCCGTTCGCGAGATATGGGAGTTTGAAGCCAAGAAATGGTTGAGAAGGCAAAAAATTTTTCGCAATTCTGCTGCTCCAAACGCTTAACAAGAATGGCCTAGGGAAAAAATACACACACAGTTGTAATCGGGAGAGTTTCTACTTTCACATGCAACAGGAGTTTTTGGGTTAGGTCAATCCGTTCGCGAGATATGGGAGTTTGACGCTAAGAAATGGTTGAGAAGACAACAAATTTTTCGAAATTCTGCTGCTCCAAACGCTTAACCAGAATGGCCTAGGGAAAAAATACACATGCCGTTGTAATCGGGCGAGTTTCTACTTTCAGATGCAACAGGAATTTTTGGGTTAGGTCAATCCGTTCGCAAGATATGGGAGTTTGAAGCCAAGAAATGGTTGAGAAGGCGAAAAATTTTTCGCAATTCTGCTGCTCCAAACGCTTCACAAGAATGGCCTAGGGAAAAAATACACATACCGTTGTAATCGGGCGAGCTTCGACTTTCAGAAGCAATAGGAATTTTTGGGTTAGGTCAATCCGTTCGCGAGATATGGGAGCTTGAAGCCAAGAAATGGTTGAGAAGGCGAAAATTTTTTCGCAATTCTGCTGCTCCAAACGCTTAACAAGAATGGCCTAGGGTAAAAATACACATACCCCTGTAATCGGGCGAGTTTCTACTTTCAGACGCAACAGGAATTTTTGTGTTAGGTCAATCCGTTCGCGAGATATGGGAGTTTGAAGCCAAGGAATGGTTAAGAAGGCAAAAAATTTTTCGCAATTCTGCTGCTCCAAACGCTTAACCAGAATGGCCTAGGGAAAAAATACACATACAGTTGTAATCGGGCGAGTTTCTACTTTCACATGCAACAGGAGTTTTTGGGTTAGGTCAATCCGTTCGCGAGATATGGGAGTTTGACGCTAAGAAATGGTTGAGAAGACAACAAATTTTTCGAAATTCTGCTGCTCCAAACGCTTAACCAGAATGGCCTAGGGAAAAAATACACACACAGTTGTAATCGGGCGAGTTTCTACTTTCACATGCAACAGGAGTTTTTGGGTTAGGTCAATCCGTTCGCGAGATATGGGAGTTTGACGCTAAGAAATGGTTGAGAAGACAACAAATTTTTCGAAATTCTGCTGCTCCAAACGCTTAACCAGAATGGCCTAGGGAAAAAATACACATGCCGTTGTAATCGGGCGAGTTTCTACTTTCAGATGCAACAGGAATTTTTGGGTTAGGTCAATCCGTTCGCGAGATATGGGAGTTTGAAGCCAAGAAATGGTTGAGAAGGCGAAAAATTTTTCGCAATTCTGCTGCTCCAAACGCTTCACAAGAATGGCCTAGGGAAAAAATACACATACCGTTGTAATCGGGCGAGCTTCGACTTTCAGAAGCAATAGGAATTTTTGGGTTAGGTCAATCCGTTCGCGAGATATGGGAGCTTGAAGCCAAGAAATGGTTGAGAAGGCAAAAAATTTTTCGCAATTCTGCTGCTCCAAACGCTTAACAAGAATGGCCTAGGGAAAAAATACACATACCGTTGTAATCGGGCGAGTTTCTACTTTCAGATGCAACAGGAATTTTTGGGTTAGGTCAATCCGTTCGCGAGATATGGGAGTTCGAAGCCAAGAAATGGTTGAGAAGGCGAAAAATTTTTCGCAATTCTGCTGCTCCAAACGCTTAACCAGAATGGCCTAGGGAAAAAATACACATACCGTTGTAATCGGGCGAGTTTCTACTTTCAGATGGAACAGGAATTTTTGGGTTAGGTCAATCCGTTCGCGAGATATGGGAGTTTGACGCTAAGAAATGGTTGAGAAGACAACAAATTTTTCGAAATTCTGCTGCTCCAAACGCTTAACCAGAATGGCCTAGGGAAAAAATACACATACCGTTGTAATCGGGCGAGTTTCTACTTTCAGATGCAACAGGAATTTTTGGGTTAGGTCAATCCGTTCGCGAGATATGGGAGTTTGAAGCCAAGAAATGGTTGAGAAGGCGAAAAATTTTTCGCAATTCTGCTACTCCAAACGCTTAACAAGAATGGCCTAGGGAAAAAATACACATACCGTTGTAATCGGGCGAGCTTCGAATTTCAGAAGCAATAGGAATTTTTGGGTTAGGTCAATCCGTTCGCGAGATATGGGAGTTTGAAGCCAAGAAATGGTTGAGAAGGCAAAAAATTTTTCGCAATTCTGCTGCTCCAAACGCTTAACCAGAATGGCCTAGGGAAAAAATACACACACCGCTGTAAACGGGCGAGTTTCTACTTTCAGACACAACAGGAATTTTTGGTTTAGGACAATCCGTTCGCGAGATATGGGAGTTTGAGCCAAGAAATGGTTGAGAAGGCAAAAAATTTTTCGCAATTCTGCTGCTCCAAACGCTTAACCAGAATGGCCTAGGGAAAAAATACACATACCGTTGTAATCGGGCGAGTTTCTACTTTCAGATGCAACAGGAATTTTTGGGTTAGGTCAATCCGTTCGCGAGATATGGGAGTTTGAAGCTAAGAAATGGTTGAGAAGACAACAAATTTTTCGCACTTCTGCTGCTCCAAACGCTTAACCAGAATGGTCTAGGGAAAAAATACACATACCGTTGTGATCGGGCGAGTTTCTACTTTCAGATGCAATTCGAATTTTTGGGTTAGGTCAATCCGTTCGCGAGATATGGGAGTTTGAAGCCAAGAAATGGTTGAGAAGGCAAAAAATTTTGCGCAATTCTGCTGCTCCAAACGCTTATCCAGAATGGCCTAGGGAAAAAATACACATACCGTTGTAATCGGGCGAGTTTCTACTTTCAGATGCAATAGGAATTTTTGGGTTAGTTCAATCCGTTCGCGAGATATGGGAGTTTGAAGCCAAGAAATGGTTGAGAAGGCAAAAAATTTTTCGCAATTCTGCTGCTCCAAACGCTTAACCAGAATGGCCTAGGGAAAAAATACACATACCGTTGTAATCGGGCGAGTTTCTACTTTCAGATGCAATAGGAATTTTTGGGTTAGGTCAATCCGTTCGCGAGATATGGGAGTTTGAAGCTAAGAAATGGTTGAGAAGACAACAAATTTTTCGCAATTCTGCTGCTCCAAACGCTTAACCAGAATGGGCTAAGGAAAAAATACACATACCGCTGTAATCGGGCGAGTTTCTACTTTCATACACAACAGGAATTTTTCGGTTAGGTCAATCCGTTCGCGAGATATGGGAGTTTGAATCCAAGAAATGGTTGAGAAGACAACAAATTTTTCGCACTTCTGCTGCTCCAAACGCTTAACCAGAATGGTCTAGGGAAAAAATACACATACCGTTGTGATCGGGCGAGTTTCTACTTTCAGATGCAATTCGAATTTTTGGGTTAGGTCAATCCGTTCGCGAGATATGGGAGTTTGAAGCCAAGAAATGGTTGAGAAGGCAAAAAATTTTGCGCAATTCTGCTGCTCCAAACGCTTATCCAGAATGGCCTAGGGAAAAAATACACATACCGTTGTAATCGGGCGAGTTTCTACTTTCAGATGCAATAGGAATTTTTGGGTTAGTTCAATCCGTTCGCGAGATATGGGAGTTTGAAGCCAAGAAATGGTTGAGAAGGCAAAAAATTTTTCGCAATTCTGCTGCTCCAAACGCTTAACCAGAATGGCCTAGGGAAAAAATACACATACCGTTGTAATCGGGCGAGTTTCTACTTTCAGATGCAATAGGAATTTTTGGGTTAGGTCAATCCGTTCGCGAGATATGGGAGTTTGAAGCTAAGAAATGGTTGAGAAGACAACAAATTTTTCGCAATTCTGCTGCTCCAAACGCTTAACCAGAATGGGCTAAGGAAAAAATACACATACCGCTGTAATCGGGCGAGTTTCTACTTTCATACACAACAGGAATTTTTGGGTTAGGTCAATCCGTTCGCGAGATATGGGAGTTTGAATCCAAGAAATGGTTGAGAAGACAACAAATTTTTCGCAATTCTGCTGCTCCAAAAGCTTAACCAGCATGGCCTAGGGAAAAAATACACATACCGTTGTAATCGGGCGGGTTTCTACTTTCAGATGCAATAGGAATTTTTGGGTTAGGTTAATCCGTTCGCGAGATATGGGAGTTTGAGCCAAGAAATGGTTGAGAAGGCAAAAAATTTTTCGCAATTCTGCTGCTCCAAACGCTTAACCAGAATGGCCTAGGGGAAAAATACACATAACGCTGTAATCGGGCGAGTTTCTACTTTCAGATGCAATAGGAATTTTTGCGTTAGGTCAATCCGTTCGCGAGATATGGGAGTTTGAAGCCAAGAAATGGTTGAGAAGGCAAAAAATCTTTCGCAATTCTGCTGCTCCAAACGCTTAACCAGAATGGCCTAGGGAAAAATACACATACCGCTGCAATCGGGCGAGTTTCTACTTTCAGATGCAATAGGAATTTTTGGGTTAGGTCAATCCGTTCGCGAGATATGGGAGTTTGAAGCCAAGAAATGGTTGAGAAGACAACAAATTTTTCGCAATTCTGCTGCTCCAAACGCTTAACCAGAATGGCCTAGGGAAAAAATACACATACCGTTGTAATCGGGCGGGTTTCTACTTTCAGATGCAATAGGAATTTTTGGATTAGGTCAATCCGTTCGCGAGATATGGGAGTTTGAAGCCAAGAAATGGTTGAGAAGGCAAAAAATTTTTCGCAATTCTGCTGCTCCAAACGCTTAACCAGAATGGCCTAGGGAAAAAATACACATACCGTTGTAATCGGGCGAGTTTCTACTTTCAGATGCAACAGGAATTTTTGGGTTAGGTCAATCCGTTCGCGAGATATGGGAGTTTGAAGCCAAGAAATGGTTGAGAAGGCGAAAAATTTTTCGCAATTCTGCTACTCCAAACGCTTCACAAGAATGGCCTAGGGAAAAAATACACATACCGTTGTAATCGGGCGAGCTTCGACTTTCAGAAGCAATAGGAATTTTTGGGTTAGGTCAATCCGTTCGCGAGATATGGGGGTTTGAAGCCAAGAAATGGTTGAGAAGGCAAAAAATTTTTCGCAATTCTGCTGCTCCAAACGCTTAACAAGAATGGCCTAGGGAAAAAATACACATACCGCTGTAATCGGGCGAGTTTCTACTTTCAGATGCAATTGGAATTTTTGGGTTAGGTCAATCCGTTCGCGAGATATGGGAGTTTGAAGTCAAGAAATGGTTGAGAAGGCAAAAAATTTTTCGCAATTCTGCTGCTCCAAACGCTTAACAAGAATGGCCTAGGGAAAAAATACACATACCGTTGTAATCGGGCGAGCTTCTACTTTCAGACACAACAGGAATTTTTGGGTTAGGTCAATCCGTTCGCGAGATATGGGAGTTTGAAGCCAAGAAATGGTTGAGAAGACAACAAATTCTTCGCAATTCTGCTGCTCCAAACGCTTAACCAGAATGGGCTAGGGAAAAAATACACATACCGTTGTAATCGGGCGAGTTTCTACTTTCAGATGCAATTGGAATTTTTGGGTTAGGTCAATCCGTTCGCGAGATATGGGAGTTTGAATCCAAGAAATGGTTGAGAAGGCAATAAATTTTTCGCAATTCTGCTGCTCCAAACGCTTAACCAGAATGGCCTAGGGAAAAAATACACATACCGCTGTAATCGGGCGAGTTTCTACTTTCAGATGCAATAGGAATTTTTGGGTTAGTTCAATCCGTTCGCGAGATATGGGAGTTTGAAGCCAAGAAATGGTTGAGAAGGCAAAAAATTTTTCGCAATTCTGCTGCTCCAAACGCTTAACCAGAATGGCCTAGGGAAAAAATACACATACCGTTGTAATCGGGCGAGTTTCTACTTTCAGATGCAATAGGAATTTTTGGGTTAGGTCAATCCGTTCGCGAGATATGGGAGTTTGAAGCTAAGAAATGGTTGAGAAGACAACAAATTTTTCGCAATTCTGCTGCTCCAAACGCTTAACCAGAATGGGCTAAGGAAAAAATACACATACCGCTGTAATCGGGCGAGTTTCTACTTTCAGACACAACAGGAATTTTTGGGTTAGGTCAATCCGTTCGCGAGATATGGGAGTTTGAAGCCAAGAAATGGTTGAGAAGACAACAAATTTTTCGCAATTCTGCTGCTCCAAACGCTTAACCAGAATGGCCTAGGGAAAAAATACACATACCGCTGTAATCGGGCGAGTTTCTACTTACAGATGCAATAGGAATTTTTGGGTTAGTTCAATCCGTTCGCGAGATATGGGAGTTTGAAGCCAAGAAATGGTTGAGAAGGCAAAAAATTTTTCGCAATTCTGCTGCTCCAAACGCTTAACCAGAATGGGCTAGGGAAAAAATACACATACCGTTGTAATCGGGCGAGTTTCTACTTTCAGATGCAATTGGAATTTTTGGGTCAGGTCAATCCGTTCGCGAGATATGGGAGTTTGAAACCAAGATATGGTTGAGAAGACAACAAATTTTTCGCAATTCTGCTGCTCCAAACGCTTAACCAGAATGGCCTTGGGAAAAAATACACATACCGTTGTAATCGGGCGAGTTTCTACTTTCAGATGCAATAGGAATTTTTGGGTTAGGTCAATCCGTTCGCGAGATATGGGAGTTTGAAGCCAAGAAATGGTTGAGAAGGCAATAAATTTTTCGCAATTCTGCTGCTCCAAACGCTTAACCAGAATGGCCTTGGGAAAAAATACACATACCGCTGTAAACGGGCGAGTTTCTACTTTCAGATGCAATAGGAATTTTTGGGTTAGGTCAATCCGTTCGCGAGATATAGGAGTTTGAGCCAAGACATGGTTGAGAAGGCAAAAAATTTTTCGCAATTCTGCTGCTCCAAACGCTTAACCAGAATGGCCTAGGGAAAAAATACACATACCGTTGTAATCGGGCGAGTTTCTACTTTCAGATGCAACAGGAATTTTTGGGTTAGGTCAATCCGTTCGCGAGATATGGGAGTTTGAAGCTAAGAAATGGTTGAGAAGACAACAAATTTTTCGCACTTCTGCTGCTCCAAACGCTTAACCAGAATGGTCTAGGGAAAAAATACACATACCGTTGTGATCGGGCGAGTTTCTACTTTCAGATGCAATTCGAATTTTTGCGTTAGGTCAATCCGTTCACGAGATATGGGAGTTTGAAGCCAAGAAATGGTTGAGAAGGCAAAAAATTTTTCGCAATTGTGCTGCTCCAAACGCTTAACCAGAATGGGCTAAGGAAAAAATACACATACCGCTGTAATCGGGCGAGTTTCTACTTTCAGACACAACAGTAATTTTTGGGTTAGATCAATCCGATCGCGAGATATGGGAGTTTGAAGCCAAGAAATGGTTGAGAAGACAACAAATTTTTCGCAATTCTGCTGCTCCAAACGCTTAACCAGAATGGGCTAGGGAAAAAATACACATACCGTTGTAATCGGGCGAGTTTCTACCTTCAGATGCAATTGGAATTTTTGGGTTAGGTCAATCCGTTCGCGAGATATGGGAGTTTGAAGCCAAGATATGGTTGAGAAGACAACAAATTTTTCGCAATTCTGCTGCTCCAAACGCTTAACCAGAATGGCCTTGGGAAAAAATACACATACCGTTGTAATCGAGCGAGTTTCTACTTTCAGATGCAATAGGAATTTTTGGGTTAGGTCAATCCGTTCGCGAGATATGGGAGTTTGAAGCCAAGAAATGGTTGAGAAGGCAATAAATTTTTCGCAATTCTGCTGCTCCAGACGCTTAACCAGAATGGCCTAGGGAAAAAATACACATACCGCTGTAATCGGGCGGGTTTCTACTTTCAGATGCAATAGGAATTTTTGGGTTAGTTCAATCCGTTCGCGAGATATGGGAGTTTGAAGCCAAGAAATGGTTGAGAAGGCAAAAAATTTTTCGCAATTCTGCTGCTCCAAACGCTTAACCAGAATGGCCTAGGGAAAAAATACACATACCGTTGTAATCGGGCGAGTTTCTACTTTCAGATGCAATAGGAATTTTTGGGTTAGGTCAATCCGTTCGCGAGATATGGGAGTTTGAAGCTAAGAAATGGTTGAGAAGACAACAAATTTTTCGCAATTCTGCTGCTCCAAACGCTTAACCAGAATGGGCTAAGGAAAAAATACACATACCGCTGTAATCGGGCGAGTTTCTACTTTCAGATGCAATAGGAATTTTTGGGTTAGGTCAATCAGTTCGCGAGATATGGGAGTTTGAAGCCAAGAAATGGTTGAGAAGGCAAAAAATCTTTCGCAATTCTGCTGCTCCAGACGCTTAACCAGAATGGCCTAGGGAAAAATACACATACCGCTGTAATCGGGCGAGTTTCTACTTTCAGATGCAATAGGAATTTTTGGGTTAGGTCAATCCGTTCGCGTGATATGGGAGTTTGAAGCCAAGAAATGGTTGAGAAGGCAATAAATTTTACGCAATTCTGCTGCTCCAAACGCTTAACCAGAATGGCCTAGGGAAGAAATACACATACCGCTGTAATCGGGCGAGTTTCTACTTTCAGATGCAATAGGAATTTTTGGGTTAGTTCAATCCGTTCGCGAGATATGGGAGTTTGAAGCCAAGAAATGGTTGAGAAGGCAAAAAATTTTTCGCAATTCTGCTGCTCCAAACGCTTAACCAGAATGGGCTAAAGAAAAAATACACATACCGCTGTAATCGGGCGAGTTTCTACTTTCAGACACAACAGGAATTTTTGGGTTAGGTCAATCCGTTCGCGAGATATGGGAGTTTGAAGCCAAGAAATGGTTGAGAAGACAACAAATTTTTCGCAATTCTGCTGCTCCAAACGCTTAACCAGAATGGCCTAGGGAAAAAATACACATACCGTTGTAATCGGGCGGGTTTCTACTTTCAGATGCAATAGGAATTTTTGGGTTAGTTCAATCCGTTCGCGAGATATGGGAGTTTGAAGCCAAGAAATGGTTGAGAAGGCAAAAAATTTTTCGCAATTCTGCTGCTCCAAACGCTTAACCAGAATGGGCTAGGGAAAAAATACACATACCGTTGTAATCGGGCGAGTTTCTACTTTCAGATGCAATTGGAATTTTTGGATCAGGTCAATCCGTTCGCGAGATATGGGAGTTTGAAGCCAAGATATGGTTGAGAAGACAACAAATTTTTCGCAATTCTGCTGCTCCAAACGCTTAACCAGAATGGTCTAGGGAAAAAATACACATACCGTTGTGATCGGGCGAGTTTCTACTTTCAGATGCAATTCGAATTTTTGGGTTAGGTCAATCCGTTCGCGAGATATGGGAGTTTGAAGCCAAGAAATGGTTGAGAAGGCAAAAAATTTTTCGCAATTCTGCTGCTCCAAACGCTTATGCAGAATGGCCTAGGGAAAAAATACACATACCGTTGTAATCGGGCGAGTTTCTACTTTCAGATGCAACAGGAATTTTTGGGTTAGGTCAATCCGTTCGCGAGATATGGGAGTTTGAAGCTAAGAAATGGTTGAGAAGACAACAAATTTTTCGCACTTCTGCTGCTCCAAACGCTTAACCAGAATGGTCTAGGGAAAAAATACACATACCGTTGTGATCGGGCGAGTTTCTACTTTCAGATGCAATTCGAATTTTTGGGTTAGGTCAATCCGTTCGCGAGATATGGGAGTTTGAAGCCAAGAAATGGTTGAGAAGGCAAAAAATTTTTCGCAATTCTGCTGCTCCAAACGCTTATGCAGAATGGCCTAGGGAAAAAATACACATACCGTTGTAATCGGGCGAGTTTCTACTTTCAGATGCAATAGGAATTTTTGGGTTAGGTCAATCCGTTCGCGAGATATGGGAGTTTGAAGCCAAGAAATGGTTGTGAAGGCAAAAAATTTTTCGCAATTCTGCTGCTCCAAACACTTAACCAGAATGGCCTAGGGAAAAAATACACATACCGTTGTAATCGGGCGAGTTTCTACTTTCAGATGCAATAGGAATTTTTGGGTTAGGTCAATCCGTTCGCGAGATATGGGAGTTTGAAGCCAAGAAATGGTTGAGAAGGCAAAAAATCTTTCGCAATTCTGCTGCTCCAAACGCTTAACCAGAATGGCCTAGGGAAAAATACACATACCGCTGTAATCGGGCGAGTTTCTACTTTCAGATGCAATAGGAATTTTTGGGTTAGGTCAATCCGTTCGCGTGATATGGGAGTTTGAAGCCAAGAAATGGTTGAGAAGGCAATAAATTTTACGCAATTCTGCTGCTCCAAACGCTTAACCAGAATGGCCTAGGGAAGAAATACACATACCGCTGTAATCGGGCGAGTTTCTACTTTCAGATGCAATAGGAATTTTTGGGTTAGTTCAATCCGTTCGCGAGATATGGGAGTTTGAAGCCAAGAAATGGTAGAGAAGGCAAAAAATTTTTCGCAATTCTGCTGCTCCAAACGCTTAACCAGAATGGGCTAAAGAAAAAATACACATACCGCTGTAATCGGGCGAGTTTCTACTTTCAGACACAACAGGAATTTTTGGGTTAGGTCAATCCGTTCGCGAGATATGGGAGTTTGAAGCCAAGAAATGGTTGAGAAGACAACAAATTTTTCGCAATTCTGCTGCTCCAAACGCTTAACCAGAATGGCCTAGGGAAAAAATACACATACCGTTGTAATCGGGCGGGTTTCTACTTTCAGATGCAATAGGAATTTTTGGGTTAGTTCAATCCGTTCGCGAGATATGGGAGTTTGAAGCCAAGAAATGGTTGAGAGGGCAAAAAATTTTTCGCAATTCTGCTGCTCCAAACGCTTAACCAGAATGGGCTAGGGAAAAAATACACATACCGTTGTAATCGGGCGAGTTTCTACTTTCAGATGCAATTGGAATTTTTGGATCAGGTCAATCCGTTCGCGAGATATGGGAGTTTGAAGCCAAGATATGGTTGAGAAGACAACAAATTTTTCGCAATTCTGCTGCTCCAAACGCTTAACCAGAATGGTCTAGGGAAAAAATACACATACCGTTGTGATCGGGCGAGTTTCTACTTTCAGATGCAATTCGAATTTTTGGGTTAGGTCAATCCGTTCGCGAGATATGGGAGTTTGAAGCCAAGAAATGGTTGAGAAGGCAAAAAATTTTTCGCAATTCTGCTGCTCCAAACGCTTATGCAGAATGGCCTAGGGAAAAAATACACATACCGTTGTAATCGGGCGAGTTTCTACTTTCAGATGCAACAGGAATTTTTGGGTTAGGTCAATCCGTTCGCGAGATATGGGGGTTTGAAGCTAAGAAATGGTTGAGAAGACAACAAATTTTTCGCACTTCTGCTGCTCCAAACGCTTAACCAGAATGGTCTAGGGAAAAAATACACATACCGTTGTGATCGGGCGAGTTTCTACTTTCAGATGCAATTCGAATTTTTGGGTTAGGTCAATCCGTTCGCGAGATATGGGAGTTTGAAGCCAAGAAATGGTTGAGAAGGCAAAAAATTTTTCGCAATTCTGCTGCTCCAAACGCTTATGCAGAATGGCCTAGGGAAAAAATACACATACCGTTGTAATCGGGCGAGTTTCTACTTTCAGATGCAATAGGAATTTTTGGGTTAGGTCAATCCGTTCGCGAGATATGGGAGTTTGAAGCCAAGAAATGGTTGTGAAGGCAAAAAATTTTTCGCAATTCTGCTGCTCCAAACACTTAACCAGAATGGCCTAGGGAAAAAATACACATACCGTTGTAATCGGGCGAGTTTCTACTTTCAGATGCAATAGGAATTTTTGGGTTAGGTCAATCCGTTCGCGAGATATGGGAGTTTGAAGCTAAGAAATGGTTGAGAAGACAACAAATTTTTCGCAATTCTGCTGCTCCAAACGCTTAACCAGAATGGGCTAAGGAAAAAATACACATACCGCTGTAATCGGGCGAGTTTCTACTTTCAGATGCAATAGGAATTTTTGGGTTAGGTCAATCAGTTCGCGAGATATGGGAGTTTGAAGCCAAGAAATGGTTGAGAAGGCAAAAAATCTTTCGCAATTCTGCTGCTCCAAACGCTTAACCAGAATGGCCTAGGGAAAAATACACATACCGCTGTAATCGGGCGAGTTTCTACTTTCAGATGCAATAGGAATTTTTGGGTTAGGTCAATCAGTTCGCGAGATATGGGAGTTTGAAGCCAAGAAATGGTTGAGAAGGCAAAAAATCTTTCGCAATTCTGCTGCTCCAAACGCTTAACCAGAATGGGCTAAGGAAAAAATACACATACCGCTGTAATCGGGCGAGTTTCTACTTTCAGATGCAATAGGAATTTTTGGGTTAGGTCAATCAGTTCGCGAGATATGGGAGTTTGAAGCCAAGAAATGGTTGAGAAGGCAAAAAATCTTTCGCAATTCTGCTGCTCCAAACGCTTAACCAGAATGGCCTAGGGAAAAATACACATGCCGCTGTAATCGGGCGAGTTTCTACTTTCAGATGCAATAGGAATTTTTGGGTTAGGTCAATCCGTTCGCGTGATATGGGAGTTTGAAGCCAAGAAATGGTTGAGAAGGCAATAAATTTTACGCAATTCTGCTGCTCCAAACGCTTAACCAGAATGGGCTAAGGAAAAAATACACATACCGCTGTAATCGGGCGAGTTTCTACTTTCAGACACAACAGGAATTTTTAGGTTAGGTCAATCCGTTCGCGAGATATGGGAGTTTGAAGCCAAGAAATGGTTGAGAAGACAACAAATTTTTCGCAATTCTGCTGCTCCAAACGCTTAACCAGAATGGCCTAGGGAAAAAATACACATACCGTTGTAATCGGGCGGGTTTCTACTTTCAGATGCAATAGGAATTTTTGTGTTAGGTTAATCCGTTCGCGAGATATGGGAGTTTGAGCCAAGAAATGGTTGAGAAGGCAAAAAATTTTTCGCAATTCTGCTGCTCCAAACGCTTAACCAGAATGGCCTAGGGGAAAAATACACATAACGCTGTAATCGGGCGAGTTTCTACTTTCAGATGCAATAGGAATTTTTGCGTTTGGTCAATCCGTTCGCGAGATATGGGAGTTTGAAGCCAAGAAATGGTTGAGATGGCAACAAATTTTTCGCAATTCTGCTGCTCCAAACGCTTAACCAGAATGGCCTTGGGAAAAAATACACATACCGTTGTAATCGGGCGAGTTTCTACTTTCAGATGCAATAGGAATTTTTGGGTTAGGTCAATCCGTTCGCGAGATATGGGAGTTTGAAGCCAAGAAATGGTTGTGAAGGCAAAAAATTTTTCGCAATTCTGCTGCTCCAAACACTTAACCAGAATGGCCTAGGGAAAAAATACACATACCGTTGTAATCGGGCGAGTTTCTACTTTCAGATGCAATAGGAATTTTTGGGTTAGGTCAATCCGTTCGCGAGATATGGGAGTTTGAAGCTAAGAAATGGTTGAGAAGACAACAAATTTTTCGCAATTCTGCTGCTCCAAACGCTTAACCAGAATGGGCTAAGGAAAAAATACACATACCGCTGTAATCGGGCGAGTTTCTACTTTCAGATGCAATAGGAATTTTTGGGTTAGGTCAATCAGTTCGCGAGATATGGGAGTTTGAAGCCAAGAAATGGTTGAGAAGGCAAAAAATCTTTCGCAATTCTGCTGCTCCAAACGCTTAACCAGAATGGCCTAGGGAAAAATACACATGCCGCTGTAATCGGGCGAGTTTCTACTTTCAGATGCAATAGGAATTTTTGGGTTAGGTCAATCCGTTCGCGTGATATGGGAGTTTGAAGCCAAGAAATGGTTGAGAAGGCAATAAATTTTACGCAATTCTGCTGCTCCAAACGCTTAACCAGAATGGGCTAAGGAAAAAATACACATACCGCTGTAATCGGGCGAGTTTCTACTTTCAGACACAACAGGAATTTTTGGGTTAGGTCAATCCGTTCGCGAGATATGGGAGTTTGAAGCCAAGAAATGGTTGAGAAGACAACAAATTTTTCGCAATTCTGCTGCTCCAAACGCTTAACCAGAATGGCCTAGGGAAAAAATACACATACCGTTGTAATCGGGCGGGTTTCTACTTTCAGATGCAATAGGAATTTTTGGGTTAGGTCAATCCGTTCGCGTGATATGGGAGTTTGAAGCCAAGAAATGGTTGAGAAGGCAATAAATTTTACGCAATTCTGCTGCTCCAAACGCTTAACCAGAATGGGCTAAGGAAAAAATACACATACCGCTGTAATCGGGCGAGTTTCTACTTTCAGACACAACAGGAATTTTTAGGTTAGGTCAATCCGTTCGCGAGATATGGGAGTTTGAAGCCAAGAAATGGTTGAGAAGACAACAAATTTTTCGCAATTCTGCTGCTCCAAACGCTTAACCAGAATGGCCTAGGGAAAAAATACACATACCGTTGTAATCGGGCGGGTTTCTACTTTCAGATGCAATAGGAATTTTTGTGTTAGGTTAATCCGTTCGCGAGATATGGGAGTTTGAGCCAAGAAATGGTTGAGAAGGCAAAAAATTTTTCGCAATTCTGCTGCTCCAAACGCTTAACCAGAATGGCCTAGGGGAAAAATACACATAACGCTGTAATCGGGCGAGTTTCTACTTTCAGATGCAATAGGAATTTTTGCGTTTGGTCAATCCGTTCGCGAGATATGGGAGTTTGAAGCCAAGAAATGGTTGAGATGGCAACAAATTTTTCGCAATTCTGCTGCTCCAAACGCTTAACCAGAATGGCCTTGGGAAAAAATACACATACCGTTGTAATCGGGCGAGTTTCTACTTTCAGATGCAATAGGAATTTTTGGGTTAGGTCAATCCGTTCGCGAGATATGGGAGTTTGAAGCCAAGAAATGGTTGTGAAGGCAAAAAATTTTTCGCAATTCTGCTGCTCCAAACACTTAACCAGAATGGCCTAGGGAAAAAATACACATACCGTTGTAATCGGGCGAGTTTCTACTTTCAGATGCAATAGGAATTTTTGGGTTAGGTCAATCCGTTCGCGAGATATGGGAGTTTGAAGCTAAGAAATGGTTGAGAAGACAACAAATTTTTCGCAATTCTGCTGCTCCAAACGCTTAACCAGAATGGGCTAAGGAAAAAATACACATACCGCTGTAATCGGGCGAGTTTCTACTTTCAGATGCAATAGGAATTTTTGGGTTAGGTCAATCAGTTCGCGAGATATGGGAGTTTGAAGCCAAGAAATGGTTGAGAAGGCAAAAAATCTTTCGCAATTCTGCTGCTCCAAACGCTTAACCAGAATGGCCTAGGGAAAAATACACATGCCGCTGTAATCGGGCGAGTTTCTACTTTCAGATGCAATAGGAATTTTTGGGTTAGGTCAATCCGTTCGCGTGATATGGGAGTTTGAAGCCAAGAAATGGTTGAGAAGGCAATAAATTTTACGCAATTCTGCTGCTCCAAACGCTTAACCAGAATGGGCTAAGGAAAAAATACACATACCGCTGTAATCGGGCGAGTTTCTACTTTCAGACACAACAGGAATTTTTGGGTTAGGTCAATCCGTTCGCGAGATATGGGAGTTTGAAGCCAAGAAATGGTTGAGAAGACAACAAATTTTTCGCAATTCTGCTGCTCCAAACGCTTAACCAGAATGGCCTAGGGAAAAAATACACATACCGTTGTAATCGGGCGGGTTTCTACTTTCAGATGCAATAGGAATTTTTGTGTTAGGTTAATCCGTTCGCGAGATATGGGAGTTTGAGCCAAGAAATGGTTGAGAAGGCAAAAAATTTTTCGCAATTCTGCTGCTCCAAACGCTTAACCAGAATGGCCTAGGGGAAAAATACACATAACGCTGTAATCGGGCGAGTTTCTACTTTCAGATGCAATAGGAATTTTTGCGTTTGGTCAATCCGTTCGCGAGATATGGGAGTTTGAAGCCAAGAAATGGTTGAGATGGCAACAAATTTTTCGCAATTCTGCTGCTCCAAACGCTTAACCAGAATGGCCTTGGGAAAAAATACACATACCGTTGTAATCGGGCGAGTTTCTACTTTCAGATGCAATAGGAATTTTTGGGTTAGGTCAATCCGTTCGCGAGATATGGGAGTTTGAAGCCAAGAAATGGTTGAGAAGGCAATAAATTTTTCGCAATTCTGCTGCTCCAAACGCTTAACCAGAATGGCCTAGGGAAAAAATACACATACCGCTGTAATCGGGCGAGTTTCTACTTTCAGATGCAATAGGAATTTTTGGGTTAGTTCAATCCGTTCGCGAGATATGGGAGTTTGAAGCCAAGAAATGGTTGAGAAGGCAAAAAATTTTTCGCAATTCTGCTGCTCCAAACGCTTCACCAGAATGGGCTAAGGAAAAAATACACATACCGCTGTAATCGGGCGAGTTTCTACTTTCAGACACAACAGGAATTTTTGGGTTACGTCAATCTGTTCGCGAGATATGGGAGTTTGAAGCCAAGATATGGTTGAGAAGACAACAAATTTTTCGCAATTCTGCTGCTCCAAACGCTTAACCAGAATGGCCTTGGGAAAAAATACACATACCGTTGTAATCGGGCGAGTTTCTACTTTCAGATGCAATAGGAATTTTTGGGTTAGGTCAATCCGTTCGCGAGATATGGGAGTTTGAATCCAAGAAATGGTTGAGAAGGCAATAAATTTTTCGCAATTCTGCTGCTCCAAACGCTTAACCAGAATGGCCTAGGGAAAAAATACACATACCGCTGTAATCGGGCGAGTTTCTACTTTCAGATGCAATAGGAATTTTTGGGTTAGTTCAATCCGTTCGCGAGATATGGGAGTTTGAAGCCAAGAAATGGTTGAGAAGGCAAAAAATTTTTCGCAATTCTGCTGCTCCAAACGCCTAACCAGAATGGCCTAGGGAAAAAATACACATACCGTTGTAATCGGGCGAGTTTCTACGTTCAGATGCAATAGGAATTTTTGGGTTAGGTCAATCCGTTCGCGAGATATGGGAGTTTGAAGCTAAGAAATGGTTGAGAAGACAACAAATTTTTCGCAATTCTGCTGCTCCAAACGCTTAACCAGAATGGGCTAAGGAAAAAATACACATACCGCTGTAATCGGGCGAGTTTCTACTTTCAGACACAACAGGAATTTTTGGGTTAGGTCAATCCGTTCGCGAGATATGGGAGTTTGAAGCCAAGAAATGGTTGAGAAGACAACAAATTTTTCGCAATTCTGCTGCTCCAAACGCTTAACCAGAATAGCCTAGGGAAAAAATACACATACCGCTGTAATCGGGCGAGTTTCTACTTACAGATGCAATAGGAATTTTTGGGTTAGTTCAATCCGTTCGCGAGGTATGGGAGTTTGAAGCCAAGAAATGGTTGAGAAGGCAACAAATTTTTCGCAATTCTGCTGCTCCAAACGCTTAACCAGAATGGGCTAGGGAAAAAATACACATACCGTTGTAATCGGGCGAGTTTCTACTTTCAGATGCAATTGGAATTTTTGGGTCAGGTCAATCCGTTCGCGAGATATGGGAGTTTGAAGCCAAGATATGGTTGAGAAGACAACAAATTTTTCGCAATTCTGCTGCTCCAAACGCTTAACCAGAATGGCCTTGGGAAAAAATACACATACCGTTGTAATCGGGCGAGTTTCTACTTTCAGATGCAATAGGAATTTTTGGGTTAGGTCAATCCGTTCGCGAGATATGGGAGTTTGAAGCCAAGAAATGGTTGAGAAGGCAATAAATTTTTCGCAATTCTGCTGCTCCAAACGCTTAACCAGAATGGCCTAGGGAAAAAATACACATACCGCTGTAATCGGGCGAGTTTCTACTTTCAGATGCAATAGGAATTTTTGGGTTAGTTCAATCCGTTCGCGAGATATGGGAGTTTGAAGCCAAGAAATGGTTGAGAAGGCAAAAAATTTTTCGCAATTCTGCTGCTCCAAACGCTTCACCAGAATGGGCTAAGGAAAAAATACACATACCGCTGTAATCGGGCGAGTTTCTACTTTCAGACACAACAGGAATTTTTGGGTTAGGTCAATCCGTTCGCGAGATATGGGAGTTTGAAGCCAAGAAATGGTTGAGAAGACAACAAATTCTTCGCAATTCTGCTGCTCCAAACGCTTAACCAGAATGGGCTAGGGAAAAAATACACATACCGTTGTAATCGGGCGAGTTTCTACTTTCAGATGCAATTGGAATTTTTGGGTTAGGTCAATCGGTTCGCGAGATATGGGAGTTTGAAGCCAAGATATGGTTGAGAAGACAACAAATTTTTCGCAATTCTGCTGCTCCAAACGCTTAACCAGAATGGCCTTGGGAAAAAATACACATACCGTTGTAATCGGGCGAGTTTCTACTTTCAGATGCAATAGGAATTTTTGGGTTAGGTCAATCCGTTCGCGAGATATGGGAGTTTGAATCCAAGAAATGGTTGAGAAGGCAATAAATTTTTCGCAATTCTGCTGCTCCAAACGCTTAACCAGAATGGCCTAGGGAAAAAATACACATACCGCTGTAATCGGGCGAGTTTCTACTTTCAGACACAACAGGAATTTTTGGGTTAGGTCAATCCGTTCGCGAGATATGGGAGTTTGAAGCCAAGAAATGGTTGAGAAGGCAAAAAATTTTTCGCAATTCTGCTGCTCCAAACGCTTAACCAGAATGGGCTAGGGAAAAAATACACATACCGTTGTAATCGGGCGAGTTTCTACTTTCAGATGCAATTGGAATATTTGGGTTAGGTCAATCCGTTCGCGAGATATGGGAGTTTGAAGCCAAGATATGGTTGAGAAGACAACAAATTTTTCGCAATTCTGCTGCTCCAAACGCTTAACCAGAATGGCCTTGGGAAAAAATACACATACCGTTGTAATCGGGCGAGTTTCTACTTTCAGATGCAATAGGAATTTTTGGGTTAGCTCAATCCGTTCGCGAGATATGGGAGTTTGAATCCAAGAAATGGTTGAGAAGGCAATAAATTTTTCGCAATTCTGCTGCTCCAAACGCTTAACCAGAATGGCCTAGGGAAAAAATACACATACCGCTGTAATCGGGCGAGTTTCTACTTTCAGATGCAATAGGAATTTTTGGGTTAGTTCAATCCGTTCGCGAGATATGGGAGTTTGAAGCCAAGAAATGGTTGAGAAGGCAAAAAATTTTTCGCAATTCTGCTGCTCCAAACGCTTAACCAGAATGGCCTAGGGAAAAAATACACATACCGTTGTAATCGGGCGAGTTTCTACTTTCAGATGCAATAGGAATTTTTGGGTTAGGTCAATCCGTTCGCGAGATATGGGAGTTTGAAGCTAAGAAATGGTTGAGAAGACAACAAATTTTTCGCAATTCTGCTGCTCCAAACGCTTAACCAGAATGGGCTAAGGAAAAAATACACATACCGCTGTAATCGGGCGAGTTTCTACTTTCAGACACAACAGGAATTTTTGGGTTAGGTCAATCCGTTCGCGAGATATGGGAGTTTGAAGCCAAGAAATGGTTGAGAAGACAACAAATTTTTCGCAATTCTGCTGCTCCAAACGCTTAACCAGAATGGCCTAGGGAAAAAATACACATACCGCTGTAATCGGGCGAGTTTCTACTTACAGATGCAATAGGAATTTTTGGGTTAGTTCAATCCGTTCGCGAGATATGGGAGTTTGAAGCCAAGAAATGGTTGAGAAGGCAAAAAATTTTTCGCAATTCTGCTGCTCCAAACGCTTAACCAGAATGGGCTAGGGAAAAAATACACATACCGTTGTAATCGGGCGAGTTTCTACTTTCAGATGCAATTGGAATTTTTGGGTCAGGTCAATCCGTTCGCGAGATATGGGAGTTTGAAACCAAGATATGGTTGAGAAGACAACAAATTTTTCGCAATTCTGCTGCTCCAAACGCTTAACCAGAATGGCCTTGGGAAAAAATACACATACCGTTGTAATCGGGCGAGTTTCTACTTTCAGATGCAATAGGAATTTTTGGGTTAGGTCAATCCGTTCGCGAGATATGGGAGTTTGAAGCCAAGAAATGGTTGAGAAGGCAATAAATTTTTCGCAATTCTGCTGCTCCAAACGCTTAACCAGAATGGCCTTGGGAAAAAATACACATACCGCTGTAAACGGGCGAGTTTCTACTTTCAGATGCAATAGGAATTTTTGGGTTAGGTCAATCCGTTCGCGAGATATAGGAGTTTGAGCCAAGACATGGTTGAGAAGGCAAAAAATTTTTCGCAATTCTGCTGCTCCAAACGCTTAACCAGAATGGCCTAGGGAAAAAATACACATACCGTTGTAATCGGGCGAGTTTCTACTTTCAGATGCAACAGGAATTTTTGGGTTAGGTCAATCCGTTCGCGAGATATGGGAGTTTGAAGCTAAGAAATGGTTGAGAAGACAACAAATTTTTCGCACTTCTGCTGCTCCAAACGCTTAACCAGAATGGTCTAGGGAAAAAATACACATACCGTTGTGATCGGGCGAGTTTCTACTTTCAGATGCAATTCGAATTTTTGCGTTAGGTCAATCCGTTCACGAGATATGGGAGTTTGAAGCCAAGAAATGGTTGAGAAGGCAAAAAATTTTTCGCAATTCTGCTGCTCCAAACGCTTAACCAGAATGGGCTAAGGAAAAAATACACATACCGCTGTAATCGGGCGAGTTTCTACTTTCAGACACAACAGTAATTTTTGGGTTAGATCAATCCGATCGCGAGATATGGGAGTTTGAAGCCAAGAAATGGTTGAGAAGACAACAAATTTTTCGCAATTCTGCTGCTCCAAACGCTTAACCAGAATGGGCTAGGGAAAAAATACACATACCGTTGTAATCGGGCGAGTTTCTACCTTCAGATGCAATTGGAATTTTTGGGTTAGGTCAATCCGTTCGCGAGATATGGGAGTTTGAAGCCAAGATATGGTTGAGAAGACAACAAATTTTTCGCAATTCTGCTGCTCCAAACGCTTAACCAGAATGGCCTTGGGAAAAAATACACATACCGTTGTAATCGAGCGAGTTTCTACTTTCAGATGCAATAGGAATTTTTGGGTTAGGTCAATCCGTTCGCGAGATATGGGAGTTTGAAGCCAAGAAATGGTTGAGAAGGCAATAAATTTTTCGCAATTCTGCTGCTCCAGACGCTTAACCAGAATGGCCTAGGGAAAAAATACACATACCGCTGTAATCGGGCGGGTTTCTACTTTCAGATGCAATAGGAATTTTTGGGTTAGTTCAATCCGTTCGCGAGATATGGGAGTTTGAAGCCAAGAAATGGTTGAGAAGGCAAAAAATTTTTCGCAATTCTGCTGCTCCAAACGCTTAACCAGAATGGCCTAGGGAAAAAATACACATACCGTTGTAATCGGGCGAGTTTCTACTTTCAGATGCAATAGGAATTTTTGGGTTAGGTCAATCCGTTCGCGAGATATGGGAGTTTGAAGCTAAGAAATGGTTGAGAAGACAACAAATTTTTCGCAATTCTGCTGCTCCAAACGCTTAACCAGAATGGGCTAAGGAAAAAATACACATACCGCTGTAATCGGGCGAGTTTCTACTTTCAGATGCAATAGGAATTTTTGGGTTAGGTCAATCAGTTCGCGAGATATGGGAGTTTGAAGCCAAGAAATGGTTGAGAAGGCAAAAAATCTTTCGCAATTCTGCTGCTCCAAACGCTTAACCAGAATGGCCTAGGGAAAAATACACATACCGCTGTAATCGGGCGAGTTTCTACTTTCAGATGCAATAGGAATTTTTGGGTTAGGTCAATCCGTTCGCGTGATATGGGAGTTTGAAGCCAAGAAATGGTTGAGAAGGCAATAAATTTTACGCAATTCTGCTGCTCCAAACGCTTAACCAGAATGGCCTAGGGAAGAAATACACATACCGTTGTGATCGGGCGAGTTTCTACTTTCAGATGCAATTCGAATTTTTGCGTTAGGTCAATCCGTTCACGAGATATGGGAGTTTGAAGCCAAGAAATGGTTGAGAAGGCAAAAAATTTTTCGCAATTCTGCTGCTCCAAACGCTTAACCAGAATGGGCTAAGGAAAAAATACACATACCGCTGTAATCGGGCGAGTTTCTACTTTCAGACACAACAGTAATTTTTGGGTTAGATCAATCCGATCGCGAGATATGGGAGTTTGAAGCCAAGAAATGGTTGAGAAGACAACAAATTTTTCGCAATTCTGCTGCTCCAAACGCTTAACCAGAATGGGCTAGGGAAAAAATACACATACCGTTGTAATCGGGCGAGTTTCTACCTTCAGATGCAATTGGAATTTTTGGGTTAGGTCAATCCGTTCGCGAGATATGGGAGTTTGAAGCCAAGATATGGTTGAGAAGACAACAAATTTTTCGCAATTCTGCTGCTCCAAACGCTTAACCAGAATGGCCTTGGGAAAAAATACACATACCGTTGTAATCGAGCGAGTTTCTACTTTCAGATGCAATAGGAATTTTTGGGTTAGGTCAATCCGTTCGCGAGATATGGGAGTTTGAAGCCAAGAAATGGTTGAGAAGGCAATAAATTTTTCGCAATTCTGCTGCTCCAGACGCTTAACCAGAATGGCCTAGGGAAAAAATACACATACCGCTGTAATCGGGCGGGTTTCTACTTTCAGATGCAATAGGAATTTTTGGGTTAGTTCAATCCGTTCGCGAGATATGGGAGTTTGAAGCCAAGAAATGGTTGAGAAGGCAAAAAATTTTTCGCAATTCTGCTGCTCCAAACGCTTAACCAGAATGGCCTAGGGAAAAAATACACATACCGTTGTAATCGGGCGAGTTTCTACTTTCAGATGCAATAGGAATTTTTGGGTTAGGTCAATCCGTTCGCGAGATATGGGAGTTTGAAGCTAAGAAATGGTTGAGAAGACAACAAATTTTTCGCAATTCTGCTGCTCCAAACGCTTAACCAGAATGGGCTAAGGAAAAAATACACATACCGCTGTAATCGGGCGAGTTTCTACTTTCAGATGCAATAGGAATTTTTGGGTTAGGTCAATCAGTTCGCGAGATATGGGAGTTTGAAGCCAAGAAATGGTTGAGAAGGCAAAAAATCTTTCGCAATTCTGCTGCTCCAAACGCTTAACCAGAATGGCCTAGGGAAAAATACACATACCGCTGTAATCGGGCGAGTTTCTACTTTCAGATGCAATAGGAATTTTTGGGTTAGGTCAATCCGTTCGCGTGATATGGGAGTTTGAAGCCAAGAAATGGTTGAGAAGGCAATAAATTTTACGCAATTCTGCTGCTCCAAACGCTTAACCAGAATGGCCTAGGGAAGAAATACACATACCGCTGTAATCGGGCGAGTTTCTACTTTCAGATGCAATAGGAATTTTTGGGTTAGTTCAATCCGTTCGCGAGATATGGGAGTTTGAAGCCAAGAAATGGTTGAGAAGGCAAAAAATTTTTCGCAATTCTGCTGCTCCAAACGCTTAACCAGAATGGGCTAAAGAAAAAATACACATACCGCTGTAATCGGGCGAGTTTCTACTTTCAGACACAACAGGAATTTTTGGGTTAGGTCAATCCGTTCGCGAGATATGGGAGTTTGAAGCCAAGAAATGGTTGAGAAGACAACAAATTTTTCGCAATTCTGCTGCTCCAAACGCTTAACCAGAATGGCCTAGGGAAAAAATACACATACCGTTGTAATCGGGCGGGTTTCTACTTTCAGATGCAATAGGAATTTTTGGGTTAGTTCAATCCGTTCGCGAGATATGGGAGTTTGAAGCCAAGAAATGGTTGAGAAGGCAAAAAATTTTTCGCAATTCTGCTGCTCCAAACGCTTAACCAGAATGGGCTAGGGAAAAAATACACATACCGTTGTAATCGGGCGAGTTTCTACTTTCAGATGCAATTGGAATTTTTGGATCAGGTCAATCCGTTCGCGAGATATGGGAGTTTGAAGCCAAGATATGGTTGAGAAGACAACAAATTTTTCGCAATTCTGCTGCTCCAAACGCTTAACCAGAATGGTCTAGGGAAAAAATACACATACCGTTGTGATCGGGCGAGTTTCTACTTTCAGATGCAATTCGAATTTTTGGGTTAGGTCAATCCGTTCGCGAGATATGGGAGTTTGAAGCCAAGAAATGGTTGAGAAGGCAAAAAATTTTTCGCAATTCTGCTGCTCCAAACGCTTATGCAGAATGGCCTAGGGAAAAAATACACATACCGTTGTAATCGGGCGAGTTTCTACTTTCAGATGCAACAGGAATTTTTGGGTTAGGTCAATCCGTTCGCGAGATATGGGAGTTTGAAGCTAAGAAATGGTTGAGAAGACAACAAATTTTTCGCACTTCTGCTGCTCCAAACGCTTAACCAGAATGGTCTAGGGAAAAAATACACATACCGTTGTGATCGGGCGAGTTTCTACTTTCAGATGCAATTCGAATTTTTGGGTTAGGTCAATCCGTTCGCGAGATATGGGAGTTTGAAGCCAAGAAATGGTTGAGAAGGCAAAAAATTTTTCGCAATTCTGCTGCTCCAAACGCTTATGCAGAATGGCCTAGGGAAAAAATACACATACCGTTGTAATCGGGCGAGTTTCTACTTTCAGATGCAATAGGAATTTTTGGGTTAGGTCAATCCGTTCGCGAGATATGGGAGTTTGAAGCCAAGAAATGGTTGTGAAGGCAAAAAATTTTTCGCAATTCTGCTGCTCCAAACACTTAACCAGAATGGCCTAGGGAAAAAATACACATACCGTTGTAATCGGGCGAGTTTCTACTTTCAGATGCAATAGGAATTTTTGGGTTAGGTCAATCCGTTCGCGAGATATGGGAGTTTGAAGCCAAGAAATGGTTGAGAAGGCAAAAAATCTTTCGCAATTCTGCTGCTCCAAACGCTTAACCAGAATGGCCTAGGGAAAAATACACATACCGCTGTAATCGGGCGAGTTTCTACTTTCAGATGCAATAGGAATTTTTGGGTTAGGTCAATCCGTTCGCGTGATATGGGAGTTTGAAGCCAAGAAATGGTTGAGAAGGCAATAAATTTTACGCAATTCTGCTGCTCCAAACGCTTAACCAGAATGGCCTAGGGAAGAAATACACATACCGCTGTAATCGGGCGAGTTTCTACTTTCAGATGCAATAGGAATTTTTGGGTTAGTTCAATCCGTTCGCGAGATATGGGAGTTTGAAGCCAAGAAATGGTTGAGAAGGCAAAAAATTTTTCGCAATTCTGCTGCTCCAAACGCTTAACCAGAATGGGCTAAAGAAAAAATACACATACCGCTGTAATCGGGCGAGTTTCTACTTTCAGACACAACAGGAATTTTTGGGTTAGGTCAATCCGTTCGCGAGATATGGGAGTTTGAAGCCAAGAAATGGTTGAGAAGACAACAAATTTTTCGCAATTCTGCTGCTCCAAACGCTTAACCAGAATGGCCTAGGGAAAAAATACACATACCGTTGTAATCGGGCGGGTTTCTACTTTCAGATGCAATAGGAATTTTTGGGTTAGTTCAATCCGTTCGCGAGATATGGGAGTTTGAAGCCAAGAAATGGTTGAGAGGGCAAAAAATTTTTCGCAATTCTGCTGCTCCAAACGCTTAACCAGAATGGGCTAGGGAAAAAATACACATACCGTTGTAATCGGGCGAGTTTCTACTTTCAGATGCAATTGGAATTTTTGGATCAGGTCAATCCGTTCGCGAGATATGGGAGTTTGAAGCCAAGATATGGTTGAGAAGACAACAAATTTTTCGCAATTCTGCTGCTCCAAACGCTTAACCAGAATGGCCTAGGGAAAAAATACACATACCGTTGTGATCGGGCGAGTTTCTACTTTCAGATGCAATTCGAATTTTTGGGTTAGGTCAATCCGTTCGCGAGATATGGGAGTTTGAAGCCAAGAAATGGTTGAGAAGGCAAAAAATTTTTCGCAATTCTGCTGCTCCAAACGCTTATGCAGAATGGCCTAGGGAAAAAATACACATACCGTTGTAATCGGGCGAGTTTCTACTTTCAGATGCAACAGGAATTTTTGGGTTAGGTCAATCCGTTCGCGAGATATGGGGGTTTGAAGCTAAGAAATGGTTGAGAAGACAACAAATTTTTCGCACTTCTGCTGCTCCAAACGCTTAACCAGAATGGTCTAGGGAAAAAATACACATACCGTTGTGATCGGGCGAGTTTCTACTTTCAGATGCAATTCGAATTTTTGGGTTAGGTCAATCCGTTCGCGAGATATGGGAGTTTGAAGCCAAGAAATGGTTGAGAAGGCAAAAAATTTTTCGCAATTCTGCTGCTCCAAACGCTTATGCAGAATGGCCTAGGGAAAAAATACACATACCGTTGTAATCGGGCGAGTTTCTACTTTCAGATGCAATAGGAATTTTTGGGTTAGGTCAATCCGTTCGCGAGATATGGGAGTTTGAAGCCAAGAAATGGTTGTGAAGGCAAAAAATTTTTCGCAATTCTGCTGCTCCAAACACTTAACCAGAATGGCCTAGGGAAAAAATACACATACCGTTGTAATCGGGCGAGTTTCTACTTTCAGATGCAATAGGAATTTTTGGGTTAGGTCAATCCGTTCGCGAGATATGGGAGTTTGAAGCTAAGAAATGGTTGAGAAGACAACAAATTTTTCGCAATTCTGCTGCTCCAAACGCTTAACCAGAATGGGCTAAGGAAAAAATACACATACCGCTGTAATCGGGCGAGTTTCTACTTTCAGATGCAATAGGAATTTTTGGGTTAGGTCAATCAGTTCGCGAGATATGGGAGTTTGAAGCCAAGAAATGGTTGAGAAGGCAAAAAATCTTTCGCAATTCTGCTGCTCCAAACGCTTAACCAGAATGGCCTAGGGAAAAATACACATACCGCTGTAATCGGGCGAGTTTCTACTTTCAGATGCAATAGGAATTTTTGGGTTAGGTCAATCAGTTCGCGAGATATGGGAGTTTGAAGCCAAGAAATGGTTGAGAAGGCAAAAAATCTTTCGCAATTCTGCTGCTCCAAACGCTTAACCAGAATGGGCTAAGGAAAAAATACACATACCGCTGTAATCGGGCGAGTTTCTACTTTCAGATGCAATAGGAATTTTTGGGTTAGGTCAATCAGTTCGCGAGATATGGGAGTTTGAAGCCAAGAAATGGTTGAGAAGGCAAAAAATCTTTCGCAATTCTGCTGCTCCAAACGCTTAACCAGAATGGCCTAGGGAAAAATACACATGCCGCTGTAATCGGGCGAGTTTCTACTTTCAGATGCAATAGGAATTTTTGGGTTAGGTCAATCCGTTCGCGTGATATGGGAGTTTGAAGCCAAGAAATGGTTGAGAAGGCAATAAATTTTACGCAATTCTGCTGCTCCAAACGCTTAACCAGAATGGGCTAAGGAAAAAATACACATACCGCTGTAATCGGGCGAGTTTCTACTTTCAGACACAACAGGAATTTTTAGGTTAGGTCAATCCGTTCGCGAGATATGGGAGTTTGAAGCCAAGAAATGGTTGAGAAGACAACAAATTTTTCGCAATTCTGCTGCTCCAAACGCTTAACCAGAATGGCCTAGGGAAAAAATACACATACCGTTGTAATCGGGCGGGTTTCTACTTTCAGATGCAATAGGAATTTTTGTGTTAGGTTAATCCGTTCGCGAGATATGGGAGTTTGAGCCAAGAAATGGTTGAGAAGGCAAAAAATTTTTCGCAATTCTGCTGCTCCAAACGCTTAACCAGAATGGCCTAGGGGAAAAATACACATAACGCTGTAATCGGGCGAGTTTCTACTTTCAGATGCAATAGGAATTTTTGCGTTTGGTCAATCCGTTCGCGAGATATGGGAGTTTGAAGCCAAGAAATGGTTGAGATGGCAACAAATTTTTCGCAATTCTGCTGCTCCAAACGCTTAACCAGAATGGCCTTGGGAAAAAATACACATACCGTTGTAATCGGGCGAGTTTCTACTTTCAGATGCAATAGGAATTTTTGGGTTAGGTCAATCCGTTCGCGAGATATGGGAGTTTGAAGCCAAGAAATGGTTGTGAAGGCAAAAAATTTTTCGCAATTCTGCTGCTCCAAACACTTAACCAGAATGGCCTAGGGAAAAAATACACATACCGTTGTAATCGGGCGAGTTTCTACTTTCAGATGCAATAGGAATTTTTGGGTTAGGTCAATCCGTTCGCGAGATATGGGAGTTTGAAGCTAAGAAATGGTTGAGAAGACAACAAATTTTTCGCAATTCTGCTGCTCCAAACGCTTAACCAGAATGGGCTAAGGAAAAAATACACATACCGCTGTAATCGGGCGAGTTTCTACTTTCAGATGCAATAGGAATTTTTGGGTTAGGTCAATCAGTTCGCGAGATATGGGAGTTTGAAGCCAAGAAATGGTTGAGAAGGCAAAAAATCTTTCGCAATTCTGCTGCTCCAAACGCTTAACCAGAATGGCCTAGGGAAAAATACACATGCCGCTGTAATCGGGCGAGTTTCTACTTTCAGATGCAATAGGAATTTTTGGGTTAGGTCAATCCGTTCGCGTGATATGGGAGTTTGAAGCCAAGAAATGGTTGAGAAGGCAATAAATTTTACGCAATTCTGCTGCTCCAAACGCTTAACCAGAATGGGCTAAGGAAAAAATACACATACCGCTGTAATCGGGCGAGTTTCTACTTTCAGACACAACAGGAATTTTTGGGTTAGGTCAATCCGTTCGCGAGATATGGGAGTTTGAAGCCAAGAAATGGTTGAGAAGACAACAAATTTTTCGCAATTCTGCTGCTCCAAACGCTTAACCAGAATGGCCTAGGGAAAAAATACACATACCGTTGTAATCGGGCGGGTTTCTACTTTCAGATGCAATAGGAATTTTTGTGTTAGGTTAATCCGTTCGCGAGATATGGGAGTTTGAGCCAAGAAATGGTTGAGAAGGCAAAAAATTTTTCGCAATTCTGCTGCTCCAAACGCTTAACCAGAATGGCCTAGGGGAAAAATACACATAACGCTGTAATCGGGCGAGTTTCTACTTTCAGATGCAATAGGAATTTTTGCGTTTGGTCAATCCGTTCGCGAGATATGGGAGTTTGAAGCCAAGAAATGGTTGAGATGGCAACAAATTTTTCGCAATTCTGCTGCTCCAAACGCTTAACCAGAATGGCCTTGGGAAAAAATACACATACCGTTGTAATCGGGCGAGTTTCTACTTTCAGATGCAATAGGAATTTTTGGGTTAGGTCAATCCGTTCGCGAGATATGGGAGTTTGAAGCCAAGAAATGGTTGAGAAGGCAATAAATTTTTCGCAATTCTGCTGCTCCAAACGCTTAACCAGAATGGCCTAGGGAAAAAATACACATACCGCTGTAATCGGGCGAGTTTCTACTTTCAGATGCAATAGGAATTTTTGGGTTAGTTCAATCCGTTCGCGAGATATGGGAGTTTGAAGCCAAGAAATGGTTGAGAAGGCAAAAAATTTTTCGCAATTCTGCTGCTCCAAACGCTTCACCAGAATGGGCTAAGGAAAAAATACACATACCGCTGTAATCGGGCGAGTTTCTACTTTCAGACACAACAGGAATTTTTGGGTTACGTCAATCTGTTCGCGAGATATGGGAGTTTGAAGCCAAGATATGGTTGAGAAGACAACAAATTTTTCGCAATTCTGCTGCTCCAAACGCTTAACCAGAATGGCCTTGGGAAAAAATACACATACCGTTGTAATCGGGCGAGTTTCTACTTTCAGATGCAATAGGAATTTTTGGGTTAGGTCAATCCGTTCGCGAGATATGGGAGTTTGAATCCAAGAAATGGTTGAGAAGGCAATAAATTTTTCGCAATTCTGCTGCTCCAAACGCTTAACCAGAATGGCCTAGGGAAAAAATACACATACCGCTGTAATCGGGCGAGTTTCTACTTTCAGATGCAATAGGAATTTTTGGGTTAGTTCAATCCGTTCGCGAGATATGGGAGTTTGAAGCCAAGAAATGGTTGAGAAGGCAAAAAATTTTTCGCAATTCTGCTGCTCCAAACGCCTAACCAGAATGGCCTAGGGAAAAAATACACATACCGTTGTAATCGGGCGAGTTTCTACGTTCAGATGCAATAGGAATTTTTGGGTTAGGTCAATCCGTTCGCGAGATATGGGAGTTTGAAGCTAAGAAATGGTTGAGAAGACAACAAATTTTTCGCAATTCTGCTGCTCCAAACGCTTAACCAGAATGGGCTAAGGAAAAAATACACATACCGCTGTAATCGGGCGAGTTTCTACTTTCAGACACAACAGGAATTTTTGGGTTAGGTCAATCCGTTCGCGAGATATGGGAGTTTGAAGCCAAGAAATGGTTGAGAAGACAACAAATTTTTCGCAATTCTGCTGCTCCAAACGCTTAACCAGAATAGCCTAGGGAAAAAATACACATACCGCTGTAATCGGGCGAGTTTCTACTTACAGATGCAATAGGAATTTTTGGGTTAGTTCAATCCGTTCGCGAGGTATGGGAGTTTGAAGCCAAGAAATGGTTGAGAAGGCAACAAATTTTTCGCAATTCTGCTGCTCCAAACGCTTAACCAGAATGGGCTAGGGAAAAAATACACATACCGTTGTAATCGGGCGAGTTTCTACTTTCAGATGCAATTGGAATTTTTGGGTCAGGTCAATCCGTTCGCGAGATATGGGAGTTTGAAGCCAAGATATGGTTGAGAAGACAACAAATTTTTCGCAATTCTGCTGCTCCAAACGCTTAACCAGAATGGCCTTGGGAAAAAATACACATACCGTTGTAATCGGGCGAGTTTCTACTTTCAGATGCAATAGGAATTTTTGGGTTAGGTCAATCCGTTCGCGAGATATGGGAGTTTGAAGCCAAGAAATGGTTGAGAAGGCAATAAATTTTTCGCAATTCTGCTGCTCCAAACGCTTAACCAGAATGGCCTAGGGAAACAATACACATACCGCTGTAAACGGGCGAGTTTCTACTTTCAGACACAACAGGAATTTTTGGGTTAGGTCAATCCGTTCGCGAGATATGGGAGCTTGAAGCCAAGAAATGGTTGAGAAGGCAAAAAATTTTTCGCAATTCTGCTGCTCCAAACGCTTAACAAGAATGGCCTAGGGAAAAAATACACACACAGTTGTAATCGGGCGAGTTTCTACTTTCACATGCAACAGGAGTTTTTGGGTTAGGTCAATCCGTTCGCGAGATATGGGAGTTTGACGCTAAGAAGTGGTTGCGAAGACAACAAATTTTTCGCAATTCTGCTGCTCCAAACGCTTAACCAGAATGGCCTTGGGAAAAAATACACATACCGTTGTAATCGGGCGAGTTTCTACTTTCAGATGCAATAGGAATTTTTGGGTTAGGTCAATCCGTTCGCGAGATATGGGAGTTTGAATCCAAGAAATGGTTGAGAAGGCAATAAATTTTTCGCAATTCTGCTGCTCCAAACGCTTAACCAGAATGGCCTAGGGAAAAAATACACATACCGCTGTAATCGGGCGAGTTTCTACTTTCAGATGCAATAGGAATTTTTGGGTTAGTTCAATCCGTTCGCGAGATATGGGAGTTTGAAGCCAAGAAATGGTTGAGAAGGCAAAAAATTTTTCGCAATTCTGCTGCTCCAAACGCCTAACCAGAATGGCCTAGGGAAAAAATACACATACCGTTGTAATCGGGCGAGTTTCTACTTTCAGATGCAATAGGAATTTTTGGGTTAGGTCAATCCGTTCGCGAGATATGGGAGTTTGAAGCTAAGAAATGGTTGAGAAGACAACAAATTTTTCGCAATTCTGCTGCTCCAAACGCTTAACCAGAATGGGCTAAGGAAAAAATACACATACCGCTGTAATCGGGCGAGTTTCTACTTTCAGACACAACAGGAATTTTTGGGTTAGGTCAATCCGTTCGCGAGATATGGGAGTTTGAAGCCAAGAAATGGTTGAGAAGACAACAAATTTTTCGCAATTCTGCTGCTCCAAACGCTTAACCAGAATAGCCTAGGGAAAAAATACACATACCGCTGTAATCGGGCGAGTTTCTACTTACAGATGCAATAGGAATTTTTGGGTTAGTTCAATCCGTTCGCGAGATATGGGAGTTTGAAGCCAAGAAATGGTTGAGAAGGCAACAAATTTTTCGCAATTCTGCTGCTCCAAACGCTTAACCAGAATGGGCTAGGGAAAAAATACACATACCGTTGTAATCGGGCGAGTTTCTACTTTCAGATGCAATTGGAATTTTTGGGTCAGGTCAATCCGTTCGCGAGATATGGGAGTTTGAAGCCAAGATATGGTTGAGAAGACAACAAATTTTTCGCAATTCTGCTGCTCCAAACGCTTAACCAGAATGGCCTTGGGAAAAAATACACATACCGTTGTAATCGGGCGAGTTTCTACTTTCAGATGCAATAGGAATTTTTGGGTTAGGTCAATCCGTTCGCGAGATATGGGAGTTTGAAGCCAAGAAATGGTTGAGAAGGCAATAAATTTTTCGCAATTCTGCTGCTCCAAACGCTTAACCAGAATGGCCTAGGGAAAAAATACACATACCGCTGTAAACGGGCGAGTTTCTACTTTCAGACACAACAGGAATTTTTGGGTTAGGTCAATCCGTTCGCGAGATATGGGAGCTTGAAGCCAAGAAATGGTTGAGAAGGCAAAAAATTTTTCGCAATTCTGCTGCTCCAAACGCTTAACAAGAATGGCCTAGGGAAAAAATACACACACAGTTGTAATCGGGCGAGTTTCTACTTTCACATGCAACAGGAGTTTTTGGGTTAGGTCAATCCGTTCGCGAGATATGGGAGTTTGACGCTAAGAAGTGGTTGCGAAGACAACAAATTTTTCGAAATTCTGCTGATCCAAACGCTTAACCAGAATGGCCTAGGGATAAAATACACATACCGTTGTAATCGGGCGAGTTTCTACTTTCAGATGCAACAGGAATTTTTGGGTTAGGTCAATCCGTTCGCGAGATATGGGAGTTTGAAGCCAAGAAATGGTTGAGAAGGCGAAAAATTTTTCGCAATTCTGCTACTCCAAACGCTTCACAAGAATGGCCTAGGGAAAAAATACACATACCGTTGTAATCGGGCGAGCTTCGACTTTCAGAAGCAATAGGAATTTTTGGGTTAGGTCAATCCGTTCGCGAGATATGGGAGTTTGAAGCCAAGAAATGGTTGAGAAGGCAAAAAATTTTTCGCAATTCTGCTGCTCCAAACGCTTAACAAGAATGGCCTAGGGAAAAAATACACACACAGTTGTAATCGGGAGAGTTTCTACTTTCACATGCAACAGGAGTTTTTGGGTTAGGTCAATCCGTTCGCGAGATATGGGAGTTTGACGCTAAGAAATGGTTGAGAAGACAACAAATTTTTCGCAATTCTGCTGCTCCAAACGCTTAACAAGAATGGCCTAGGGTAAAAATACACATACCCCTGTAATCGGGCGAGTTTCTACTTTCAGACGCAACAGGAATTTTTGTGTTAGGTCAATCCGTTCGCGAGATATGGGAGTTTGAAGCCAAGGAATGGTTAAGAAGGCAAAAAATTTTTCGCAATTCTGCTGCTCCAAACGCTTAACCAGAATGGCCTAGGGAAAAAATACACATACAGTTGTAATCGGGCGAGTTTCTACTTTCACATGCAACAGGAGTTTTTGGGTTAGGTCAATCCGTTCGCGAGATATGGGAGTTTGACGCTAAGAAATGGTTGAGAAGACAACAAATTTTTCGAAATTCTGCTGCTCCAAACGCTTAACCAGAATGGCCTAGGGAAAAAATACACACACAGTTGTAATCGGGCGAGTTTCTACTTTCACATGCAACAGGAGTTTTTGGGTTAGGTCAATCCGTTCGCGAGATATGGGAGTTTGACGCTAAGAAATGGTTGAGAAGACAACAAATTTTTCGAAATTCTGCTGCTCCAAACGCTTAACCAGAATGGCCTAGGGAAAAAATACACATGCCGTTGTAATCGGGCGAGTTTCTACTTTCAGATGCAACAGGAATTTTTGGGTTAGGTCAATCCGTTCGCGAGATATGGGAGTTTGAAGCCAAGAAATGGTTGAGAAGGCGAAAAATTTTTCGCAATTCTGCTGCTCCAAACGCTTAACAAGAATGGCCTAGGGAAAAAATACACACACAGTTGTAATCGGGCGAGCTTCGACTTTCAGAAGCAATAGGAATTTTTGGGTTAGGTCAATCCGTTCGCGAGATATGGGAGCTTGAAGCCAAGAAATGGTTGAGAAGGCAAAAAATTTTTCGCAATTCTGCTGCTCCAAACGCTTAACAAGAATGGCCTAGGGAAAAAATACACATACCGTTGTAATCGGGCGAGTTTATACTTTCAGATGCAACAGGAATTTTTGGGTTAGGTCAATCCGTTCGCGAGATATGGGAGTTTGAAGCCAAGAAATGGTTGAGAAGGCGAAAAATTTTTCGCAATTCTGCTGCTCCAAACGCTTAACAAGAATGGCCTAGGGAAAAAATACACACACAGTTGTAATCGGGCGAGTTTCTACTTTCACATGCAACAGGAGTTTTTGGGTTAGGTCAATCCGTTCGCGAGATATGGGAGTTTGACGCTAAGAAATGGTTGAGAAGACAACAAATTTTTCGAAATTCTGCTGCTCCAAACGCTTAATCAGAATGGCCTAGGGAAAAAATACACATACAGTTGTAATCGGGCGAGTTTCTACTTTCACATGCAACAGGAGTTTTTGGGTTAGGTCAATCCGTTCGCGAGATATGGGAGTTTGACGCTAAGAAGTGGTTGCGAAGACAACAAATTTTTCGAAATTCTGCTGCTCCAAACGCTTAACCAGAATGGCCTAGGGAAAAAATACACATACCGTTGTAATCGGGCGAGTTTCTACTTTCAGATGCAACAGGAATTTTTGGGTTAGGTCAATCCGTTCGCGAGATATGGGAGTTTGAAGCCAAGAAATGGTTGAGAAGGCGAAAAATTTTTCGCAATTCTGCTACTCCAAACGCTTCACAAGAATGGCCTAGGGAAAAAATACACATACCGTTGTAATCGGGCGAGCTTCGACTTTCAGAAGCAATAGGAATTTTTGGGTTAGGTCAATCCGTTCGCGAGATATGGGGGATTGAAGCCAAGAAATGGTTGAGAAGGCAAAAAATTTTTCGCAATTCTGCTGCTACAAACGCTTAACAAGAATGGCCTAGGGAAAAAATACACATACCGCTGTAATCGGGCGAGTTTCTACTTTCAGATGCAATTGGAATTTTTGGGTTAGGTCAATCCGTTCGCGAGATATGGGAGTTTGAAACCAAGAAATGGTTGAGAAGGCGAAAAATTTTTCGCAATTCTGCTGCTCCAAACGCTTAACAAGACTGGCCTAGGGTAAAAATACACATACCGCTGTAATCGGGCGAATTTCTACTTTCAGACACAACAGGAATTTTTGGGTTAGGTCAATCCGTTCGCGAGATATGGGAGCTTGAAGCCAAGAAATGGTTGAGAAGGCAAAAAATTTTTCGCAATTCTGCTGCTCCAAACGCTTAACAAGAATGGCCTAGGGAAAAAATACACACACAGTTGTAATCGGGCGAGTTTCTACTTTCACATGCAACAGGAGTTTTTGGGTTAGGTCAATCCGTTCGCGAGATATGGGAGTTTGACGCTAAGAAATGGTTGAGAAGACAACAAATTTTTCGAAATTCTGCTGCTCCAAACGCTTAACCAGAATGGCCTAGGGAAAAAATACACATACAGTTGTAATCGGGCGAGTTTCTACTTTCACATGCAACAGGAGTTTTTGGGTTAGGTCAATCCGTTCGCGAGATATGGGAGTTTGACGCTAAGAAGTGGTTGCGAAGACAACAAATTTTTCGAAATTCTGCTGCTCCAAACGCTTAACCAGAATGGCCTAGGGAAAAAATACACATACCGTTGTAATCGGGCGAGTTTCTACTTTCAGATGCAACAGGAATTTTTGGGTTAGGTCAATCCGTTCGCGAGATATGGGAGTTTGAAGCCAAGAAATGGTTGAGAAGGCGAAAAATTTTTCGCAATTCTGCTACTCCAAACGCTTCACAAGAATGGCCTAGGGAAAAAATACACATACCGTTGTAATCGGGCGAGCTTCGACTTTCAGAAGCAATAGGAATTTTTGGGTTAGGTCAATCCGTTCGCGAGATATGGGAGTTTGAAGCCAAGAAATGGTTGAGAAGGCAAAAAATTTTTCGCAATTCTGCTGCTCCAAACGCTTAACAAGAATGGCCTAGGGAAAAAATACACACACAGTTGTAATCGGGAGAGTTTCTACTTTCACATGCAACAGGAGTTTTTGGGTTAGGTCAATCCGTTCGCGAGATATGGGAGTTTGACGCTAAGAAATGGTTGAGAAGACAACAAATTTTTCGAAATTCTGCTGCTCCAAACGCTTAACCAGAATGGCCTAGGGAAAAAATACACATGCCGTTGTAATCGGGCGAGTTTCTACTTTCAGATGCAACAGGAATTTTTGGGTTAGGTCAATCCGTTCGCAAGATATGGGAGTTTGAAGCCAAGAAATGGTTGAGAAGGCGAAAAATTTTTCGCAATTCTGCTGCTCCAAACGCTTCACAAGAATGGCCTAGGGAAAAAATACACATACCGTTGTAATCGGGCGAGCTTCGACTTTCAGAAGCAATAGGAATTTTTGGGTTAGGTCAATCCGTTCGCGAGATATGGGAGCTTGAAGCCAAGAAATGGTTGAGAAGGCGAAAAATTTTTCGCAATTCTGCTGCTCCAAACGCTTAACAAGAATGGCCTAGGGTAAAAATACACATACCCCTGTAATCGGGCGAGTTTCTACTTTCAGACGCAACAGGAATTTTTGTGTTAGGTCAATCCGTTCGCGAGATATGGGAGTTTGAAGCCAAGGAATGGTTAAGAAGGCAAAAAATTTTTCGCAATTCTGCTGCTCCAAACGCTTAACCAGAATGGCCTAGGGAAAAAATACACATACAGTTGTAATCGGGCGAGTTTCTACTTTCACATGCAACAGGAGTTTTTGGGTTAGGTCAATCCGTACGCGAGATATGGGAGTTTGACGCTAAGAAATGGTTGAGAAGACAACAAATTTTTCGAAATTCTGCTGCTCCAAACGCTTAACCAGAATGGCCTAGGGAAAAAATACACACACAGTTGTAATCGGGCGAGTTTCTACTTTCACATGCAACAGGAGTTTTTGGGTTAGGTCAATCCGTTCGCGAGATATGGGAGTTTGACGCTAAGAAATGGTTGAGAAGACAACAAATTTTTCGAAATTCTGCTGCTCCAAACGCTTAACCAGAATGGCCTAGGGAAAAAATACACATGCCGTTGTAATCGGGCGAG
Source organism: Ptiloglossa arizonensis (assembly GCF_051014685.1). NCBI lineage: Eukaryota > Metazoa > Arthropoda > Insecta > Hymenoptera > Colletidae > Ptiloglossa > Ptiloglossa arizonensis. The sequence continues at coordinate 170,201 of NW_027478896.1, read as the reverse complement.
TTTCTACTTTCAGATGCAACAGGAATTTTTGGGTTAGGTCAATCCGTTCGCGAGATATGGGAGTTTGAAGCCAAGAAATGGTTGAGAAGGCGAAAAATTTTTCGCAATTCTGCTGCTCCAAACGCTTCACAAGAATGGCCTAGGGAAAAAATACACATACCGTTGTAATCGGGCGAGCTTCGACTTTCAGAAGCAATAGGAATTTTTGGGTTAGGTCAATCCGTTCGCGAGATATGGGAGCTTGAAGCCAAGAAATGGTTGAGAAGGCAAAAAATTTTTCGCAATTCTGCTGCTCCAAACGCTTAACAAGAATGGCCTAGGGAAAAAATACACATACCGTTGTAATCGGGCGAGTTTCTACTTTCAGATGCAACAGGAATTTTTGGGTTAGGTCAATCCGTTCGCGAGATATGGGAGTTCGAAGCCAAGAAATGGTTGAGAAGGCGAAAAATTTTTCGCAATTCTGCTGCTCCAAACGCTTAACCAGAATGGCCTAGGGAAAAAATACACATACCGTTGTAATCGGGCGAGTTTCTACTTTCAGATGGAACAGGAATTTTTGGGTTAGGTCAATCCGTTCGCGAGATATGGGAGTTTGACGCTAAGAAATGGTTGAGAAGACAACAAATTTTTCGAAATTCTGCTGCTCCAAACGCTTAACCAGAATGGCCTAGGGAAAAAATACACATACCGTTGTAATCGGGCGAGTTTCTACTTTCAGATGCAACAGGAATTTTTGGGTTAGGTCAATCCGTTCGCGAGATATGGGAGTTTGAAGCCAAGAAATGGTTGAGAAGGCGAAAAATTTTTCGCAATTCTGCTACTCCAAACGCTTAACAAGAATGGCCTAGGGAAAAAATACACATACCGTTGTAATCGGGCGAGCTTCGAATTTCAGAAGCAATAGGAATTTTTGGGTTAGGTCAATCCGTTCGCGAGATATGGGAGTTTGAAGCCAAGAAATGGTTGAGAAGGCAAAAAATTTTTCGCAATTCTGCTGCTCCAAACGCTTAACAAGAATGGCCTAGGGAAAAAATACACATACCGAGGTAATCGGGCGAGTTTCGACTTTCAGAAGCAATAGGAATTTTTGGGTTATGTCAATCCGTTCGCGAGATATGGGAGTTTGAAGCAAAGAAATGGTTGAGAAGGCAACAAATTTTTCGCAATTCTGCTGCTCCAAACGCTTAACAAGAATGGCCTAGGGAAAAAATACACATACCGTTGTAATCGGGCGAGTTTCTACTTTCAGATGCAACAGGAATTTTTGGGTTAGGTCAATCCGTTCGCGAGATATGGGAGTTTGAAGCCAAGAAATGGTTGAGAAGCCAAAAATTTTTCGCAATTCTGCTGCTCCAAACGCTTAACCAGAATGCCCTAGGGAAAAAATACACATACCGTTGTAATCGGGCGAGTTTCTTCTTTCAGATGCAACAGGAATTTTTGGGTTAGGTCAATCCGTTCGCGAGATATGGGAGTTTGACGCTAAGAAATGGTTGAGAAGACAACAAATTTTTCGAAATTCTGCTGCTCCAAACGCTTTACCAGAATGGCCTAGGGAAAAAATACACATACTGTTGTAATCGGGCGAGTTTCTACTTTCAGATGCAATAGGAATTTTTGGGTTAGGTCAATCCCTTCGCGAGATATGGGAGTTTGAAGCCAAGAAATGGTTGAGAAGGCAAAAAATTTTTCGCAATTCTGCTGCTCCAAACGCTTAACCAGAATGGCCTAGGGAAAAAATACACATACCGCTGTAATCGGGCGAGTTTCTACTTTCAGATGCAACAGGAATTTTTGGTTTAGGTCAATCCGTTCGCGAGATATAGGAGTTTGAAGCTAAGAAATGGTTGATAAGACAACAACTTTTTCGCACTTCTGCTGCTCCAAACGCTTGACCAGAATGGCCTAGGGAAAAAATACACATACGGCTGTAATCGGGCGAGTTTCGACTTTCAGAAGCAATAGGAATTTTTGGGTTAGGTCAATCCGTTCGCGAGATATGGGAGTTTGAAGCAAAGAAATGGTTGAGAAGGCAAAAAATTTTTCGCAATTCTGCTGCTCCAAACGCTTAACAGGAATGGCCTAGGGAAAAAACACACATACCGTTGTAATCGGGCGAGTTTCTACTTTCAGATGCAACAGGAATTTTTGGGTTAGGTCAATCGGTTCGCGAGATATGGGAGTTTGAAGCCAAGATATGGTTGAGAAGGTGAAAAATTTTTCGCAATTCTGCTGCTCCAAACGCTTAACAAGAATGGCCTAGGGTATAAATACACATACCTCTGTAATCGGGCGAGATTCTACTTTCAGACGCAACAGGAATTTTTGAGTTAGGTCAATCCGTTCGCGAGATATGGGAGTTTGAAGCCAAGAAATGGTTGAGAAGACAACAAATTTTTCGAAATTCTGCTGCTCCAAACGCTTAACCAGAATGGCCTAGGGAAAAAATACACATGCCGTTGTAATCGGGCGAGTTTCTACTTTCAGATGCAACAGGAATTTTTGGGTTAGGTCAATCCGTTCGCGAGATATGGGAGTTTGAAGCCAAGAAATGGTTGAGAAGGCGAAAAATTTTTCGCAATTCTGCTGCTCCAAACGCTTCACAAGAATGGCCTAGGGAAAAAATACACATACCGTTGTAATCGGGCGAGCTTCGACTTTCAGAAGCAATAGGAATTTTTGGGTTAGGTCAATCCGTTCGCGAGATATGGGAGCTTGAAGCCAAGAAATGGTTGAGAAGGCAAAAAATTTTTCGCAATTCTGCTGCTCCAAACGCTTAACAAGAATGGCCTAGGGAAAAAATACACATACCGTTGTAATCGGGCGAGTTTCTACTTTCAGATGCAACAGGAATTTTTGGGTTAGGTCAATCCGTTCGCGAGATATGGGAGTTCGAAGCCAAGAAATGGTTGAGAAGGCGAAAAATTTTTCGCAATTCTGCTGCTCCAAACGCTTAACCAGAATGGCCTAGGGAAAAAATACACATACCGTTGTAATCGGGCGAGTTTCTACTTTCAGATGGAACAGGAATTTTTGGGTTAGGTCAATCCGTTCGCGAGATATGGGAGTTTGACGCTAAGAAATGGTTGAGAAGACAACAAATTTTTCGAAATTCTGCTGCTCCAAACGCTTAACCAGAATGGCCTAGGGAAAAAATACACATACCGTTGTAATCGGGCGAGTTTCTACTTTCAGATGCAACAGGAATTTTTGGGTTAGGTCAATCCGTTCGCGAGATATGGGAGTTTGAAGCCAAGAAATGGTTGAGAAGGCGAAAAATTTTTCGCAATTCTGCTACTCCAAACGCTTAACAAGAATGGCCTAGGGAAAAAATACACATACCGTTGTAATCGGGCGAGCTTCGAATTTCAGAAGCAATAGGAATTTTTGGGTTAGGTCAATCCGTTCGCGAGATATGGGAGTTTGAAGCCAAGAAATGGTTGAGAAGGCAAAAAATTTTTCGCAATTCTGCTGCTCCAAACGCTTAACAAGAATGGCCTAGGGAAAAAATACACATACCGAGGTAATCGGGCGAGTTTCGACTTTCAGAAGCAATAGGAATTTTTGGGTTATGTCAATCCGTTCGCGAGATATGGGAGTTTGAAGCAAAGAAATGGTTGAGAAGGCAACAAATTTTTCGCAATTCTGCTGCTCCAAACGCTTAACAAGAATGGCCTAGGGAAAATATACACATACCGTTGTAATCGGGCGAGTTTCTACTTTCAGATGCAACAGGAATTTTTGGGTTAGGTCAATCCGTTCGCGAGATATGGGAGTTTGAAGCCAAGAAATGGTTGAGAAGCCAAAAATTTTTCGCAATTCTGCTGCTCCAAACGCTTAACCAGAATGCCCTAGGGAAAAAATACACATACCGTTGTAATCGGGCGAGTTTCTTCTTTCAGATGCAACAGGAATTTTTGGGTTAGGTCAATCCGTTCGCGAGATATGGGAGTTTGACGCTAAGAAATGGTTGAGAAGACAACAAATTTTTCGAAATTCTGCTGCTCCAAACGCTTTACCAGAATGGCCTAGGGAAAAAATACACATACGGTTGTAATCGGGCGAGTTTCTACTTTCAGATGCAATAGGAATTTTTGGGTTAGGTCAATCCCTTCGCGAGATATGGGAGTTTGAAGCCAAGAAATGGTTGAGAAGGCAAAAAATTTTTCGCAATTCTGCTGCTCCAAACGCTTAACCAGAATGGCCTAGGGAAAAAATACACATACCGCTGTAATCGGGCGAGTTTCTACTTTCAGATGCAACAGGAATTTTTGGTTTAGGTCAATCCGTTCGCGAGATATAGGAGTTTGAAGCTAAGAAATGGTTGATAAGACAACAACTTTTTCGCACTTCTGCTGCTCCAAACGCTTGACCAGAATGGCCTAGGGAAAAAATACACATACCTCTGTAATCGGGCGAGATTCTACTTTCAGACGCAACAGGAATTTTTGAGTTAGGTCAATCCGTTCGCGAGATATGGGAGTTTGAAGCCAAGAAATGGTTGAGAAGGCAAAAAATTTTTCGCAATTCTGCTGCTCCAAACGCTTCACAAGAATGGCCTAGGGAAAAAATACACGTACCGTTGTAATCGGGCGAGTTTCTACTTTCAGATGCAACAGGAATTTTTGGGTTAGGTCAATCCGTTCGCGAGATATGGGAGTTTGACGCTAAGAAATGGTTGAGAAGACAACAAATTTTTCGAAATTCTGCTGCTCCAAACTCTTTACCAGAATGGCCTAGGGAAAAAATACACATACCGTTGTAATCGGGCGAGTTTCTACTTTCAGATGCAATAGGAATTTTTGGGTTAGCTCAATCCGTTCGCGAGATATGGGAGTTTGAAGCCAAGAAATGGTTGAGAAGGCAAAAAATTTTTCGCAATTCTGCAGCTCCAAACGCTTAACCAGAATGGCCTAGGGAAAAAATACACATACCGCTGTAATCGGGCGAGTTTCTACTTTCAGATGCAACAGGAATTTTTGGTTTAGGTCAATCCGTTCGCGAGATATGGGAGTTTGAAGCTAAGAAATGGTTGAGAAGACAACAACTTTTTCGCACTTCTGCTGCTCCAAACGCTTAACCAGAATGGCCTAGGGAAAAAATACACATACCGTTGTAATCGGGCGAGTTTCGACTTTCAGAAGCAATAGGAATTTTTGGGTTAGGTCAATCCGTTCGCGAGATATGGGAGTTTGAAGCAAAGAAATGGTTGAGAAGGCAAAAAATTTTTCGCAATTCTGCTGCTCCAAACGCTTAACAAGAATGGCCTAGGGAAAAAATACACATACCGTTGTAATCGGGCGAGTTTCTACTTTCAGATGCAACAGGAATTTTTCTGTTAGGTCAATCCGTTCGCGAGATATGGGAGTTTGAAGCTAAGAAATGGTTGAGAAGACAACAAATTTTTCGCACTTCTGCTGCTCCAAACGCTTAACCAGAATGGCCTAGGGAAAAAATACACATACCGTTGTAATCGGGCGAGTTTCTACTTTCAGATGCAACAGGAATTTTTGGGTTAGGTCAATCCGTTCGCGAGATATCGGAGTTTGAAGCCAAGAAATGGATGAGAAGGCGAAAAATTTTTCGCAATTCTGCTGCTCCAAACGCTTAATAAGAATGGCCTAGGGAAAAAATACACATACCGTTGTAATCGGGCGAGCTTCGACTTTCAGAAGCAATAGGAATTTTTGGGTTAGGTCAATCCGTTCGCGAGATATGGGAGTTTGAAACCAAGAAATGGTTGAGAAGGCAAAAAATTTTTCGCACTTCTGCTGCTCCAAACGCTTAACCAGAATGGCCTAGTGAAAAAATACACACACCGTTGTAATCGGGCGAGTTTCTACTTTCAGATGCAACAGGAATTTTTGGGTTAGGTCAATCCGTTCGCGAGATATGGGAGTTTGAAGCCAAGAAATGGATGAGAAGGCGAAAAATTTTTCGCAATTCTGCTGCTCCAAACGCTTAACAAGAATGGCCTAGGGAAAAAATACACATACCGTTGTAATCGGGCGAGCTTCGACTTTCAGAAGCAATAGGAATTTTTGGGTTAGGTCAATCCGTTCGCGAGATATGGGAGTTTGAAACCAAGAAATGGTTGAGAAGGCAAAAAATTTTTCGCAATTCTGCTGCTCCAAACGCTTAACAAGAATGGTCTAGGGAAAAAATACACATACCGTTGTAATCGGGCGAGTTTCTACTTTCAGACGCTACAGGAATTTTTGGGTTAGGTCAATCCGTTCGCGAGATATGGGAGTTTGAAGCCAAGAAATGGATGAGAAGGCGAAAAATTTTTCGCAATTCTGCTGCTCCAAACGCTTAACAAGAATGGCCTAGGGTAAAAATGCACATACCGCTGTAATCGGGCGAGTTTCTACTTTCAGATGCAACAGGAATTTTTCGGTTAGTTCAATCCGTTCGCGAGATATGGGAGTTTGACGCTAAGAAATGGTTGAGGAGACAACAAATTTTTCGAAATTCTGCTGCTCCAAACGCTTTACCAGAATGGCCTAGGGAAAAAATACACATACCGTTGTAATCGGGCGAGTTTCTACTTTCACATGCAATAGGAATTTTTGGGTTAGGTCAATCCGTTCGCGAGATATGGGAGTTTGAAGCCAAGAAATGGTTGAGAAGGCAAAAAATTTTTCGCAATTCTGCAGCTCCAAACGCTTAACCAGAATGGCCTAGGGAAAAAATACACATACCGCTGTAATCGGGCGAGTTTCTACTTTCAGATGCAACAGGAATTTTTGGTTTAGGTCAATCCGTTCGCGAGATATAGGAGTTTGAAGCTAAGTAATGGTTGATAAGACAACAAATTTTTCGCACTTCTGCTGCTCCAAACGCTTAACCAGAATGGCCTAGGGAAAAAATACACATACCGTTGTAATCGGGCGAGTTTCTACTTTCAGATGCAACAGGAATTTTTGGGTTAGGTCAATCCGTTCGCGAGATATGGGAGTTTGAAGCCAAGAAATGGTTGAGAAGACAAAAAATTTTTCGCACTTCTGCTGCTCCAAACGCTTAACCAGAATGGCCTAGGGAAAAAATACACACACCGTTGTAATCGGGCGAGTTTCTACTTTCAGATGCAACAGGAATTTTTGGGTTAGGTCAATCCGTTCGCGAGATATGGGAGTTTGAAGCCAAGAAATGGATGAGAAGGCGAAAAATTTTTCGCAATTCTGCTGCTCCAAACGCTTAACAAGAATGGCCTAGGGAAAAAATACACATACCGTTGTAATCGGGCGAGCTTCGACTTTCAGAAGCAATAGGAATTTTTGGGTTAGGTCAATCCGTTCGCGAGATATGGGAGTTTGAAACCAAGAAATGGTTGAGAAGGCAAAAAATTTTTCGCAATTCTGCTGCTCCAAACGCTTAACAAGAATGGTCTAGGGAAAAAATACACATACCGTTGTAATCGGGCGAGTTTCTACTTTCAGACGCTACAGGAATTTTTGGGTTAGGTCAATCCGTTCGCGAGATATGGGAGTTTGAAGCCAAGAAATGGTTGAGAAGGCGAAAAATTTTTCGCAATTCTGCTGCTCCAAACGCTTAACAAGAATGGCCTAGGGTAAAAATGCACATACCGCTGTAATCGGGCGAGTTTCTACTTTCAGATGCAACAGGAATTTTTCGGTTAGGTCAATCCGTTCGCGAGATATGGGAGTTTGAAGCTAAGAAATGGTTGAGAAGACAACAACTTTTTCGCACTTCTGCTGCTCCAAACGCTTAACCGGAATGGCCTAGGGAAAAAATACACATACCGTTGTAATCGGGCGAGTTTCTACTTTCAGATGCAACAGGAATTTTTGGGTTAGGTCAATCCGTTCGCGAGATATGGGAGTTTGACGCTAAGAAATGGTTGAGGAGACAACAAATTTTTCGAAATTCTGCTGCTCCAAACGCTTTACCAGAATGGCCTAGGGAAAAAATACACATACCGTTGTAATCGGGCGAGTTTCTACTTTCACATGCAATAGGAATTTTTGGGTTAGGTCAATCCGTTCGCGAGATATGGGAGTTTGAAGCCAAGAAATGGTTGAGAAGGCAAAAAATTTTTCGCAATTCTGCTGCTCCAAACGCTTCACAAGCATGGCCTAGGGATAAAATACACATACCGCTGTAATCGGGCGAGTTTCTACTTTCAGACGCTACAGGAATTTTTGGGTTAGGTCAATCCGTTCGCGAGATATGGGAGTTTGAAGCCAAGGATTGGTTGAGAAGGCAAAAAATTTTTCGCAATTCTGCTGCTCCAAACGCTTAACCAGAATGGCCTAGGGAAAAAATACACATACCGTTGTAATCGGGCGAGTTTCTACTTTCAGATGCAACAGGAATTTTGGGGTTAGGTCAATCCGTTCGCGAGATATGGGAGTTTGAAGCCAAGAAATGGTTGAGAAGACAACAAATTTTTCGCAATTCTGCTGCTCCAAACGCTTAACCAGAATGGCCTAGGGAAAAAATACACATACCGTTGTAATCGGGCGAGTTTCTACTTTCAGATGCAACAGGAATTTTTCTGTTTGGTCAATCCGTTCGCGAGATATGGGAGATTGACGCTAAGAAATGGTTGAGAAGACAACAAATTTTTCGCACTTCTGCTGCTCCAAACGCTTAACCAGAATGGCCTAGGGAAAAAATACACATACCGTTGTAATCGGGCGAGTTTCTACTTTCAGATGCAACAGGAATTTTTGGGTTAGGTCAATCCGTTCGCGAGATATGGGTGTTTGAAGCCAAGAAATGGATGAGGAGGCGAAAAATTTTTCGCAATTCTGCTGCTCCAAACGCTTAACAAGAATGGCCTAGGGAAAAAATACACATACCGTTGTAATCGGGCGAGCTTCGACTTTCAGAAGCAATAGGAATTTTTGGGTTAGGTCAATCCGTTCGCGAGATATGGGAGTTTGAAACCAAGAAATGGTTGAGAAGGCAAAAAATTTTTCGCACTTCTGCTGCTCCAAACGCTTAACCAGAATGGCCTAGGGAAAAAATACACACACCGTTGTAATCGGGCGAGTTTCTACTTTCAGATGCAACAGGAATTTTTGGGTTAGGTCAATCCGTTCGCGAGATATGGGAGTTTGAAGCCAAGAAATGGATGAGAAGGCGAAAAATTTTTCGCAATTCTGCTGCTCCAAACGCTTAACAAGAATGGCCTAGGGAAAAAATACACATACCGTTGTAATCGGGCGAGCTTCGACTTTCAGAAGCAATAGGAATTTTTGGGTTAGGTCAATCCGTTCGCGAGATATGGGAGTTTGAAACCAAGAAATGGTTGAGAAGGCAAAAAATTTTTCGCAATTCTGCTGCTCCAAACGCTTAACAAGAATGGTCTAGGGAAAAAATACACATACCGTTGTAATCGGGCGAGTTTCTACTTTCAGATGCAACAGGAATTTTGGGGTTAGATCAATCCGTTCGCGAGATATGGGAGTTTGAAGCCAAGAAATGGTTGAGAAGACCACAAATTTTTCGCAATTCTGCTGCTCCAAACGCTTAACAAGAATGGCCTAGGGAAAAAATACACATACCGTTGTAATCGGGCGAGTTTCTACTTTCAGATGCAACAGGAATTTTTGGGTTAGGTCAATCCGTTCGCGAGATATGGGAGTTTGAAGCCAAGAAATGGTTGAGAAGGCGAAAAATTTTTCGCAATTCTGCTGCTCCAAACGCTTAACAAGAATGGCTTAGGGTAAAAATACACATACCTCTGTAATCGGGCGAGTTTCTACTTTCAGACGCAACAGGAATTTTTGGTTTAGGTCAATCCGTTCGCGAGATATAGGAGTTTGAAGCTAAGTAATGGTTGATAAGACAACAACTTTTTCGCACTTCTGCTGCTCCAAACGCTTACCCAGAATGGCCTAGGGAAAAAATACACATACCGTTGTAATCGGGCGAGTTTCGACTTTCAGAAGCAATAGGAATTTTTGGGTTAGGTCAATCCGTTCGCGAGATATGGGAGTTTGAAACCAAGAAATGGTTGAGAAGGCAAAAAATTTTTCGCACTTCTGCTGCTCCAAACGCTTAACCAGAATGGCCTAGGGAAAAAATACACACACCGTTGTAATCGGGCGAGTTTCTACTTTCAGATGCAACAGGAATTTTTGGGTTAGGTCAATCCGTTCGCGAGATATGGGAGTTTGAAGCCAAGAAATGGATGAGAAGGCGAAAAATTTTTCGCAATTCAGCTGCTCCAAACGCTTAACAAGAATGGCCTAGGGAAAAAATACACATACCGTTGTAATCGGGCGAGTTTCTACTTTCAGACGCTACAGGAATTTTTGGGTTAGGTCAATCCGTTCGCGAGATATGGGAGTTTGAAGCCAAGAAATGGTTGAGAAGGCGAAAAATTTTTCGCAATTCTGCTGCTCCAAACGCTTAACAAGAATTGCCTAGGGTAAAAATGCACATACCGCTGTAATCGGGCGAGTTTCTACTTTCAGATGCAACAGGAATTTTTCGGTTAGGTCAATCCGTTCGCGAGATATGGGAGTTTGAAGCTAAGAAATGGTTGAGAAGACAACAACTCTTTCGCACTTCTGCTGCTCCAAACGCTTAACCGGAATGGCCTAGGGAAAAAATACACATACCGTTGTAATCGGGCGAGTTTCTACTTTCAGATGCAACAGGAATTTTTGGGTTAGGTCAATCCGTTCGCGAGATATGGGAGTTTGACGCTAAGAAATGTTTGAGGAGACAACAAATTTTTCGAAATTCTGCTGCTCCAAACGCTTTACCAGAATGGCCTAGGGAAAAAATACACATACCGTTGTAATCGGGCGAGTTTCTACTTTCACATGCAATAGGAATTTTTGGGTTAGGTCAATCCGTTCGCGAGATATGGGAGTTTGAAGCCAAGAAATGGTTGAGAAGGCAAAAAATTTTTCGCAATTCTGAAGCTCCAAACGCTTAACCAGAATGGCCTAGGGAAAAAATACACATACCGCTGTAATCGGGCGAGTTTCTACTTTCAGATGCAACAGGAATTTTTGGTTTAGGTCAATCCGTTCGCGAGATATAGGAGTTTGAAGCTAAGTAATGGTTGATAAGACAACAACTTTTTCGCACTTCTGCTGCTCCAAACGCTTAACCAGAATGGCCTAGGGAAAAAATACACATACCGTTGTAATCGGGCGAGTTTCGACTTTCAGAAGCAATAGGAATTTTTGGGTTAGGTCAATCCGTTCGCGAGATATGGGAGTTTGAAGCAAAGAAATGGTTGAGAAGGCAAAAAATTTTTCGCAATTCTGCTGCTCCAAACGCTTAACAAGAATGGCCTAGGGAAAAAATACACATACCGTTGTAATCGGGCGAGTTTCTACTTTCAAATGCAACAGGAATTTTTGGGTTAGGTCAATCCGTTCGCGAGATATGGGAGTTTGAAGCCAAGAAATGGTTGAGAAGGCGAAAAATTTTTCGCAATTCTGCTGCTCCAAACGCTTAACAAGAATGGCTTAGGGTAAAAATACACATACCTCTGTAATCGGGCGAGTTTCTACTTTCAGACGCAACAGGAATTTTTGAGATAGGTCAATCCGTTCGCGAGATATGGGAGTTTGTAGCCAAGAAATGGTTGAGAAGGCAAACAATTTTTCGCAATTCTGCTGCTCCAAACGCTTCACAAGAATGGCCTAGGGATAAAATACACATACCGTTGTAATCGGGCGAGTTTCTACTTTCAGACGCTACAGGAATTTTTGGGTTAGGTCAATCCGTTCGCGAGATATGGGAGTTTGAAGCCAAGGAATGGTTGAGAAGGCAAAAAATTTTTCGCAATTCTGCTGCTCCAAACGCTTAACAAGAATGGCTTAGGGTAAAAATACACATACCTCTGTAATCGGGCGAGTTCCTACTTTCAGACGCAACAGGAATTTTTGAGATAGGTCAATCCGTTCGCGAGATATGGGAGTTTGAAGCCAAGAAATGGTTGAGAAGGCAAACAATTTTTCGCAATTCTGCTGCTCCAAACGCTTCACAAGAATGGCCTAGGGATAATATACACATACCGTTGTAATCGGGCGAGTTTCTACTTTCAGACGCTACAGGAATTTTTGGGTTAGGTCAATCCGTTCGCGAGATATGGGAGTTTGAAGCCAAGGAATGGTTGAGAAGGCAAAAAATTTTTCGCAATTCTGCTGCTCCAAACGCTTAACCAGAATGGCCTAGGGAAAAAATACACATACCGTTGTAATCGGGCGAGTTTCTACTTTCAGATGCAACAGGAATTTTGGGGTTAGGTCAATCCGTTCGCGAGATATGGGAGTTTGAAGCCAAGAAATGGTTGAGAAGACAACAAATTTTTCGCAATTCTGCTGCTCCAAACGCTTAACCAGAATGGCCTAGGGAAAAAATACACATACCGTTGTAATCGGGCGAGTTTCTACTTTCAGATGCAACAGGAATTTTTGGGTTAGGTCAATCCGTTCGCGAGATATGGGAGTTTGAAGCCAAGAAATGGATGAGAAGGCGAAAAATTTTTCGCAATTCTGCTGCTCCAAACGCTTAACAAGAATGGCCTAGGGAAAAAATACACATACCGTTGTAATCGGGCGAGCTTCGACTTTCAGAAGCAATAGGAATTTTTGGGTTAGGTCAATCCGTTCGCGAGATATGGGAGTTTGAAACCAAGAAATGGTTGAGAAGGCAAAAAATTTTTCGCACTTCTGCTGCTCCAAACGCTTAACCAGAATGGCCTAGGGAAAAAATACACACACCGTTGTAATCGGGCGAGTTTCTACTTTCAGATGCAACAGGAATTTTTGGGTTAGGTCAATCCGTTCGCGAGATATGGGAGTTTGAAGCCAAGAAATGGATGAGAAGGCGAAAAATTTTTCGCAATTCTGCTGCTCCAAACGCTTAACAAGAATGGCCTAGGGAAAAAATACACATACCGTTGTAATCGGGCGAGCTTCGACTTTCAGAAGCAATAGGAATTTTTGGGTTAGGTCAATCCGTTCGCGAGATATGGGAGTTTGAAACCAAGAAATGGTTGAGAAGGCAAAAAATTTTTCGCAATTCTGCTGCTCCAAACGCTTAACAAGAATGGTCTAGGGAAAAAATACACATACCGTTGTAATCGGGCGAGTTTCTACTTTCAGATGCAACAGGAATTTTTGGGTTAGGTCAATCCGTTCGCGAGATATGGGACTTTGAAGCCAAGAAATGGTTGAGAAGACAACAAATTTTTCGCAATTCTGCTGCTCCAAACGCTTAACCAGAATGGCCTAGGGAAAAAATACACATACCGTTGTAATCGGGCGAGTTTCTACTTTCAGATGCAACAGGAATTTTTCTGTTAGGTCAATCCGTTCGCGAGATATGGGAGTTTGAAGCTAAGAAATGGTTGAGAAGACAACTAATTTTTCGCACTTCTGCTGCTCCAAACGCTTAACCAGAATGGCCTAGGGAAAAAATACACATACCGTTGTAATCGGGCGAGTTTCTACTTTCAGATGCAACAGGAATTTTTGGGTTAGGTCAATCCGTTCGCGAGATATGGGAGTTTGAAGCCAAGAAATGGATGAGAAGGCGAAAAATTTTTCGCAATTCTGCTGCTCCAAACGCTTAACAAGAATGGCCTAGGGAAAAAATACACATACCGTTGTAATCGGGCGAGCTTCGACTTTCAGAAGCAATAGGAATTTTTGGGTTAGGTCAATCCGTTCGCGAGATATGGGAGTTTGAAACCAAGAAATGGTTGAGAAGGCAAAAAATTTTTCGCACTTCTGCTGCTCCAAACGCTTAACCAGAATGGCCTAGGGAAAAAATACACACACCGTTGTAATCGGGCGAGTTTCTACTTTCAGATGCAACAGGAATTTTTGGGTTAGGTCAATCCGTTCGCGAGATATGGGAGTTTGAAGCCAAGAAATGGATGAGAAGGCGAAAAATTTTTCGCAATTCTGCTGCTCCAAACGCTTAACAAGAATGGTCTAGGGAAAAAATACACATACCGTTGTAATCGGGCGAGTTTCTACTTTCAGATGCAACAGGAATTTTTGGGTTAGGTCAATCCGTTCGCGAGATATGGGAGTTTGACGCTAAGAAATGGTTGAGGAGACAACAAATTTTTCGAAATTCTGCTGCTCCAAACGCTTAACCAGAATGGCCTAGGGAAAAAATACACATACCGTTGTAATCGGGCGAGTTTCGACTTTCAGAAGCAATAGGAATTTTTGGGTTAGGTCAATCCGTTCGCGAGATATGGGAGTTTGAAGCAAAGAAATGGTTGAGAAGGCAAAAAATTTTTCGCAATTCTGCTGCTCCAAACGCTTAACAAGAATGGCCTAGGGAAAAAATACACATACCGTTGTAATCGGGCGAGTTTCTACTTTCAGATGCAACAGGAATTTTTGGGTCAGGTCAATCCGTTCGCGAGATATGGGAGTTTGAAGCCAAGAAATGGTTGAGAAGGCGAAAAATTTTTCGCAATTCTGCTGCTCCAAACGCTTAACAAGAATGGCTTAGGGTAAAAATGCACATACCTCTGTAATCGGGCGAGTTTCTACTTTCAGACGCAACAGGAATTTTTGAGATGGGTCAATCCGTTCGCGAGATATGGGAGTTTGAAACCAAGAAATGGTTGAGAAGGCAAAAAATTTTTCGCACTTCTGCTGCTCCAAACGCTTAACCAGAATGGCCTAGGGAAAAAATACACACACCGTTGTAATCGGGCGAGCTTCGACTTTCAGAAGCAATAGGAATTTTTGGGTTAGGTCAATCCGTTCGCGAGATATGGGAGTTTGAAACCAAGAAATGGTTGAGAAGGCAAAAAATTTTTCGCAATTCTGCTGCTCCAAACGCTTAACAAGAATGGTCTAGGGAAAAAATACACATACCGTTGTAATCGGGCGAGTTTCTACTTTCAGACGCTACAGGAATTTTTGGGTTAGGTCAATCCGTTCGCGAGATATGGGAGTTTGAAGCCAAGAAATGGTTGAGAAGGCGAAAAATTATTCGCAATTCTGCGGCTCCAAACGCTTAACAAGAATGGCCTAGGGTAAAAATGCACATACCGCTGTAATCGGGCGAGTTTCTACTTTCAGATGCAACAGGAATTTTTCGGTTAGGTCAATCCGTTCGCGAGATATGGGAGTTTGAAGCTAAGAAATGGTTGAGAAGACAACAACTTTTTCGCACTTCTGCTGCTCCAAACGCTTAACCGGAATGGCCTAGGGAAAAAATACAGATACCGTTGTAATCGGGCGAGTTTCTACTTTCAGATGCAACAGGAATTTTTGGGTTAGGTCAATCCGTTCGCGAGATATGGGAGTTTGACGCTAAGAAATGGTTGAGGAGACAACAAATTTTTCGAAATTCTGCAGCTCCAAACGCTTAACCAGAATGGCCTAGGGAAAAAATACACATACCGTTGTAATCGGGCGAGTTTCTACTTTCACATGCAATAGGAATTTTTGGGTTAGGTCAATCCGTTCGCGAGATATGGGAGTTTGAAGCCAAGAAATGGTTGAGAAGGCAAAAAATTTTTCGCAATTCTGCAGCTCCAAACGCTTAACCAGAATGGCCTAGGGAAAAAATACACATACCGTTGTAATCGGGCGAGTTTCGACTTTCAGAAGCAATAGGAATTTTTGGGATAGGTCAATCCGTTCGCGAGATATGGGAGTTTGAAGCAAAGAAATGGTTGAGAAGGCAAAAAATTTTTCGCAATTCTGCTGCTCCAAACGCTTAACAAGAATGGCCTAGGGAAAAAATACACATACCGTTGTAATCGGGCGAGTTTCTACTTTCAGATGCAACAGGAATTTTTGGGTTAGGTCAATCCGTTCGCGAGATATGGGAGTTTGAAGCCAAGAAATGGTTGAGAAGGCGAAAAATTTTTCGCAATTCTGCTGCTCCAAACGCTTAACAAGAATGGCTTAGGGAAAAAATACACATACCGTTGTAATCGGGCGAGTTTCTACTTTCAGATGCAACAGGAATTTTTGGGTTAGGTCAATCCGTTCGCGAGATATGGGAGTTTGACGCTAAGAAATGGTTGAGGAGACAACAAATTTTTCGAAATTCTGCTGCTCCAAACGCTTTACCAGAATGGCCTAGGGAAAAAATACACATACCGTTGTAATCGGGCGAGTTTCTACTTTCACATGCAATAGGAATTTTTGGGTTAGGTCAATCCGTTCGCGAGATATGGGAGTTTGAAGCCAAGAAATGGTTGAGAAGGCAAAAAATTTTTCGCAATTCTGCAGCTCCAAACGCTTAACCAGAATGGCCTAGGGAAAAAATACACATACCGCTGTAATCGGGCGAGTTTCTACTTTCAGATGCAACAGGAATTTTTGGTTTAGGTCAATCCGTTCGCGAGATATAGGAGTTTGAAGCTAAGTAATGGTTGATAAGACAACAACTTTTTCGCACTTCTGCTGCTCCAAACGCTTAACCAGAATGGCCTAGGGAAAAAATACACATACCGTTGTAATCGGGCGAGTTTCGACTTTCAGAAGCAATAGGAATTTTTGGGTTAGGTCAATCCGTTCGCGAGGTATGGGAGTTTGAAGCAAAGAAATGGTTGAGAAGGCAAAAAATTTTTCGCAATTCTGCTGCTCCAAACGCTTAACAAGAATGGCCTAGGGAAAAAATACACATACCGTTATAATCGGGCGAGTTTCTACTTTCAGATGCAACAGGAATTTTTGGGTTAGGTCAATCCGTTCGCGAGATATGGGAGTTTGAAGCCAAGAAATGGTTGAGAAGGCGAAAAATTTTTCGCAATTCTGCTGCTCCAAACGCTTAACAAGAATGGCTTAGGGTAAAAATACACATACCTCTGTAATCGGGCGAGTTTCTACTTTCAGACGCAACAGGAATTTTTGAGATAGGTCAATCCGTTCGCGAGATATGGGAGTTTGAAGCCAAGAAATGGTTGAGAAGACAACAAATTTTTCGCACTTCTGCTGCTCCAAACGCTTAACCAGAATGGCCTAGGGAAAAAATACACATACCGTTGTAATCGGGCGAGTTTCTACTTTCAGATGCAACAGGAATTTTTGGGTTAGGTCAATCCGTTCGCGAGATATGGGAGTTTGAAGCCAAGAAATGGATGAGAAGGCGAAAAATTTTTCGCAATTCTGCTGCTCCAAACGCTTAACAAGAATGGCTTAGGGTAAAAATGCACATACCTCTGTAATCGGGCGAGTTTCTACTTTCAGACGCTACAGGAATTTTTGGGTTAGGTCAATCCGTTCGCGAGATATGGGAGTTTGAAGCCAAGGAATGGTTGAGAAGGCAAAAAATTTTTCGCAATTCTGCTGCTCCAAACGCTTAACCAGAATGGCCTAGGGAAAAAATACACATACCGTTGTAATCGGGCGAGTATCTACTTTCAGATGCAACAGGAATTTTGGGGTTAGGTCAATCCGTTCGCGAGATATGGGAGTTTGAAGCCAAGAAATGGTTGAGAAGGCAAAAAATTTTTCGCAATTCTGCTGCTCCAAACGCTTAACCAGAATGGCCTAGGGAAAAATACGCATACCGCTGTAATCGGGCGAGTTTCTACTTTCAGATGCAACAGGAATTTTTGGTTTAGGTCAATCCGTTCGCGAGATATGGGAGTTTGAAGCTAAGAAATGGTTGAGAAGACAACAAATTTTTCGCACTTCTGCTGCTCCAAACGCTTAACCAGAATGGCCTAGGGAAAAAATACACATACCGTTGTAATCGGGCGAGTTTCTACTTTCAGATGCAACAGGAATTTTGGGGTTAGGTCAATCCGTTCGCGAGATATGGCAGTTTGACGCTAAGAAATGGTTGAGAAGACAACAAATTTTTCGCAATTCTGCTGCTCCAAACGCTTAACCAGAATGGCCTAGGGAAAAAGTACACATACCGTTGTCATCGGGCGAGTTTCTACTTTCAGATGCAACAGGAATTTTTGGGTTAGGTCAATCCGTTCGCGAGATATGGGAGTTTGAAGCCAAGAAATGGATGAGAAGCCAAAAATTTTTCGCAATTCTGCTGCTCCAAACCCTTAACCAGAATGGCCTAGGGAAAAAATACACATACCGTTGTAATCGGGCGAGTTTCGACTTTCAGAAGCAATAGGAATTTTTGGGTTAGGTCAATCCGTTCGCGAGATATGGGAGTTTGAAGCAAAGAAATGGTTGAGAAGGCAAAAAATTTTTCGCAATTCTGCTGCTCCAAACGCTTAACAAGAATGGCCTAGGGAAAAAATACACATACCGTTGTAATCGGGCGAGTTTCTACTTTCAGATGCAACAGGAATTTTTGGGTTAGGTCAATCCGTTCGCGAGATATGGGAGTTTGAAGCCAAGAAATGGTTGAGGAGGCAAAAAATTTTTCGCAATTCTGCTGCTCCAAACGCTTAACAAGAATGGCCTAGGGAAAAAATACACATACCGTTGTAATCGGGCGAGTTTCTAATTTCAGATGCAACAGGAATTTTTGGGTTAGGTCAATCCGTTCGCGAGATATGGGAGTTTGAAACCAAGAAATGGTTGAGAAGGCAAAAAATTTTTCGCACTTCTGCTGCTCCAAACGCTTAACCAGAATGGCCTAGGGAAAAAATACACATACCGTTGTAATCGGGCGAGTTTCTACTTTCAGATGCAACAGGAATTTTTGGGTTAGGTCAATCCGTTCGCGAGATATGGGAGTTCGAAGCCAAGAAATGGATGAGAAGGCGAAAAATTTTTCGCAATTCTGCTGCTCCAAACGCTTAACAAGAATGGCCTAGGGAAAAAATACACATACCGTTGTAATCGGGCGAGCTTCGACTTTCAGAAGCAATAGGAATTTTTGGGTTAGGTCAATCCGTTCGCGAGATATGGGAGTTTGAAACAAAGAAATGGTTGAGAAGGCAAAAAATTTTTCGCAATTCTGCTGCTCCAAACGCTTAACAAGAATGGTCTAGGGAAAAAATACACATACCGTTGTAATCGGGCGAGTTTCTACTTTCAGACGCTACAGGAATTTTTGGGTTAGGTCAATCCGTTCGCGAGATATGGGAGTTTGAAGCCAAGAAATGGTTGAGGAGGCAAAAAATTTTTCGCAATTCTGCTGCTCCAAACGCTTAACAAGAATGGCCTAGGGAAAAAATACACATACCGTTGTAATCGGGCGAGTTTCTAATTTCAGATGCAACAGGAATTTTTGGGTTAGGTCAATCCGTTCGCGAGATATGGGAGTTTGAAACCAAGAAATGGTTGAGAAGGCAAAAAATTTTTCGCACTTCTGCTGCTCCAAACGCTTAACCAGAATGGCCTAGGGAAAAAATACACATACCGTTGTAATCGGGCGAGTTTCTACTTTCAGATGCAACAGGAATTTTTGGGTTAGGTCAATCCGTTCGCGAGATATGGGAGTTCGAAGCCAAGAAATGGATGAGAAGGCGAAAAATTTTTCGCAATTCTGCTGCTCCAAACGCTTAACAAGAATGGCCTAGGGAAAAAATACACATACCGTTGTAATCGGGCGAGCTTCGACTTTCAGAAGCAATAGGAATTTTTGGGTTAGGTCAATCCGTTCGCGAGATATGGGAGTTTGAAACAAAGAAATGGTTGAGAAGGCAAAAAATTTTTCGCAATTCTGCTGCTCCAAACGCTTAACAAGAATGGTCTAGGGAAAAAATACACATACCGTTGTAATCGGGCGAGTTTCTACTTTCAGACGCTACAGGAATTTTTGGGTTAGGTCAATCCGTTCGCGAGATATGGGAGTTTGAAGCCAGGAAATGGTTGAGAAGGCGAAAAATTTTTCGCAATTCTGCTGCTCCAAACGTTTAACAAGAATGGCCTAGGGTAAAAATGCACATACCGCTGTAATCGGGCGAGTTTCTACTTTCAGATGCAACAGGAATTTTTCGGTTAGGTCAATCCGTTCGCGAGATATGGGAGTTTGAAGCTAAGAAATGGTTGAGAAGACACCAACCTTTTCGCACTTCTGCTGCTCCAAACGCTTAACCGGAATGGCCTAGGGAAAAAATACACATACCGTTGTAATCGGGCGAGTTTCGACTTTCAGAATCAATAGGAATTTTTGGGTTAGGTCAATCCGTTCGCGAGATATGGGAGTTTGAGGCCTAGAAATGGATGAGAAGGCGAAAAATTTTTCGCAATTCTGCTGCTCCAAACGCTTAACAAGAATGGCCTAGGGAAAAAATACACATACCGTTGTAATCGGGCGAGTTTCCATTTTCAGACGCTACAGGAATTTTTGGGTTAGGTCAATCCGTTCGCGAGATATGGGAGTTTGAAACCAAGAAATGGTTGAGAAGGCAAAAAATTTTTCGCAATTCTGCTGCTCCAAACGCTTAACAAGAATGGCCTAGGGTAAAAATGCACATACCGCTGTAATCGGGCGAGTTTCTACTTTCAGATGCAACAGGAATTTTTCGGTTAGGTCAATCCGTTCGCGAGATATGGGAGTTTGAAGCTAAGAAATGGTTGAGAAGACAACAACTTTTTCGCACTTCTGCTGCTCCAAACGCTTAACCGGAATGGCCTAGGGAAAAAATACACATACCGTTGTAATCGGGCGGGTTTCGACTTTCAGAATCAATAGGAATTTTTGGGTTAGGTCAATCCGTTCGCGAGATATGGGAGTTTGAAGCCTAGAAATGGATGAGAAGGCGAAAAATTTTTCGCAATTCTGCTGCTCCAAACGCTTAACAAGAATGGCCTAGGGAAAAAATACACATACCGTTGTAATCGGGCGAGTTTCCATTTTCAGACGCTACAGGAATTTATGGGTTAGGTCAATCCGTTCGCGAGATATGGGAGTTTGAAGCCAAGAAATGGTTGAGAAGGCGAAAAATTTTTCGCAATTCTGCTGCTCCAAACGCTTAACAAGAATGGCCTAGGTTAAAAATACACGTACCGCTGTAATCGGGCGAGTTTCTACTTTCAGACGCAACAGGAATTTTTGAGTTCTGTCAATCCGTTTGCGAGATTTGGGAGTTTGAAGCCAAGGAATGGTTGAGAAGGCAAAAAATTTTTCGCAATTCTGCTGCTCCAAACGCTTAACCAGAATGGCCTAGGGAAAAAATACACATACCGTTGTAATCGGGCGAGTTTCTACTTTCAGATGCAACAGGAATTTTTGCGTTAGGTCAATCCGTTCGCGAGATATGGGAGTTTGACGCTAAGAAATGGTTGAGAAGACAACAAATTTTTCGAATTTCTGCTGCTCCAAACGCTTAACCAGAATGGCCTCGGGAAAAAATACACATACCGTTGTAATCGGGCGAGTTTCTACTTTCAGATGCAACAGGAATTTTTGGGTTAGGTCAATCCGTTCGCGAGATATGGGAGTTTGAAGCTAAGAAATGGTTGAGAAGGCAAGAAATTTTTCGCAATTCTGCTGCTCCAAACGCTTAACCAGAATGGCCTAGGGAAAAAATACACATACCGTTGTAATCGGGCGAGTTTCTACTTTCAGATGCAACAGGAATTTTTGGGTTAGGTCAATCCGTTCGCGAGATATGGGAGTTTGAAGCTAAGAAATGGTTGAGAAGGCAAAAAATTTTTCGCAATTCTGCTGCTCCAAACGCTTAACCAGAATGGCCTAGGGAAAAAATACACATACCGTTGTAATCGGGCGAGTTTCTACTTTCAGATGCAACAGGAATTTTTGGGTTAGGTCAATCCGTTCGCGAGATATGGGAGTTTGAAGCTAAGAAATGGTTGAGAAGGCAAAAAATTTTTCGCAATTCTGCTGCTCCAAACGCTTAACCAGAATGGCCTAGGGAAAAAATACACATACCGTTGTAATCGGGCGAGGTTCTACTTTCAGATGCAACAGGAATTTTTGGGTTAGGTCAATCCGTTCGCGAGATATGGGAATTTGAAGCTAAGAAATGGTTGAGAAGACAACAACTTTTTCGCACTTCTGCTGCTCCAAACGCTTAACCAGAATGGCCTAGGGAAAAAATACACATACCGTTGTATTCGGGCGAGCTTCGACTATCAGAAGCAATAGGAATTTTTGGGTTAGGTCAATCCGTTCGCGAGATATGGGAGTTTGAAAACAAGAAATGGTGGAGAAGGCAAAAAATTTTTCGCACTTCTGCTGCTCCAAACGCTTAACCAGAATGGCCTAGGGAAAAAATACACATACCGTTGTAATCGGGCGAGTTTCTACTTTCAGATGCAACAGGAATTTTTGGGTTAGGTCAATCCGTTCGCGAGATATGGGAGTTCGAAGCCAAGAAATGGATGAGAAGGCGAAAAATTTTTCGCAATTCTGCTGCTCCAAACGCTTAACAAGAATGGCCTAGGGAAAAAATACACATACCGTTGTAATCGGGCGAGCTTCGACTTTCAGAAGCAATAGGAATTTTTGGGTTAGGTCAATCCGTTCGCGAGATATGGGAGTTTGAATCCAAGAAATGGTTGAGAAGGCAAAAAATTTTTCGCAATTCTGCTGCTCCAAACGCTTAACAAGAATGGTCTAGGGAAAAAATACACATACCGTTGTAATCGGGCGAGTTTCTACTTTCAGACGCTACAGGAATTTTTGGGTTAGGTCAATCCGTTCGCGAGATATGGGAGTTTGAAGCCAAGAAATGGTTGAGAAGGCGAAAAATTTTTCGCAATTCTGCTGCTCCAAACGCTTAACAAGAATGGTCTAGGGAAAAAATACACATACCGTTGTAATCAGGCGAGTTTCTACTTTCAGACGCTACAGGAATTTTTGGGTTAGGTCAATCCGTTCGCGAGATATGGGAGTTTGAAGCCAAGAAATTGTTGAGAAGGCAAAAAATTTTTCGCAATTCTGCTGCTCCAAACGCTTATCAAGAATAGCCTAGGGAAAAAATACACATACCGTTGTAATCGGGCGAGTTTCTACTTTCAGATGCAACAGGAATTTTTGGGTTAGATCAATCCGTTCGCGAGATATGGGAGTTTGAAGCTAAGAAATGGTTGAGAAGGCAACAAATTTTTCGCAATTCTGCTGCTCCAAACGCTTAACAAGAATGGCCTAGGGAAAAAATACACATACCGTTGTAATCGGGCGAGTTTCTACTTTCAGATGCAACAGGAATTTTTCGGTTAGGTCAATCCGTTCGCGAGATATGGGAGTTTGAAGCTAAGAAATGGTTGAGAAGACAACAAATTTTTCGCACTTCTGCTGCTCCAAACGCTTAACCAGAATGGCCTAGGGAAAAAATACACATACCGTTGTAATCGGGCGAGCTTCGACTTTCAGAAGCAATAGGAATTTTTGGGTTAGTTCAATTCGTTCGCGAGATATGGGAGATTGAAGCCAAGAAATGGTTGAGAAGGCAAAAAATTTTTCGCAATTCTGCTGCTCCAAACGCTTCACAAGAATGGCCTAGGGAAAAAATACACATACCGTTGTAATCGGGCGAGATTCTACTTTCAGACGCTACAGGAATTTTTGGGTTAGGTCAATCCGTTCGAGAGATATGGGAGTTTGAAGCCAAGAAATGGTTGCGAAGGCGAAAAATTTTTCGCAATTCTGCTGCTCCAAACGCTTAACAAGAATGGCCTAGGGTAAAAATACACATACCCCTGTAATCGGGCGAGTTTCTACTTTCAGACGCAACAGGAATTTTTGAGTTAGGTCAATCCGTTCGCGAGATATGGGAGTTTGAAGCCAAGGAATGGTTGAGAAGGCAAAAAATTTTTCGCAATTCTGCTGCTCCAAACGCTTAACCAGAATGGCCTAGGGAAAAAGTACACATACCGTTGTAATCGGGCGAGTTTCTACTTTCAGATGCAACAGGAATTTTTGGGTTAGGTCAATCCGTTCGCGAGATATGGGAGTTTTACGCTAAGAAATGGTTGAGAAGACAACAAATTTTTCGAAATTCTGCTGCTCCAAACGCTTAACCAGAATGGCCTAGGGAAAAAATACACATACCGTTGTAATCGGGCGAGTTTCTACTTTCAGATGCAACTGGAATTTTTGGGTTAGGTCAATCCGTTCGCGAGATATGGGAGTTTGAAGCCAAGAAATGGTTGAGAAGGCGAAAAATTTTTCGCAATTCTGCTGCTCCAAACGCTTAACAAGAATGGCCTAGGGAAAAAATACACATACCGTTGTAATCGGGCGAGCTTCGACTTTCAGAAGCAATAGGAATTTTTGGGTTAGGTCAATCCGTTCGCGAGATATGGGAGTTTGAAGCCAAGAAATGGTTGAGAAGGCAAAAAATTTTTCGCAATTCTGCTGCTCCAAACGCTTAACAAGAATGGCCTAGGGAAAAAATACACATACCGCTTTAATCGGGCGAGTTTCTACTTTCAGATGCAATTTGAATTTTTGGGTTCGGTCAATCCGTTCGCGAGATATGGGAGTTTGAAGCTAAGAAATGGTTGAGAAGGCAAAAAATTTTTCGCAATTCTGCTGCTCCAAACGCTTAAAAAGAATGGCCTAGGGAAAAAATACACATACCGTTGTAATCAGGCGAGTTTCTACTTTCAGACGCTACAGGAATTTTTGGGTTAGGTCAATCCGTTCGCGAGATATGGGAGTTTGAAGCCAAGAAATGGTTGAGAAGGCGAAAAATTTTTCGCAATTCTGCTGCTCCAAACGCTTAACAAGAATGGCGTAGGGTAAAAATACACATACCACTGTAATCGGGCGAGTTTCTACTTTCAGACGAAACAGGAATTTTTGAGCTAGGTCAATCCGTTCGCGAGATATGGGAGTTTGCAGCCAAGAAATGTTTGAGAAGGCAAAAAATTTTTCGCAATTCTGCTGCTCCAAACGCTTAACCAGAATGGCCTAGGGAAAAAATACACATACCGTTGTAATCGGGCGAGTTCCTACTTTCAGATGCAGCAGGAATTTTTGGGTTAGGTCAATCCGTTCGCGAGATATGGGAGTTTGACGCTAAGAAATGGTTGAGAAGACAACAAATTTTTCGAAATTCTGCTGCTCCAAACGCTTAACCAGAATGGCCTAGGGAAAAAATACATATACCGTTGTAATCGGGCGAGTTTCTACTTTCAGATGCAACAGGAATTTTTGGGTTAGGTCAATCCGTTCGCGAGATATGGGAGTTTGAAGCCAAGAAATGGTCGAGAAGGCGAAAAATTTTTCGCAATTCTGCTGCTCCAAACGCTTAACAAGAATGGCCTAGGGAAAAAATACACACACCGTTGTAATCGGGCGAGCTTCGACTTTCAGAAGAAATAGGAATTTTTGGGTTAGGTCCATCCGTTCGCGAGATATGGGAGTTTGAAGCCAAGAAATGGTTGAGAAGACAACAACTTTTTCGCACTTCTGCTGCTCCAAACGCTTAACCAGAATGGCCTAGGGAAAAAATACACATACCGTTGTAATCGGGCGAGTTTCGACTTTCAGAAGCAATAGGAATTTTTGGGTTAGATCAATCCGTTCGCGAGATATGGGAGTTTGAAGCAAAGAAATGGTTGAGAAGACAACAAATTTTTCGAAATTCTGCTGTTCCAAACGCTTAACCAGAATGGCCTAGGGAAAAAATACACATACCGTTGTAATCGGGCGAGTTTCTACTTTCAGATGCAACAGGAATTTTTGGGTTAGGTCAATCCGTTCGCGAGATATGGGAGTTTGAAGCCAAGAAATGGTTGAGAAGACAACAAATTTTTCGAAATTCTGCTGCTCCAAACGCTTTACCAGAATGGCCTAGGGAAAAAATACACATACCGTTGTAATCGGGCGAGTTTCTACTTTCAGATGCAACAGGAATTTTTGGGTTAGGTCAATCCGTTCGCGAGATATGGGAGTTTGAAGCCAAGAAATGGATGAGAAGGCGAAAAATTTTTCGCAATTCTGCTGCTCCAAACGCTTAACAAGAATGGCCTAGGGAAAAAATACACATACCGTTGTAATCGGGCGAGTTTCTACTTTCAGGTGCAACAGGAATTTTGGGGTTAGGTCAATCCGTTCGCGAGATATGGCAGTTTGACGCTAAGAAATGGTTGAGAAGACAACAAATTTTTCGCAATTCTGCTGCTCCAAACGCTTAACCAGAATGGCCTAGGAAAAAAATACACATACCGCTGTAATCGGGCGAGTTTCTACTTTCAGATGCAACAGGAATTTTTTGTTTAGGTCAATCCGTTCGCGAGATATGGGAGTTTGAAGCTAAGAAATGGTTGAGAAGACAACAACTTTTTCGCACTTCTGCTGCTCCAAACGCTTAACCGGAATGGCCTAGGGAAAAAATACACATACCGTTGTAATCGGGCGAGTTTCTACTTTCAGATGCAATTGGAATTTTTGGGTTAGGTCAATCCGTTCGCGAGATATGGGAGTTTGAAGCTAAGAAACGGTTGAGAAGACAACAAATTTTTCGCACTTCTGCTGCTCCAAACGCTTAACCAGAATGGCCTAGGGAAAAAATACACATACCGTTGTAATCGTGCGAGTTTCGACTTTCAGAAGCAATAGGAACTTTTGGGTTCGGTCAATCCGTTCGCGAGGTATGGGAGTTTGAAGCCAAGAAATGGTTGAGAAGGCGAAAAATTTTTCGCAATTCTGCTGCTCCAAACGCTTAACAAGAATGGCCTAGGGAAAAAATACACATACCGTTGTAATCGGGCGAGTTTCCATTTTCAGACGCTACAGGAATTTTTGGGTTAGGTCAATACGTTCGCGAGATATGGGAGTTTGAAGCCAAGAAATGGTTGAGAAGGCGAAAAATTTTTCGCAATTCTGCTGCTCCAAACGCTTAACAAGAATGGTCTAGGGAAAAAATACACATACCGTTGTAATCGGGCGAGTTTCTACTTTCAGATGCAACAGGAATTTTTGGGTTAGGTCAATCCGTTCGCGAGATATGGGAGTTTGAAGGTAAGAAATGGTTGAGAAGACAACAACTTTTTCGCACTTCTGCTGCTCCAAACGCTTAACCAGAATGGCCTAGGGAAAAAATACACATACCGTTGTAATCGGGCGAGTTTCTACTTTCAGATGCAACAGGAATCTTTGGGTTAGGTCAATCCGTTCGCGAGATATGGGAGTTTGAAGCCAACAAATGGATGAGAAGGCGAAGAATGTTTCGCAATTCTGCTGCTCCAAACGCTTAACAAGAATGGCCTAGGGAAAAAATACACATACCGTTGTAATCGGGCGAGTTTCTACTTTCAGGTGCAACAGGAATTTTGGGGTTAGGTCAATCCGTTCGCGAGATATGGCAGTTTGACGCTAAGAAATGGTTGAGAAGACAACAAATTTTTCGCAATTCTGCTGCTCCAAACGCTTAACCAGAATGGCCTAGGAAAAAAATACACATACCGCTGTAATCGGGCGAGTTTTTACTTTCAGATGCAACAGGAATTTTTTGTTTAGGTCAATCCGTTCGCGAGATATGGGAGTTTGAAGCTAAGAAATGGTTGAGAAGACAACAACTTTTTCGCACTTCTGCTGCTCCAAACGCTTAACCGGAATGGCCTAGGGAAAAAATACACATACCGTTGTAATCGGGCGAGTTTCTACTTTCAGATGCAATTGGAATTTTTGGGTTAGTTCAATCCGTTCGCGAGATATGGGAGTTTGAAGCTAAGAAATGGTTGAGAAGACAACAAATTTTTCGCACTTCTGCTGCTCCAAACGCTTAACCAGAATGGCCTAGGGAAAAAATACACATACCGTTGTAATCGGGCGAGTTTCTACTTTCAGATGCAACAGGAATTTTTGGGTTAGGTCAATCCGTTCGCGAGATATGGGAGTTTGAAGCCAAGAAATGGTTGAGAAGGCGAAAAATTTTTCGCAATTCTGCTGCTCCAAACGCTTAACAAGAATGGCCTAGGGTTAAAATGCACATACCGCTGTAATCGGGCGAGTTTCTACTTTCAGACGCAACAGGAATTTTTGAGTTAGGTCAATCCGTTCGCGAGATATGGGAGTTTGAAGTCAAGGAATGGTTGAGAAGGCAAAAAATTTTTCGCAATTTTGCTGCTCCAAACGCTTAACCAGAATGGCCTAGGGAAAAAATACACATACCGTTGTAATCGGGCGAGTTTCTACTTTCAGATGCAACAGGAATTTTGGGGTTAGGTCAATCCGTTCGCGAGATATGGCAGTTTGACGCTAAGAAATGGTTGAGAAGACAACAACTTTTTCGCACTTCTGCTGCTCCAAACGCTTAACCGGAATGGCCTAGGGAAAAAATACACATACCGTTGTAATCGGGCGAGTTTCGACTTTCAGAATCAATAGGAATTTTTGGGTTAGGTCATTCCGTTCGCGAGATATGGGAGTTTGAAGCCAAGAAATGGTTGAGAAGGCAAAAAATTTTTCGCAATTCTGCTGCTCCAAACGCTTAAGAAGAATGGTCTAGGGAAAAAATACACATACCGTTGTAATCGGGCGAGTTTCTACTTTCAGATGCAACAGGAATTTTTGGGTTAGGTCAATCCGTTCGCGAGATATGGGAGTTTGAAGCTAAGAAATGGTTGAGAAGGCAAACAATTTTTCGCAATTCTGCTGCTCCAAACGCTTGACCAGAATGGCCTAGGGAAAAAATACACATACCGTTGTAATCGGGCGAGTTTCTACTTTCAGATGCAACAGGAATTTTTGGGTTAGGTCAATCCGTTCGCGAGATATGGGAGTTTGAAGCCAAGAAATGGTTGAGAAGGCAAAAAATTTTTCGCAATTCTGCTGCTCCAAACGCTTAACAAGAATGGCCTAGGTTAAAAATACAAATACCGTTGTAATCGGGCGAGTTTCTACTTTCAGATGCAATTGGAATTTTTGGGTTAGGTCAATCCGTTCGCGAGATATGGGAGTTTGAAGCTAAGAAATGGTTGAGAAGACAACAAATTTTTCGCACTTCTGCTGCTCCAAACGCTCAACCAGAATGGCCTAGGGAAAAAATACACATACCGTTGTAATCGGGCGAGTTTCGACTTTCAGAAGCAATAGGAATTTTTGGGTTAGGTCAATCCGTTCGCGAGGTATGGGAGTTTGAAGCCAAGAAATGGTTGAGAAGGCGAAAAATTTTTCGCAATTCTGCTGCTCCAAACGCTTAACAAGAATGGCCTAGGGAAAAAATACACATACCGTTGTAATCGGGCGAGTTTCCATTTTCAGACGCTACAGGAATTTTTGTGTTAGGTCAATCCGTTCGCGAGATATGGGAGTTTGAAGCCAAGAAATGGTTGAGAAGGCAAAAAATTTTTCGCAATTCTGCTGCTCCAAACGCTTAACCAGAATGGCCTAGGGAAAAAATACACATACCGTTGTAATCGGGCGAGTTTCTACTTTCAGATGCAACAGGAATTTTTGGGTTAGGTCAATCCGTTCGCGAGATATGGGAGTTTGAAGCCAAGAAATGGTTGAGAAGCTAAAAATTTTTCGCAATTCTGCTGCTCCAAACGCTTAACCAGAATGGCCTAGGGAAAAAATACACATACCTTTGTAATCGGGCGAGTTTCTACTTTCAGATGCAACAGGAATTTTTGGGTTAGGTCAATCCGTTCGCGAGATATGGGAGTTTGACGCTAAGAAATGGTTGAGAACACAACAAATTTTTCGAAATTCTGCTGCTCCAAACGCTTTACCAGAATGGCCTAGGGAAAAAATACACATACCGTTGTAATCGGGCGAGTTTTTACTTTCAGATGCAACAGGAATTTTTTGGTTAGGTCAATCCGTTAGCGAGATATGGGAGTTTGAAGCCAAGAAATGGATGAGAAGGCGAAAAATTTTTCGCAATTCTGCTGCTCCAAACGCTTAACAAGAATGGCCTAGGGTAAAAATGCACATACCGCTGTAATCGGGCGAGTTTCTACTTTCAGACGCAACAGGAATTTTTGAGTTAGGTCAATCCGTTCGCGAGATATGGGAGTTTGAAGCTAAGAAATGGTTGAGAAGGCAAAAAATTTTTCGCAATTCTGCTGCTCCAAACGCTTAACCAGAATGGCCAAGGGAAAAAATACACATACCGCTGTAATCGGGCGAGTTTCTACTTTCAGATGCAACAGGAATTTTTTGTTTAGGTCAATCCGTTCGCGAGATATGGGAGTTTGAAGCTAAGAAATGGTTGAGAAGACAACAACTTTCTCGCACTTCTGCTGCTCCAAACGCTCAACCGGAATGGCCTAGGGAAAAAATACACATACCGTTGTAATCGGGCGAGTTTCGACTTTCAGAATGAATAGGAATTTTTGGGTTAGGTCAATCCGTTCGCGAGATATGGGAGTTTGAAGCCAAGAAATGGTTGAGAAGGCAAACAATTTTTCGCAATTCTGCTGCTCCAAACGCTTAACCAGAATGGCCTAGGGAAAAAATACACATACCGTTGTAATCGGGCGAGTTTCTACTTTCAGATGCAACAGGAATTTTTGGGTTAGGTCAATCCGTTCGCGAGATATGGGAGTTTGAAGCCAAGAAATGGTTGAGAAGGCAAAAAATTTTTCGCAATTCTGCTGCTCCAAACGCTTAACAAGAATGGCCTAGGGAAAAAATACACATACCGTTGTAATCGGGCGAGTTTCTACTTTCAGATGCAATTGGAATTTTTGGGTTAGGTCAATCCGTTCGCGAGATGTGGGAGTTTGAAGCTAAGAAATGGTTGAGAAGACAACAAATTTTTCGCACTTCTGCTGCTCCAAACGCTTAGCCAGAATGGCCTAGGGAAAAAATACACATACCGTTGTAATCGGGCGAGTGTCGACTTTCAGAAGCAATAGGAATTTTTGGGTTAGGTCAATCCGTTCGCGAGGTATGGGAGTTTGAAGCCAAGAAATGGTTGAGAAGGCGAAAAATTTTTCGCAATTCTGCTGCTCCAAACGCTTAACAAGAATGGCCTAGGGAAAAAATACACATACCGTTGTAATCGGGCGAGTTTCCATTTTCAGACGCTACAGGAATTTTTGGGTTAGGTCAATCCGTTCGCGAGATATGGGAGTTTGAAGCCAAGAAATGGTTGAGAAGGCGAAAAATTTTTCGCAATTCTGCTGCTCCAAACGCTTAACAAGAATGGCCTAGGGTAAAAATACACATGCCGCTGTAATCGGGCGAGTTTCTAATTTCAGATGCAACAGGAATTTTTGAGTTAGGTCAATCCGTTCGCGAGATTTGGGAGTTTGAAGCCAAGGAATGGTTGAGAAGGCAAAAAATTTTTCGCAATTCTGCTGCTCCAAACGCTTAACCAGAATGGCCTAGGGAAAAAATACACATACCGTTGTAATCGGGCGAGTTTCTACTTTCAGATGCAACAGGAATTTTTGGGTTAGGTCAATCCGTTCGCGAGATATGGGAGTTTGAAGCTAAGAAATGGTTGAGAAGACAACAAATTTTTCGCACTTCTGCTGCTCCAAACGCTTAACCAGAATGGCATAGGGAAAAAATACACATACCGTTGTAATCGGGCGAGTTTCTACTTTCAGATGCAATTGGAATTTTTGGGTTAGGTCAATCCGTTCGCGAGATATGGGAGTTTGAAGCCAAGAAATGGTTGAGAAGGCAAAAAATTTTTCGCAATTCTGCTGCTCCAAACGCTTAACCAGAATGGCCTAGGGGAAAAAATACACATACCGTTGTAATCGGGCGAGTTTCCATTTTCAGATGCAACAGGAATTTTTGGGTTATGTCAATCCGTTCGCGAGATATGGGAGTTTGAAGCTAAGAAATGGTTGAGAAGACAACAAATTTTTCGCACTTCTGCTGCTCCAAACGCTTAACCAGAATGGCCTAGGGAAAAAATACACATACCGTTGTAATCGGGCGAGTTTCTACTTTCAGATGCAATTGGAATTTTTGGGTTAGGTCAGTCCGTTCGCGAGATATGGGAGTTTGAAGCCAAGAAATGGTTGAGAAGGCAAAAAATTTTTCGCAATTCTGCTGCTCCAAACGCTTAACCAGAATGGCCTAGGGAAAAAATACACATACGGTTGTAATCGGGCGAGTTTCTACTTTCAGATGCAACAGGAATTTTTGGGTTAGGTCAATCCGTTCGCGAGATATGGGAGTTTGAAGCCAAGAAATGGTTGAGAAGGCGAAAAATTTTTCGCAATTCTGCTGCTCCAAACGCTTAACAAGAATGGCCTAGGGTAAAAATACACATGCCGCTGTAATCGGGCGAGTTTCTAATTTCAGATGCAACAGGAATTTTTGAGTTAGGTCAATCCGTTCGCGAGATTTGGGAGTTTGAAGCCAAGGAATGGTTGAGAAGGCAAAAAATTTTTCGCAATTCTGCTGCTCCAAACGCTTAACCAGAATGGCCTAGGGAAAAAATACACATACCGTTGTAATCGGGCGAGTTTCTACTTTCAGATGCAACAGGAATTTTTGGGTTAGGTCAATCCGTTCGCGAGATATGGGAGTTTGAAGCTAAGAAATGGTTGAGAAGACAACAAATTTTTCGCACTTCTGCTGCTCCAAACGCTTAACCAGAATGGCATAGGGAAAAAATACACATACCGTTGTAATCGGGCGAGTTTCTACTTTCAGATGCAATTGGAATTTTTGGGTTAGGTCAATCCGTTCGCGAGATATGGGAGTTTGAAGCCAAGAAATGGTTGAGAAGGCAAAAAATTTTTCGCAATTCTGCTGCTCCAAACGCTTAACCAGAATGGCCTAGGGGAAAAAATACACATACCGTTGTAATCGGGCGAGTTTCCATTTTCAGATGCAACAGGAATTTTTGGGTTATGTCAATCCGTTCGCGAGATATGGGAGTTTGAAGCTAAGAAATGGTTGAGAAGACAACAAATTTTTCGCACTTCTGCTGCTCCAAACGCTTAACCAGAATGGCCTAGGGAAAAAATACACATACCGTTGTAATCGGGCGAGTTTCTACTTTCAGATGCAATTGGAATTTTTGGGTTAGGTCAGTCCGTTCGCGAGATATGGGAGTTTGAAGCCAAGAAATGGTTGAGAAGGCAAAAAATTTTTCGCAATTCTGCTGCTCCAAACGCTTAACCAGAATGGCCTAGGGAAAAAATACACATACGGTTGTAATCGGGCGAGTTTCTACTTTCAGATGCAACAGGAATTTTTGGGTTAGGTCAATCCGTTCGCGAGATATGGGAGTTTGAAGCTAAGAAATGGTTGAGAAGACAACAAATATTTCGCACTTCTGCTGCTCCAAACGCTTAACCAGAATGGCCTAGGGAAAAAATACACATACCGTTGTAATCGGGCGAGTTTCTACTTTCAGATGCAATTGGAATTTTTGGGTTAGGTCAGTCCGTTCGCGAGATATGGGAGTTTGAAGCCAAGAAATGGTTGAGAAGGCAAAAATTTTTTCGCAATTCTGCTGCTCCAAACGCTTAACCAGAATGGCCTAGGGAAAAAATACACATACCGTTGTAATCGGGCGAGTTTCTACTTTCAGATGCAAGAGTAATTTTTGGGTTAGGCCAATCCGTTCGCGAGATATGGGAGTTTGACGCTAAGAAATGGTTGAGAAGACAACAAATTTTTCGAAATTCTGCTGCTCCAAACGCTTAACCAGAATGGCCTAGGGAAAAAATACACATACCGTTGTAATCGGGCGAGTGTCGACTTTCAGAAGCAATAGGAATTTTTGGGTTAGGTCAATCCGTTCGCGAGGTATGGGAGTTTGAAGCCAAGAAATGGTTGAGAAGGCGAAAAATTTTTCGCAATTCTGCTGCTCCAAACGCTTAACAAGAATGGCCTAGGGAAAAAATACACACACCGTTGTAATCGGGCGAGTTTCCATTTTCAGACGCTACAGGAATTTTTGGGTTAGGTCAATCCGTTCGCGAGGTATGGGAGTTTGAAGCCAAGAAATGGTTGAGAAGGCGAAAAATTTTTCGCAATTCTGCTGCTCCAAACGCTTAACAAGAATGGCATAGGGTAAAAATACACATGCCGCTGTAATCGGGCGAGTTTCTAATTTCAGACGCAACAGGAATTTTTGAGTTAGGTCAATCCGTTCGCGAGATATGGGAGTTTGAAGCTAAGAAATGGTTGAGAAGACAACAAATTTTTCGCACTTCTGCTGCTCCAAACGCTTAACCAGAATGGCATAGGGAAAAAATACACATACCGTTGTAATCGGGCGAGTTTCTACTTTCAGATGCAATTGGAATTTTTGGGTTAGGTCAATCCGTTCGCGAGATATGGGAGTTTGAAGCCAAGAAATGGTTGAGAAGGCAAAAAATTTTTCGCAATTCTGCTGCTCCAAACGCTTAACCAGAATGGCCTAGGGAAAGAATACACATACCGTTGTAATCGGGCGAGTTTCTACTTTCAGGCGCTACAGGAATTTTTGGGTTAGGTCAATCCGTTCGCGAGATATGGGAGTTTGAAGCTAAGAAATGGTTGAGAAGGCAAAAAATTTTTCGCAATTCTGCTGCTCCAAACGCTTAACCAGAATGGCCTAGGGAAAAAATACACATACCGTTGTAATCGGGCGAGTTTCTACTTTCAGATGCAACAGGAATTTTTGGGTTAGGTCAATCCGTTCGCGAGAAATGGGAGTTTGAAGCTAAGAAATGGTTGAGAAGGCAAAAAATTTTTCGCAATTCTGCTGCTCCAAACGCTTAACCAGAATGGCCTAGGGAAAAAATACACATACCGTTGTAATCGGGCGAGTTTCTACTTTCAGATGCAACAGGAATTTTTGGGTTAGGTCAATCCGTTCGCGAGATATGGGAGTTTGAAGCTAAGAAATGGTTGAGAAGACAACAAATTTTTCGCACTTCTGCTGCTCCAAACGCTTAACCAGAATGGCCTAGGGAAAAAATACACATACCGTTGTAATCGGGCGAGTTTCTACTTTCAGATGCAATAGGAATTTTTGGGTTAGGTCAATCCGTTCGCGAGATATGGGAGTTTGAGCCAAGAAATGGTTGAGAAGGCAAAAAATTTTTCGCAATTCTGCTGCTCCAAACGCTTAACCAGAATGGCCTAGGGAAAGAATACACAAACCGTTGTAATCGGGCGAGTTTCTACTTTCAGACGCTACAGGAATTTTTGGGTTAGGTCAAGCCGTTCGCGAGATATGGGAGTTTGAAGCCAAGAAATGGTTGAGAAGGCGAAAAATTTTTCGCAATTCTGCTGCTCCAAACGCTTAACAAGAATGGCCTAGGGAAAAAATACACATACCGTTGTAATCGGGCGAGTTTCCATTTTCAGACGCTACAGGAATTTTTGGGTTAGGTCAATCCGTTCGCGAGATATGGGAGTTTGAAGCCAAGAAATGGTTGAGAAGGCGAAAAATATTTCGCAATTCTGATGCTCCAAACGCTTAACAAGAATGGCCTAGGGTAAAAATACACATGCCGCTGTAATCGGGCGAGTTTCTAATTTCAGACGCAACAGGAATTTTTGAGTTAGGTCAATCCGTTCGCGAGATTTGGGAGTTTGAAGCCAAGGAATGGTTGAGAAGGCAAAAAATTTTTCGCAATTCTGCTGCTCCAAACGCTTAACCAGAATGGCCTAGGGAAAAAATACACATACCGTTGTAATCGGGCGAGTTTCTACTTTCAGATGCAACAGGAATTTTTGGGTTAGGTCAATCCGTTCGCGAGATATGGGAGTTTGACGCTAAGAAATGGTTGAGAAGACAACAAATTTTTCGAAATTCTGCTGCACCAAACGCTTAACCAGAATGGCCTAGGGAAAAAATACACATACCGTTGTAATCGGGCGAGTTTCTACTTTCAGATGCAACAGGAATTTTTGGGTTAGGTCAATCCGTTCGCGAGATATGGGAGTTTGAAGCTAAGAAATGGTTGAGAAGGCAAAAAATTTTTCGCAATTCTGCTGCTCCAAACGCTTAACCAGAATGGCCTAGGGAAAAAATACACATACCGTTGTAATCGGGCGAGTTTCTACTTTCAGATGCAACAGGAATTTTTGGGTTAGGTCAATCCGTTCGCGAGATATGGGAGATTGACGCTAAGAAATGGTTGAGAAGACAACAAATTTTTCGAAATTCTGCTGCTCCAAACGCTTAACCAGAATGGCCTAGGGAAAAAATACACATACCGTTGTAATCGGGCGAGCTTCTACTTTCAGATGCAACAGGAATTTTTGGGTTAGGTCAATCCGTTCGCGAGATATGGGAGTTTGAAGCTAAGAAATGGTTGAGAAGGCAAAAAATTTTTCGCAATTCTGCTGCTCCAAACGCTTAACCAGAATGGCCTAGGGAAAAAATACACATACCGTTGTAATCGGGCGAGTTTCTACTTTCAGATGCAACAGGAATTTTTGGGTTAGGTCAATCCGTTCGCGAGATATGGGAGTTTGAAGCTAAGAAATGGTTGAGAAGGCAAAAAATTTTTCGCAATTCTGCTGCTCCAAACGCTTAACCAGAATGGCCTAGGGAAAAAATACACATACCGTTGTAATCGGGCGAGTTTCTACTTTCAGATGCAACAGGAATTTTTGGGTTAGGTCAATCCGTTCGCGAGATATGGGAGTTTGAAGCTAAGAAATGGTTGAGAAGACAACAAATTTTTCGCACTTCTGCTGCTCCAAACGCTTAACCAGAATGGCCTAGGGAAAAAATACACATACCGTTGTAATCGGGCGAGTTTCTACTTTCAGATGCAATTGGAATTTTTGGGTTAGGTCAGTCTGTTCGCGAGATATGGGAGTTTGAAGCCAAGAAATGGTTGAGAAGGCAAAAAATTTTTGGCAATTCTGCTGCTCCAAACGCTTAACCAGAATGGCCTAGGGAAAAAATACACATACCGTTGTAATCGGGCGAGTTTCTACTTTCAGATGCAACAGTAATTTTTGGGTTAGGCCAATCCGTTCGCGAGATATGGGAGTTTGACGCTAAGAAATGGTTGAGAAGACAACAAATTTTTCGAAATTCTGCTGCTCCAAACGCTTAACCAGAATGGCCTAGGGAAAAAATACACATACCATTGTAATCGGGCGAGTGTCGACTTTCAGAAGCAATAGGAATTTTTGGGTTAGGTCAATCCGTTCGCGAGGTATGGGAGTTTGAAGCCAAGAAATGGTTGAGAAGGCGAAAAATTTTTCGCAATTCTGCTGCTCCAAACGCTTAACAAGAATGGCCTAGGGAAAAAATACACACACCGTTGTAATCGGGCGAGTTTCCATTTTCAGACGCTACAGGAATTTTTGGGTTAGGTCAATCCGTTCGCGAGATATGGGAGTTTGAAGCCAAGAAATGGTTGAGAAGGCGAAAAATTTTTCGCAATTCTGCTGCTCCAAACGCTTAACAAGAATGGCCTAGGGTAAAAATACACATGCCGCTGTAATCGGGCGAGTTTCTAATTTCAGACGCAACAGGAAT
Source organism: Ptiloglossa arizonensis (assembly GCF_051014685.1). Taxonomy (NCBI): domain Eukaryota; kingdom Metazoa; phylum Arthropoda; class Insecta; order Hymenoptera; family Colletidae; genus Ptiloglossa; species Ptiloglossa arizonensis. Next base: position 133,009 of record NW_027478896.1, on the reverse strand, counting down.
TTTTGAGTAAGGTCAATCCGTTCGCGAGATTTGGGAGTTTGAAGCTAAGAAATGGTTGAGAAGGCAAAAAATTTTTCGCAATTCTGCTGCTCCAAACGCTTAACCAGAATGGCCTAGGGAAAAAATACACATACCGTTGTAATCGGGCGAGTTTCTACTTTCAGATGCAACAGGAATTTTTGGGTTAGGTCAATCCGTTCGCGAGACATGGGAGTTTGAAGCTAAGAAATGGTTGAGAAGACAACAAATTTTTCGCACTTCTGCTGCTCCAAACGCTTAACCAGAATGGCCTAGGGAAAAAATACACATACCGTTGTAATCGGGCGAGTTTCTACTTTCAGATGCAATTGGAATTTTTGGGTTAGGTCAATCCGTTCGCGAGATATGGGAGTTTGAAGCCAAGAAATGGTTGAGAAGGCGAAAAATTTTTCGCAATTCTGCTGCTCCAAACGCTTAACCAGAATGGCCTAGGGAAAGAATACACATACCGTTGTAATCGGGCGAGTTTCTACTTTCAGGCGCTACAGGAATTTTTGGGTTAGGTCAATCCGTTCGCGAGATATGGGAGTTTGAAGCTAAGAAATGGTTGAGAAGGCAAAAAATTTTTCGCAATTCTGCTGCTCCAAACGCTTAACCAGAATGGCCGACGGAAAAAATACACATACCGTTGTAATCGGGCGAGTTTCTACTTTCAGATGCAACAGGAATTTTTGGGTTAGGTCAATCCGTTCGCGAGAAATGGGAGTTTGAAGCTAAGAAATGGTTGAGAAGGCAAAAAATTTTTCGCAATTCTGCTGCTCCAAACGCTTAACCAGAATGGCCTAGGGAAAAAATACACATACCGTTGTAATCGGGCGAGTTTCTACTTTCAGATGCAACAGGAATTTTTGGGTTAGGTCAATCCGTTCGCGAGATATGGGAGTTTGAAGCTAAGAAATGGTTGAGAAGACAACAAATTTTTCGCACTTCTGCTGCTCCAAACGCTTAACCAGAATGGCCTAGGGAAAAAATACACATACCGTTGTAATCGGGCGAGTTTCTACTTTCAGATGCAATTGGAATTTTTGGGTTAGGTCAATCCGTTCGCGAGATATGGGAGTTTGAGCCAAGAAATGGTTGAGAAGGCAAAAAATTTTTCGCAATTCTGCTGCTCCAAACGCTTAACCAGAATGGCCTAGGGAAAGAATACACAAACCGTTGTAATCGGGCGAGTTTCTACTTTCAGACGCTACAGGAATTTTTGGGTTAGGTCAAGCCGTTCGCGAGATATGGGAGTTTGAAGCCAAGAAATGGTTGAGAAGGCGAAAAATTTTTCGCAATTCTGCTGCTCCAAACGCTTAACAAGAATGGCCTAGGGAAAAAATACACATACCGTTGTAATCGGGCGAGTTTCCATTTTCAGACGCTACAGGAATTTTTGGGTTAGGTCAATCCGTTCGCGAGATATGGGAGTTTGAAGCCAAGAAATGGTTGAGAAGGCGAAAAATATTTCGCAATTCTGATGCTCCAAACGCTTAACAAGAATGGCCTAGGGTAAAAATACACATGCCGCTGTAATCAGGCGAGTTTCTAATTTCAGACGCAACAGGAATTTTTGAGTTAGGTCAACCCGTTCGCGAGATTTGGGAGTTTGAAGCTAAGGAATGGTTGAGAAGGCAAAAAATTTTTCGCAATTCTGCTGCTCCAAACGCTTAACCAGAATGGCCTAGGGAAAAAATACACATACCGTTGTAATCGGGCAAGTTTCTACTTTCAGATGCAACAGGAATTTTTGGGTTAGGTCAATCCGTTCGCGAGATATGGGAGTTTGAGCCAAGAAATGGTTGAGAAGGCAAAAAATTTTTCGCAATTCTGCTGCTCCAAACGCTTAACCAGAATGGCCTAGGGAAAGAATACACATACCGTTGTAATCGGGCGAGTTTCTACTTTCAGACGCTACAGGAATTTTTGGATTAGGTCAAGCCGTTCGCGAGATATGGGAGTTTGAAGCCAAGAAATGGTTGAGAAGGCGAAAAATTTTTCGCAATTCTGCTGCTCCAAACGCTTAACAAGAGTGGCCTAGGGAAAAAATACACATACCGTTGTAATCGGGCGAGATTCCATTTTCAGACGCTACAGGAATTTTTGGGTTAGGTCAATCCGTTCGCGAGATATGGGAGTTTGAAGCCAAGAAATGGTTGAGAAGGCGAAAAATATTTCGCAATTCTGCTGCTCCAAACCCTTAACAAGAATGGCCTAGGGTAAAAATACACATGCCGCTGTAATCGGGCGAGTTTCTAATTTCAGACGCAACAGGAATTTTTGAGTTAGGTCAATCCGTTCGCGAGATTTGGGAGTTTGAAGCCAAGGAATGGTTGAGAAGGCAAAAAATTTTTCGCAATTCTGCTGCTCCAAACGCTTAACCAGAATGGCCTAGGGAAAAAATACACATACCGTTGTAATCGGGCGAGTTTCTACTTTCAGATGCAACAGGAATTTTTGGGTTAGGTCAATCCGTTCGCGAGACATGGGAGTTTGAAGCTAAGAAATGGTTGAGAAGACAACAAATTTTTCGCACTTCTGCTGCTCCAAACGCTTAACCAGAATGGCCTAGGGAAAAAATACACATACCGTTGTAATCGGGCGAGTTTCTACTTTCAGATGCAATTGGAATTTTTGGGTTAGGTCAATCCGTTCGCGAGATATGGGAGTTTGAAGCCAAGAAATGGTTGAGAAGGCGAAAAATTTTTCGCAATTCTGCTGCTCCAAACGCTTAACCAGAATGGCCTAGGGAAAGAATACACATACCGTTGTAATCGGGCGAGTTTCTACTTTCAGGCGCTACAGGAATTTTTGGGTTAGGTCAATCCGTTCGCGAGATATGGGAGTTTGAAGCTAAGAAATGGTTGAGAAGGCAAAAAATTTTTCGCAATTCTGCTGCTCCAAACGCTTAACCAGAATGGCCGACGGAAAAAATACACATACCGTTGTAATCGGGCGAGTTTCTACTTTCAGATGCAACAGGAATTTTTGGGTTAGGTCAATCCGTTCGCGAGAAATGGGAGTTTGAAGCTAAGAAATGGTTGAGAAGGCAAAAAATTTTTCGCAATTCTGCTGCTCCAAACGCTTAACCAGAATGGCCTAGGGAAAAAATACACATACCGTTGTAATCGGGCGAGTTTCTACTTTCAGATGCAACAGGAATTTTTGGGTTAGGTCAATCCGTTCGCGAGATATGGGAGTTTGAAGCTAAGAAATGGTTGAGAAGACAACAAATTTTTCGCACTTCTGCTGCTCCAAACGCTTAACCAGAATGGCCTAGGGAAAAAATACACATACCGTTGTAATCGGGCGAGTTTCTACTTTCAGATGCAATTGGAATTTTTGGGTTAGGTCAATCCGTTCGCGAGATATGGGAGTTTGAGCCAAGAAATGGTTGAGAAGGCAAAAAATTTTTCGCAATTCTGCTGCTCCAAACGCTTAACCAGAATGGCCTAGGGAAAGAATACACAAACCGTTGTAATCGGGCGAGTTTCTACTTTCAGACGCTACAGGAATTTTTGGGTTAGGTCAAGCCGTTCGCGAGATATGGGAGTTTGAAGCCAAGAAATGGTTGAGAAGGCGAAAAATTTTTCGCAATTCTGCTGCTCCAAACGCTTAACAAGAATGGCCTAGGGAAAAAATACACATACCGTTGTAATCGGGCGAGTTTCCATTTTCAGACGCTACAGGAATTTTTGGGTTAGGTCAATCCGTTCGCGAGATATGGGAGTTTGAAGCCAAGAAATGGTTGAGAAGGCGAAAAATATTTCGCAATTCTGATGCTCCAAACGCTTAACAAGAATGGCCTAGGGTAAAAATACACATGCCGCTGTAATCAGGCGAGTTTCTAATTTCAGACGCAACAGGAATTTTTGAGTTAGGTCAACCCGTTCGCGAGATTTGGGAGTTTGAAGCTAAGGAATGGTTGAGAAGGCAAAAAATTTTTCGCAATTCTGCTGCTCCAAACGCTTAACCAGAATGGCCTAGGGAAAAAATACACATACCGTTGTAATCGGGCAAGTTTCTACTTTCAGATGCAACAGGAATTTTTGGGTTAGGTCAATCCGTTCGCGAGATATGGGAGTTTGAGCCAAGAAATGGTTGAGAAGGCAAAAAATTTTTCGCAATTCTGCTGCTCCAAACGCTTAACCAGAATGGCCTAGGGAAAGAATACACATACCGTTGTAATCGGGCGAGTTTCTACTTTCAGACGCTACAGGAATTTTTGGATTAGGTCAAGCCGTTCGCGAGATATGGGAGTTTGAAGCCAAGAAATGGTTGAGAAGGCGAAAAATTTTTCGCAATTCTGCTGCTCCAAACGCTTAACAAGAGTGGCCTAGGGAAAAAATACACATACCGTTGTAATCGGGCGAGATTCCATTTTCAGACGCTACAGGAATTTTTGGGTTAGGTCAATCCGTTCGCGAGATATGGGAGTTTGAAGCCAAGAAATGGTTGAGAAGGCGAAAAATATTTCGCAATTCTGCTGCTCCAAACCCTTAACAAGAATGGCCTAGGGTAAAAATACACATGCCGCTGTAATCGGGCGAGTTTCTAATTTCAGACGCAACAGGAATTTTTGAGTTAGGTCAATCCGTTCGCGAGATTTGGGAGTTTGAAGCCAAGGAATGGTTGAGAAGGCAAAAAATTTTTCGCAATTCTGCTGCTCCAAACGCTTAACCAGAATGGCCTAGGGAAAAAATACACATACCGTTGTAATCGGGCGAGTTTCTACTTTCAGATGCAACAGGAATTTTTGGGTTAGGTCAATCCGTTCGCGAGATATGGGAGTTTGACGTTAAGAAATGGTTGAGAAGACAACAAATTTTTCGAAATTCTGCTGCACCAAACGCTTAACCAGAATGGCCTAGGGAAAAAATACACATACCGTTGTAATCGGGCGAGTTTCTACTTTCAGATGCAACAGGAATTTTTGGGTTAGGTCAATCGGTTCGCGAGATATGGGAGTTTGAAGCTAAGAAATGGTTGAGAAGGCAAAAAATTTTTCGCAATTCTGCTGCTCCAAACGCTTAACCACAATGGCCTAGGGAAAAAATACACATACCTTTGTAATCGGGCGAGTTTCTACTTTCAGATGCAACAGGAATTTTTGGGTTAGGTCAATCCGTTCGCGAGATATGGGAGATTGACGCTAAGAAATGGTTGAGAAGACAACAAATTTTTCGAAATTCTGCTGCTCCAAACGCTTAACCAGAATGGCCTAGGGAAAAAATACACATACCGTTGTAATCGGGCGAGTTTCTACTTTCAGATGCAACAGGAATTTTTGGGTTAGGTCAATCCGTTCGCGAGATATGGGAGTTTGAAGCTAAGAAATGGTTGAGAAGGCAAAAAATTTTTCGCAATTCTGCTGCTCCAAACGCTTAACCAGAATGGCCTAGGGAAAAAACACACATACCGTTGTAATCGGGCGAGTTTCTACTTTCAGATGCAACAGGAATTTTTGGGTTAGGTCAATCCGTTCGCGAGATATGGGAGTTTGAAGCTAAGAAATGGTTGAGAAGGCAAAAAATTTTTCGCAATTCTGCTGCTCCAAACGCTTAACCAGAATGGCCTAGGGAAAAAATACACATACCGTTGTAATCGGGCGAGTTTCTACTTTCAGATGCAACAGGAATTTTTGGGTTAGGTCAATCCGTTCACGAGATATGGGAGTTTGAAGCTAAGAAATGGTTGAGAAGACAACAAATTTTTCGCACTTCTGCTGCTCCAAACGCTTAACCAGAATGGCCTAGGGAAAAAATACACATACCGCTGTAATCGGGCGAGTTTCTACTTTCAGATGCAACAGGAATTTTTGGGTTAGGTCAATCCGTTCGCGAGATATGGGAGTTTGAAGCTAAGAAATGGTTGAGAAGACAACAAATTTTTCGCACTTCTGCTGCTCCAAACGCTTAACCAGAATGGCCTAGGGAAAAAATACACATACCGTTGTAATCGGGCGAGTTTCTACTTTCAGATGCAATTGGAATTTTTGGGTTAGGTCAATCCGTTCGCGAGATATGGGAGTTTGAGCCAAGAAATGGTTGAGAAGGCAAACAATTTTTCGCAATTCTGCTGCTCCAAACGCTTAACCAGAATGGCCTAGGGAAAGAATACACATACCGTTGTAATCGGGCGAGTTTCTACTTTCAGACGCTACAGGAATTTTTGGGTTAGGTCAATCCGTTCGCGAGATATGGGAGTTTGAAGCCAAGAAATGGTTGAGAAGGCAAAAAATTTTTCGCAATTCTGCTGCTCCAAACGCTTAACCAGATTGGCCTAGGGTAAAAATACACATACCGCTGTAATCGGGCGAGTTTCGACTTTCAGAAGCAATAGGAATTTTTGGGTTAGGTCAATCCGTTCGCGAGATATGGGAGTTTGAATCCAAGAAATGGTTGAGAAGGCAAAAATTTTTCGCAATTCTGCTGCTCCAAACGCTTAACAAGAATGGCCTAGGGAAAAAATACACATACCGTTGTAATCGGGCGAGTTTCCATTTTCAGACGCTACAGGAATTTTTGGGTTAGGTCAATCCGTTCGCGAGATATGGGAGTTTGAAGCCAAGAAATGGTTGAGAAGGCGAAAAATTTTTCGCAATTCTGCTGCTCCAAACGCTTAACAAGAATGGCCTAGGGTAAAAATACACATGCCGCTGTAATCGGGCGAGTTTCTAATTTCAGACGCAACAGGAATTTTTGAGTTAGGTCAATCCGTTCGCGAGATTTGGGAGTTTGAAGCCAAGGAATGGTTGAGAAGGCAAAAAATTTTTCGCAATTCTGCTGCTCCAAACGCTTAACCAGAATGGCCTAGGGAAAAAATACACATACCGTTGTAATCGGGCGAGTTTCTACTTTCAGATGCAACAGGAATTTTTGGGTTAGGTCAATCCGTTCGCGAGATATGGGAGTTTGAAGGTAAGAAATGGTTGAGAAGACAACAAATTTTTCGCACTTCTGCTGCTCCAAACGCTTAACCAGAATGGCATAGGGAAAAAATACACATACCGTTGTAATCGGGCGAGTTTCTACTTTCAGATGCAATCGGAATTTTTGGGTTAGGTCAATCCGTTCGCGAGATATGGGAGTTTGAAGCCAAGAAATGGTTGAGAAGGCAAAAAATTTTTCGCAATTCTGCTGCTCCAAACGCTTAACCAGAATGGCCTAGGGAAAGAATACACATACCGTTGTAATCGGGCGAGTTTCTACTTTCAGACGCTACAGGAATTTTTGGGTTAGGTCAATCCGTTCGCGAGATATGGGAGTTTGAAGCCAAGAAATGGTTGAGAAGGCAAAAAATTTTTCGCAATTCTGCTGCACCAAACGCTTAACCAGAATGGCCTAGGGTAAAAATACACATACCGCTGTAATCGGGCGAGTTTCGACTTTCAGAAGCAATAGGAATTTTTGGGTTAGGTCAATCAGTTCGCGAGATATGGGAGTTTGAAGCTAAGAAATGGTTGAGAAGACAACAAATTTTTCGCACTTCTGCTGCTCCAAACGCTTAACCAGAATGGCCTAGGGAAAAAATACACATACCGTTGTAATCGGGCGAGTTTCTACTTCCAGATGCAATTGGAATTTTTGGGTTAGGTCTATCCGTTCGCGAGATATGGGAGTTTGAAGCCAAGAAATGGTTGAGAAGGCAAAAAATTTTTCGCAATTCTGCTGCTCCAAACGCTTAAACAGAATGGCCTAGGGAAAAAATACACATACCGTTGTAATCGGGCGAGTTTCTACTTTCAGGCGCTACAGGAATTTTTGGGTTAGGTCAATCCGTTCGCGAGATATGGGAGTTTGAAGCCAAGAAATGGTTGAGAAGGCGAAAAATTTTTCGCAATTCTGCTGCTCCAAACGCTTAACAAGAATGGCCTAGGGAAAAAATACACATACCGTTGTAATCGGGCGAGTTTCCATTTTCAGACGCTACAGGAATTTTTGGGTTAGGTCAATCCGTTCGCAAGATATGGGAGTTTGAAGCCAAGAAATGGTTGAGAAGGCGAAAAATTTTTCGCAATTCTGCTGCTCCAAACGCTTAACAAGAATGGCCTAGGGTAAAAATACACATGCCGCTGTAATCGGGCGAGTTTCTAATTTCAGACGCAACAGGAATTTTTGAGTTAGGTCAATCCGTTCGCGAGATTTGGGAGTTTCAAGCCAAGGAATGGTTGAGAAGGCAAAAAATTTTTCGCAATTCTGCTGCTCCAAACGCTTAACCAGAATGGCCTAGGGAAAAAATACACATACCGTTGTAATCGGGCGAGTTTCTACTTTCAGATGCAACAGGAATTTTTGGGTTAGGTCAATCCGTTCGCGAGATATGGGAGTTTGAAGCTAAGAAATGGTTGAGAAGACAACAAATTTTTCGCACTTCTGCTGCTCCAAACGCTTAACCAGAATGGCATAGGGAAAAAATACACATACCGTTGTAATCGGGCGAGTTTCTACTTTCAGATGCAATTGGAATTTTTGGGTTAGGTCAATCCGTTCGCGAGATATGGGAGTTTGAAGCCAAGAAATGGTTGAGAAGGCAAAAAATTTTTCGCAATTCTGCTGCTCCAAACGCTTAACCAGAATGGCCTAGGGAAAGAATACACATACCGTTGTAATCGGGCGAGTTTCTACTTTCAGACGCTACAGGAATTTTTGGGTTAGGTCAATCCGTTCGCGAGATATGGGAGTTTGAAGCCAAGAAATGGTTGAGAAGGCAAAAAATTTTTCGCAATTCTGCTGCACCAAACGCTTAACCAGAATGGCCTAGGGTAAAAATACACATACCGCTGTAATCGGGCGAGTTTCGACTTTCAGAAGCAATAGGAATTTTTGGGTTAGGTCAATCAGTTCGCGAGATATGGGAGTTTGAAGCTAAGAAATGGTTGAGAAGACAACAAATTTTTCGCACTTCTGCTGCTCCAAACGCTTAACCAGAATGGCCTAGGGAAAAAATACACATACCGTTGTAATCGGGCGAGTTTCTACTTCCAGATGCAACTGGAATTTTTGGGTTAGGTCTATCCGTTCGCGAGATATGGGAGTTTGAAGCCAAGAAATGGTTGAGAAGGCAAAAAATTTTTCGCAATTCTGCTGCTCCAAACGCTTAAACAGAATGGCCTAGGGAAAAAATACACATACCGTTGTAATCGGGCGAGTTTCTACTTTCAGACGCTACAGGAATTTTTGGGTTAGGTCAATCCGTTCGCGAGATATGGGAGTTTGAAGCCAAGAAATGGTTGAGAAGGCAAAAATTTTTCGCAATTCTGCTGCTCCAAACGCTTAACCAGATTGGCCTAGGGTAAAAATACACATACCGCTGTAATCGGGCGAGTTTCGACTTTCAGAAGCAATAGGAATTTTTGGGTTAGGTCAATCCGTTCGCGAGATATGGGAGTTTGAAGCCAAGAAATGGTTGAGAAGGCAAAAATTTTTTCGCAATTCTGCTGCTCCAAACGCTTAACAAGAATAGCCTAGGGAAAAAATACACATACCGTTGTAATCGGGCGAGTTTCTACTTTCAGATGCAATTGGAATTTTTGGGTTAGGTCAATCCGTTCGCGAGATATGGGAGTTTGAAGCTAAGAAATGGTTGAGAAGGCAAAAAATTTTTCGCACTTCTGCTGCTCCAAACGCTTAACCAGAATGGCATAGGGAAAAAATACACATACCGTTGTAATCGGGCGAGTTTCTACTTTCAGATGCAATTGGAATTTTTGGGTTAGGTCAATCCGTTCGCGAGATATGGGAGTTTGAAGCCAAGAAATGGTTGAGAAGGCAAAAAATTTTTCGCAATTCTGCTGCTCCAAACGCTTAACCAGAATGGCCTAGGGAAAAAATACACATACCGTTGTAATCGGGCGAGTTTCTACTTTCAGATGCAACAGGAATTTTTGGGTTAGGTCAATCCGTTCGCGAGATATGGGAGTTTGACGCTAAGAAATGGTTGAGAAGACAACAAATTTTTCGAAATTCTGCTGCACCAAACGCTTAACCAGAATGGCCTAGGGAAAAAATACACATACCGTTGTAATCGGGCAAGTTTCTACTTTCAGATGCAACAGGAATTTTTGGGTTAGGTCAATCCGTTCGCGAGATATGGGAGTTTGAAGCTAAGAAATGGTTGAGAAGGCAAAAAATTTTTCGCAATTCTGCTGCTCCAAACGCTTAACCAGAATGGCCTAGGGAAAAAATACACATACCGTTGTAATCGGGCGAGTTTCTACTTTCAGATGCAACAGGAATTTTTGGGTTAGGTCAATCCGTTCGCGAGATATGGGAGATTGACGCTAAGAAATGGTTGAGAAGACAACAAATTTTTCGAAATTCTGCTGCTCCAAACGCTTAACCAGAATGGCCTAGGGAAAAAATACACATACCGTTGTAATCGGGCGAGCTTCTACTTTCAGATGCAACAGGAATTTTTGGGTTAGGTCAATCCGTTCGCGAGATATGGGAGTTTGAAGCTAAGAAATGGTTGAGAAGGCAAAAAATTTTTCGCAATTCTGCTGCTCCAAACGCTTAACCAGAATGGCCTAGGGAAAAAATGCACATACCGTTGTAATCGGGCGAGTTTCTACTTTCAGATGCAACAGGAATTTTTGGGTTAGGTCAATCCGTTCGCGAGATATGGGAGTTTGAAGCTAAGAAATGGTTGAGAAGGCAAAAAATTTTTCGCAATTCTGCTGCTCCAAACGCTTAACCAGAATGGCCTAGGGAAAAAATACACATACCGTTGTAATCGGGCGAGTTTCTACTTTCAGATGCAACAGGAATTTTTGGGTTAGGTCAATCCGTTCGCGAGATATGGGAGTTTGAAGCTAAGAAATGGTTGAGAAGACAACAAATTTTTCGCACTTCTGCTGCTCCAAACGCTTAACCAGAATGGCCTAGGGAAAAAATACACATACCGTTGTAATCGGGCGAGTTTCTACTTTCAGATGCAATTGGAATTTTTGGGTTAGGTCAGTCTGTTCGCGAGATATGGGAGTTTGAAGCCAAGAAATGGTTGAGAAGGCAAAAAATTTTTGGCAATTCTGCTGCTCCAAACGCTTAACCAGAATGGCCTAGGGAAAAAATACACATACCGTTGTAATCGGGCGAGTTTCTACTTTCAGATGCAACAGTAATTTTTGGGTTAGGCCAATCCGTTCGCGAGATATGGGAGTTTGACGCTAAGAAATGGTTGAGAAGACAACAAATTTTTCGAAATTCTGCTGCTCCAAACGCTTAACCAGAATGGCCTAGGGAAAAAATACACATACCGTTGTAATCGGGCGAGTGTCGACTTTCAGAAGCAATAGGAATTTTTGGGTTAGGTCAATCCGTTCGCGAGGTATGGGAGTTTGAAGCCAAGAAATGGTTGAGAAGGCGAAAAATTTTTCGCAATTCTGCTGCTCCAAACGCTTAACAAGAATGGCCTAGGGAAAAAATACACACACCGTTGTAATCGGGCGAGTTTCCATTTTCAGACGCTACAGGAATTTTTGGGTTAGGTCAATCCGTTCGCGAGATATGGGAGTTTGAAGCCAAGAAATGGTTGAGAAGGCGAAAAATTTTTCGCAATTCTGCTGCTCCAAACGCTTAACAAGAATGGCCTAGGGTAAAAATACACATGCCGCTGTAATCGGGCGAGTTTCTAATTTCAGACGCAACAGGAATTTTTGAGTAATGTCAATCCGTTCGCGAGATTTGGGAGTTTGAAGCCAAGGAATGGTTGAGAAGGCAAAAAATTTTTCGCAATTCTGCTGCTCCAAACGCTTAACCAGAATGGCCTAGGGAAAAAATACACATACAGTTGTAATCGGGCGAGTTTCTACTTTCAGATGCAATTGGAATTTTTGGGTTAGGTCAATCCGTTCGCGAGATATGGGAGTTTGAAGCCAAGAAATGGTTGAGAAGGCAAAAAATTTTTCGCAATTCTGCTGCTCCAAACGCTTAACCAGAATGGCCTAGGGAAAGAATACACATACCGTTGTAATCGGGCGAGTTTCTACTTTCAGGCGCTACAGGAATTTTTGGGTTAGGTCAATCCGTTCGCGAGATATGGGAGTTTGAAGCTAAGAAATGGTTGAGAAGGCAAAAAATTTTTCGCAATTCTGCTGCTCCAAACGCTTAACCAGAATGGCCGAGGGAAAAAATACACATACCGTTGTAATCGGGCGAGTTTCTACTTTCAGATGCAACAGGAATTTTTGGGTTAGGTCAATCCGTTCGCGAGAAATGGGAGTTTGAAGCTAAGAAATGGTTGAGAAGGCAAAAAATTTTTCGCAATTCTGCTGCTCCAAACGCTTAACCAGAATGGCCTAGGGAAAAAATACACATACCGTTGTAATCGGGCGAGTTTCTACTTTCAGATGCAACAGGAATTTTTGGGTTAGGTCAATCCGTTCGCGAGATATGGGAGTTTGAAGCTAAGAAATGGTTGAGAAGACAACAAATTTTTCGCACTTCTGCTGCTCCAAACGCTTAACCAGAATGGCCTAGGGAAAAAATACACATACCGTTGTAATCGGGCGAGTTTCTACTTTCAGATGCAATTGGAATTTTTGGGTTAGGTCAATCCGTTCGCGAGATATGGGAGTTTGAGCCAAGAAATGGTTGAGAAGGCAAAAAATTTTTCGCAATTCTGCTGCTCCAAACGCTTAACCAGAATGGCCTAGGGAAAGAATACACAAACCGTTTTAATCGGGCGAGTTTCTACTTTCAGACGCTACAGGAATTTTTGGGTTAGGTCAAGCCGTTCGCGAGATATGGGAGTTTGAAGCCAAGAAATGGTTGAGAAGGCGAAAAATTTTTCGCAATTCTGCTGCTCCAAACGCTTAACCAGAATGGCCTAGGGAAAGAATACACATACCGTTGTAATCGGGCGAGTTTCTACTTTCAGGCGCTACAGGAATTTTTGGGTTAGGTCAATCCGTTCGCGAGATATGGGAGTTTGAAGCTAAGAAATGGTTGAGAAGGCAAAAAATTTTTCGCAATTCTGCTGCTCCAAACGCTTAACCAGAATGGCCGAGGGAAAAAATACACATACTGTTGTAATCGGGCGAGTTTCTACTTTCAGATGCAACAGGAATTTTTGGGTTAGGTCAATCCGTTCGCGAGAAATGGGAGTTTGAAGCTAAGAAATGGTTGAGAAGGCAAAAAATTTTTCGCAATTCTGCTGCTCCAAACGCTTAACCAGAATGGCCTAGGGAAAAAATACACATACCGTTGTAATCGGGCGAGTTTCTACTTTCAGATGCAACAGGAATTTTTGGGTTAGGTCAATCCGTTCGCGAGATATGGGAGTTTGAAGCTAAGAAATGGTTGAGAAGACAACAAATTTTTCGCACTTCTGCTGCTCCAAACGCTTAACCAGAATGGCCTAGGGAAAAAATACACATACCGTTGTAATCGGGCGAGTTTCTACTTTCAGATGCAATTGGAATTTTTGGGTTAGGTCAATCCGTTCGCGAGATATGGGAGTTTGAGCCAAGAAATGGTTGAGAAGGCAAAAAATTTTTCGCAATTCTGCTGCTCCAAACGCTTAACCAGAATGGCCTAGGGAAAGAATACACAAACCGTTGTAATCGGGCGAGTTTCTACTTTCAGACGCTACAGGAATTTTTGGGTTAGGTCAAGCCGTTCGCGAGATATGGGAGTTTGAAGCCAAGAAATGGTTGAGAAGGCGAAAAATTTTTCGCAATTCTGCTGCTCCAAACGCTTAACAAGAATGGCCTAGGGAAAAAATACACATACCGTTGTAATCGGGCGAGTTTCCATTTTCAGACGCTACAGGAATTTTTGGGTTACGTCAATCCGTTCGCGAGATATGGGAGTTTGAAGCCAAGAAATGGTTGAGAAGGCGAAAAATATTTCGCAATTCTGATGCTCCAAACGCTTAACAAGAATGGCCTAGGGTAAAAATACACATGCCGCTGTAATCAGGCGAGTTTCTAATTTCAGACGCAACAGGAATTTTTGAGTTAGGTCAACCCGTTCGCGAGATTTGGGAGTTTGAAGCTAAGGAATGGTTGAGAAGGCAAAAAATTTTTCGCAATTCTGCTGCTCCAAACGCTTAACCAGAATGGCCTAGGGAAAAAATACACATACCGTTGTAATCGGGCGAGTTTCTACTTTCAGATGCAACAGGAATTTTTGGGTTAGGTCAATCCGTTCGCGAGATATGGGAGTTTGAGCCAAGAAATGGTTGAGAAGGCAAAAAATTTTTCGCAATTCTGCTGCTCCAAACGCTTAACCAGAATGGCCTAGGGAAAGAATACACATACCGTTGTAATCGGGCGAGTTTCTACTTTCAGACGCTACAGGAATTTTTGGATTAGGTCAAGCCGTTCGCGAGATATGGGAGTTTGAAGCCAAGAAATGGTTGAGAAGGCGAAAATTTTTTCGCAATTCTGCTGCTCCAAACGCTTAACAAGAGTGGCCTAGGGAAAAAATACACATACCGTTGTAATCGGGCGAGATTCCATTTTCAGACGCTACAGGAATTTTTGGGTTAGGTCAATCCGTTCGCGAGATATGGGAGTTTGAAGCCAAGAAATGGTTGAGAAGGCGAAAAATATTTCGCAATTCTGCTGCTCCAAACCCTTAACAAGAATGGCCTAGGGTAAAAATACACATGCCGCTGTAATCGGGCGAGTTTCTAATTTCAGACGCAACAGGAATTTTTGAGTTAGGTCAATCCGTTCGCGAGATTTGGGAGTTTGAAGCCAAGGAATGGTTGAGAAGGCAAAAAATTTTTCGCAATTCTGCTGCTCCAAACGCTTAACCAGAATGGCCTAGGGAAAAAATACACATACCGTTGTAATCGGGCGAGTTTCTACTTTCAGATGCAACAGGAATTTTTGGGTTAGGTCAATCCGTTCGCGAGATATGGGAGTTTGACGTTAAGAAATGGTTGAGAAGACAACAAATTTTTCGAAATTCTGCTGCACCAAACGCTTAACCAGAATGGCCTAGGGAAAAAATACACATACCGTTGTAATCGGGCGAGTTTCTACTTTCAGATGCAACAGGAATTTTTGGGTTAGGTCAATCGGTTCGCGAGATATGGGAGTTTGAAGCTAAGAAATGGTTGAGAAGGCAAAAAATTTTTCGCAATTCTGCTGCTCCAAACGCTTAACCACAATGGCCTAGGGAAAAAATACACATACCTTTGTAATCGGGCGAGTTTCTACTTTCAGATGCAACAGGAATTTTTGGGTTAGGTCAATCCGTTCGCGAGATATGGGAGATTGACGCTAAGAAATGGTTGAGAAGACAACAAATTTTTCGAAATTCTGCTGCTCCAAACGCTTAACCAGAATGGCCTAGGGAAAAAATACACATACCGTTGTAATCGGGCGAGTTTCTACTTTCAGATGCAACAGGAATTTTTGGGTTAGGTCAATCCGTTCGCGAGATATGGGAGTTTGAAGCTAAGAAATGGTTGAGAAGGCAAAAAATTTTTCGCAATTCTGCTGCTCCAAACGCTTAACCAGAATGGCCTAGGGAAAAAACACACATACCGTTGTAATCGGGCGAGTTTCTACTTTCAGATGCAACAGGAATTTTTGGGTTAGGTCAATCCGTTCGCGAGATATGGGAGTTTGAAGCTAAGAAATGGTTGAGAAGGCAAAAAATTTTTCGCAATTCTGCTGCTCCAAACGCTTAACCAGAATGGCCTAGGGAAAAAATACACATACCGTTGTAATCGGGCGAGTTTCTACTTTCAGATGCAACAGGAATTTTTGGGTTAGGTCAATCCGTTCACGAGATATGGGAGTTTGAAGCTAAGAAATGGTTGAGAAGACAACAAATTTTTCGCACTTCTGCTGCTCCAAACGCTTAACCAGAATGGCCTAGGGAAAAAATACACATACCGCTGTAATCGGGCGAGTTTCTACTTTCAGATGCAACAGGAATTTTTGGGTTAGGTCAATCCGTTCGCGAGATATGGGAGTTTGAAGCTAAGAAATGGTTGAGAAGACAACAAATTTTTCGCACTTCTGCTGCTCCAAACGCTTAACCAGAATGGCCTAGGGAAAAAATACACATACCGTTGTAATCGGGCGAGTTTCTACTTTCAGATGCAATTGGAATTTTTGGGTTAGGTCAATCCGTTCGCGAGATATGGGAGTTTGAGCCAAGAAATGGTTGAGAAGGCAAACAATTTTTCGCAATTCTGCTGCTCCAAACGCTTAACCAGAATGGCCTAGGGAAAGAATACACATACCGTTGTAATCGGGCGAGTTTCTACTTTCAGACGCTACAGGAATTTTGGGTTAGGTCAATCCGTTCGCGAGATATGGGAGTTTGAAGCCAAGAAATGGTTGAGAAGGCAAAAAATTTTTCGCAATTCTGCTGCTCCAAACGCTTAACCAGATTGGCCTAGGGTAAAAATACACATACCGCTGTAATCGGGCGAGTTTCGACTTTCAGAAGCAATAGGAATTTTTGGGTTAGGTCAATCCGTTCGCGAGATATGGGAGTTTGAAGCCAAGAAATGGTTGAGAAGGCAAAAATTTTTCGCAATTCTGCTGCTCCAAACGCTTAACAAGAATGGCCTAGGGAAAAAATACACATACCGTTGTAATCGGGCGAGTTTCCATTTTCAGACGCTACAGGAATTTTTGGGTTAGGTCAATCCGTTCGCGAGATATGGGAGTTTGAAGCCAAGAAATGGTTGAGAAGGCGAAAAATTTTTCGCAATTCTGCTGCTCCAAACGCTTAACAAGAATGGCCTAGGGTAAAAATACACATGCCGCTGTAATCGGGCGAGTTTCTAATTTCAGACGCAACAGGAATTTTTGAGTTAGGTCAATCCGTTCGCGAGATTTGGGAGTTTGAAGCCAAGGAATGGTTGAGAAGGCAAAAAATTTTTCGCAATTCTGCTGCTCCAAACGCTTAACCAGAATGGCCTAGGGAAAAAATACACATACCGTTGTAATCGGGCGAGTTTCTACTTTCAGATGCAACAGGAATTTTTGGGTTAGGTCAATCCGTTCGCGAGATATGGGAGTTTGAAGGTAAGAAATGGTTGAGAAGACAACAAATTTTTCGCACTTCTGCTGCTCCAAACGCTTAACCAGAATGGCATAGGGAAAAAATACACATACCGTTGTAATCGGGCGAGTTTCTACTTTCAGATGCAATTGGAATTTTTGGGTTAGGTCAATCCGTTCGCGAGATATGGGAGTTTGAAGCCAAGAAATGGTTGAGAAGGCAAAAAATTTTTCGCAATTCTGCTGCTCCAAACGCTTAACCAGAATGGCCTAGGGAAAGAATACACATACCGTTGTAATCGGGCGAGTTTCTACTTTCAGACGCTACAGGAATTTTTGGGTTAGGTCAATCCGTTCGCGAGATATGGGAGTTTGAAGCCAAGAAATGGTTGAGAAGGCAAAAAATTTTTCGCAATTCTGCTGCACCAAACGCTTAACCAGAATGGCCTAGGGTAAAAATACACATACCGCTGTAATCGGGCGAGTTTCGACTTTCAGAAGCAATAGGAATTTTTGGGTTAGGTCAATCAGTTCGCGAGATATGGGAGTTTGAAGCTAAGAAATGGTTGAGAAGACAACAAATTTTTCGCACTTCTGCTGCTCCAAACGCTTAACCAGAATGGCCTAGGGAAAAAATACACATACCGTTGTAATCGGGCGAGTTTCTACTTCCAGATGCAATTGGAATTTTTGGGTTAGGTCTATCCGTTCGCGAGATATGGGAGTTTGAAGCCAAGAAATGGTTGAGAAGGCAAAAAATTTTTCGCAATTCTGCTGCTCCAAACGCTTAAACAGAATGGCCTAGGGAAAAAATACACATACCGTTGTAATCGGGCGAGTTTCTACTTTCAGGCGCTACAGGAATTTTTGGGTTAGGTCAATCCGTTCGCGAGATATGGGAGTTTAAAGCCAAGAAATGGTTGAGAAGGCGAAAAATTTTTCGCAATTCTGCTGCTCCAAACGCTTAACAAGAATGGCCTAGGGAAAAAATACACATACCGTTGTAATCGGGCGAGTTTCCATTTTCAGACGCTACAGGAATTTTTGGGTTAGGTCAATCCGTTCGCGAGATATGGGAGTTTGAAGCCAAGAAATGGTTGAGAAGGCGAAAAATTTTTCGCAATTCTGCTGCTCCAAACGCTTAACAAGAATGGCCTAGGGTAAAAATACACATGCCGCTGTAATCGGGCGAGTTTCTAATTTCAGACGCAACAGGAATTTTTGAGTTAGGTCAATCCGTTCGCGAGATATGGGAGTTTGAAGCTAAGAAATGGTTGAGAAGACAACAAATTTTTCGCACTTCTGCTGCTCCAAACGCTTAACCAGAATGGCATAGGGAAAAAATACACATACCGTTGTAATCGGGCGAGTTTCTACTTTCAGATGCAATTGGAATTTTTGGGTTAGGTCAATCCGTTCGCGAGATATGGGAGTTTGAAGCCAAGAAATGGTTGAGAAGGCAAAAAATTTTTCGCAATTCTGCTGCTCCAAACGCTTAACCAGAATGGCCTAGGGAAAGAATACACATACCGTTGTAATCGGGCGAGTTTCTACTTTCAGACGCTACAGGAATTTTTGGGTTAGGTCAATCCGTTCGCGAGATATGGGAGTTTGAAGCCAAGAAATGGTTGAGAAGGCAAAAAATTTTTCGCAATTCTGCTGCACCAAACGCTTAACCAGAATGGCCTAGGGTAAAAATACACATACCGCTGTAATCGGGCGAGTTTCGACTTTCAGAAGCAATAGGAATTTTTGGGTTAGGTCAATCAGTTCGCGAGATATGGGAGTTTGAAGCTAAGAAATGGTTGAGAAGACAACAAATTTTTCGCACTTCTGCTGCTCCAAACGCTTAACCAGAATGGCCTAGGGAAAAAATACACATACCGTTGTAATCGGGCGAGTTTCTACTTCCAGATGCAATTGGAATTTTTGGGTTAGGTCTATCCGTTCGCGAGATATGGGAGTTTGAAGCCAAGAAATGGTTGAGAAGGCAAAAAATTTTTCGCAATTCTGCTGCTCCAAACGCTTAAACAGAATGGCCTAGGGAAAAAATACACATACCGTTGTAATCGGGCGAGTTTCTACTTTCAGACGCTACAGGAATTTTTGGGTTAGGTCAATCCGTTCGCGAGATATGGGAGTTTGAAGCCAAGAAATGGTTGAGAAGGCAAAAATTTTTCGCAATTCTGCTGCTCCAAACGCTTAACCAGATTGGCCTAGGGTAAAAATACACATACCGCTGTAATCGGGCGAGTTTCGACTTTCAGAAGCAATAGGAATTTTTGGGTTAGGTCAATCCGTTCGCGAGATATGGGAGTTTGAAGCCAAGAAATGGTTGAGAAGGCAAAAATTTTTTCGCAATTCTGCTGCTCCAAACGCTTAACAAGAATAGCCTAGGGAAAAAATACACATACCGTTGTAATCGGGCGAGTTTCTACTTTCAGATGCAATTGGAATTTTTGGGTTAGGTCAATCCGTTCGCGAGATATGGGAGTTTGAAGCTAAGAAAGGGTTGAGATGACAACAAATTTTTCGCACTTCTGCTGCTCCAAACGCTTAACCAGAATGGCCTAGGGAAAAAATACACATACCGTTGTAATCGGGCGAGTTTCGACTTTCAGAAGCAATAAGAATTTTTGGGTTAGGTCAATCCGTTCGCGAGGTATGGGAGTTTGAAGCCAAGAAATGGTTGAGAAGGCGAAAAATTTTTCGCAATTCTGCTGCTCCAAACGCTTAACAAGAATGGCCTAGGGAAAAAATACACATACCGTTGTAATCGGGCGAGTTTCCATTTTCAGACGCTACAGGAATTTTTGGGTTAGGTCAATCCGTTCGCGAGATATGGGAGTTTGAAGCCAAGAAATGGTTGAGAAGGCGAAAAATTTTTCGCAATTCTGCTGCTCCAAACGCTTAACAAGAATGGCCTAGGGTAAAAATACACATACCGTTGTAATCGGGCGAGTTTCTACTTTCAGATGCAACAGGAATTTTTGGGTTAGGTCAATCCGTTCGCGCGATATGGGAGTTTGAAGCTAAGAAATGGTTGAGAAGACAACAAATTTTTCGCACTTCTGCTGCTCCAAACGCTTAACCAGAATGGCCTAGGGAAAAAATACACATACCGCTGTAATCGGGCGAGTTTCTACTTTCAGATGCAACAGGAATTTTTGGGTTAGGTCAATCCGTTCGCGAGATATGGGAGTTTGAAGCTAAGAAATGGTTGAGAAGACAACAAATTTTTCGCACTTCTGCTGCTCCAAACGCTTAACCAGAATGGCCTAGGAAAAAAATACACATACCGTTGTAATCGGGCGAGTTTCTACTTTCAGATGCAATTGGAATTTTTGGGTTAGGTCAATCAGTTCGCGAGATATGGGAGTTTGAAGCTAAGAAATGGTTGAGAAGACAACAAATTTTTCGCACTTCTGCTGCTACAAACGCTTAACCAGAATGGCCTCGGGCAAAAATACACATACCGTTGTAATCGGGCGAGTTTCTACTTTCAGATGCAATTGGAATTTTTGGGTTAGGTCAATCCGTTCGCGAGATATGGGAGTTTGAAGCCAAGAAATGGTTGAGAAGGCAAAAAATTTTTCGCAATTCTGCTGCTCCAAACGCTTAACCAGATTGGCCTAGGGTAAAAATACACATACCGCTGTAATCGGGCGAGTTTCGACTTTCAGAAGCAATAGGAATTTTTAGGTTAGTTCAATCCGTTCGCGAGATATGGGAGTTTGAAGCCAAGAAATGGTTGAGAAGGCAAAAATTTTTTCGCAATTCTGCTGCTCCAAACGCTTAACAAGAATAGCCTAGGGAAAAAATAAACATACCGTTGTAATCGGGCGAGTTTCTACTTTCAGATGCAATTGGAATTTTTGGGTTAGGTCAATCCGTTCGCGAGATATGGGAGTTTGAAGCTAAGAAAGGGTTGAGAAGACAACAAATTTTTCGCACTTCTGCTGCTCCAAACGCTTAACCAGAATGGCCTAGGGAAAAAATACACATACCGTTGTAATCGGGCGAGTTTCGACTTTCAGAAGCAATAGGAATTTTTGGGTTAGGTCAATCCGTTCGCGAGGTATGGGAGTTTGAAGCCAAGAAATGGTTGAGAAGACGAAAAATTTTTAGCAATTCTGCTGCTCCAAACGCTTAACAAGAATGGCCTAGGGTAAAAATACACATACCGTTGTAATCGGGCGAGTTTCTACTTTCAGATGCAACAGGAATTTTTGGGTTAGGTCAATCCGTTCGCGAGATATGGGAGTTTGAAGCTAAGAAATGGTTGAGAAGACAACAAATTTTTCGCACTTCTGCTGCTCCAAACGCTTAACCAGAATGGCCTAGGGAAAAAATACACATACCGCTGTAATCGGGCGAGTTTCTACTTTCAGATGCAACAGGAATTTTTGGGTTAGGTCAATCCGTTCGCGAGATATGGGAGTTTGAAGCTAAGAAATGGTTGAGAAGACAACAAATTTTTCGCACTTCTGCTGCTCCAAACGCTTAACCAGAATGGCCTAGGAAAAAAATACACATACCGTTGTAATCGGGCGAGTTTCTACTTTCAGATGCAATTGGAATTTTTGGGTTAGGTCAATCCGTTCGCGAGATATGGGAGTTTGAGCCAAGAAATGGATGAGAAGGCAAAAAATTTTTCGCAATTCTGCTGCTCCAAACGCTTAACCAGAATGGCCTAGGGAAAGAATACACATACCGTTGTAATCGGGCGAGTTTCTACTTTCAGACGCTACAGGAATTTTTGGGTTAGGTCAATCCGTTCGCGAGATAAGGGAGTTTGAAGCCAAGAAATGGTTGAGAAGGCAAAAAATTTTTCGCAATTCTGCTGCACCAAACGCTTAACCAGAATGGCCTAGGGTAAAAATACACATACCGCTGTAATCGGGCGAGTTTCGACTTTCAGAAGCAATAGGAATTTTTGGGTTAGGTCAATCAGTTCGCGAGATATGGGAGTTTGAAGCCAAGAAATGGTTGAGAAGGCAAAAAATTTTTCGCAATTCTGCTGCTCCAAACGCTTAACCAGAATGGCCTAGGGAAAAAATACACATACCGTTGTAATCGGGCGAGTTTCTACTTTCAGACGCTTCAGGAATTTTTGGGTTAGGTCAATCCGTTCGCGAGATATGGGAGTTTGAAGCCAAGAAATGGTTGAGAAGGCAAAAAATTTTTCGCAATTCTGCTGCTCCAAACGCTTAACCAGATTGGCCTAGGGTAAAAATACACATACCGCTGTAATCGGGCGAGTTTCGACTTTCAGAAGCAATAGGAATTTTTGGGTTAGTTCAATCCGTTCGCGAGATATGGGAGTTTGAAGCCAAGAAATGGTTGAGAAGGCAAAAATTTTTTCGCAATTCTGCTGCTCCAAACGCTTAACAAGAATAGCCTAGGGAAAAAATAAACATACCGTTGTAATCGGGCGAGTTTCTACTTTCAGATGCAATTGGAATTTTTGAGTTAGGTCAATCCGTTCGCGAGATATGGGAGTTTGAAGCTAAGAAAGGGTTGAGAAGACAACAAATTTTTCGCACTGCTGCTGCTCCAAACGCTTAACCAGAATGGCCTAGGGAAAAAATACACATACCGTTGTAATCGGGCGAGTTTCTACTTTCAGATGCAACAGGAATTTTTGGGTTAGGTCAATCCGTTCGCGAAATATGGGAGTTTGACGCTAAGAAATGGTTGAGAAGACAACAAATTTTTCGAAATTCTGCTGCTCCAAACGCTTAACCAGAATGGCCTAGGGAAAAAATACACATACCGTTGTAATCGGGCGAGGTTCTACTTTCAGATGCAACAGGAATTTTTGGGTTAGGTCAATCCGTTCGCGAGATATGGGAGTTTGAAGCTAAGAAAGGGTTGAGAAGACAACAAATTTTTCGCACTTCTGCTGCTCCAAACGCTTAACCAGAATGGCCTAGGGAAAAAATACACATACCGTTGTAATCGGGCGAGTTTCGACTTTCAGAAGCAATAGGAATTTTTGGGTTAGGTCAATCCGTTCGCGAGGTATGGGAGTTTGAAGCCAAGAAATGGTTGAGAAGGCGAAAAATTTTTCGCAATTCTGCTGCTCCAAACGCTTAACAAGAATGGCCTAGGGAAAAAATACACATACCGTTGTAATCGGGCGAGTTTCCATTTTCAGACGCTACAGGAATTTTTGGGTTAGGTCAATCCGTTCGCGAGATATGGGAGTTTGAAGCCAAGAAATGGTTGAGAAGGCGAAAAATTTTTCGCAATTCTGCTGCTCCAAACGCTTAACAAGAATGGCCTAGGGTAAAAATACACATACCGCTGTAATCGGGCGAGTTTCTACTTTCAGACGAAACAGGAATTTTTGAGTTAGGTCAATCCGTTCGCGAGATTTGGGAGTTTGAAGCCAAGGAATGGTTGAGAAGGCAAAAAATTTTTCGCAATTCTGCTGCTCCAAACGCTTAACCAGAATGGCCTAGGGAAAAAATACACATACCGTTGTAATCGGGCGAGTTTCTACTTTCAGATGCAACAGGAATTTTTGGGTTAGGTCAATCCGTTCGCGAAATATGGGAGTTTGACGCTAAGAAATGGTTGAGAAGACACCAAATTTTTCGAAATTCTGCTGCTCCAAACGCTTAACCAGAATGGCCTAGGGAAAAAATACACATACCGTTGTAATCGGGCGAGGTTCTACTTTCAGATGCAACAGGAATTTTTGGGTTAGGTCAATCCGTTCGCGAGATATGGGAGTTTGAAGCTAAGAAATGGTTGAGAAGGCAACAAATTTTTCGCAATTCTGCTGCTCCAAACGCTTAACCAGAATGGCCTAGGGAAAAAATACACATACCGTTGTAATCGGGCGAGTTTCTACTTTCAGATGCAACAGGAATTTTTGGGTTAGGTCAATCCGTTCGCGAGATATGGGAGTTTGAAGCTAAGAAATGGTTGAGAAGGCAAAAAATTTTTCGCAATTCTGCTTCTCCATACGCTTAACCAGAATGGCCTAGGGAAAAAATACACATACCGTTGTAATCGGGCGAGTTTCTACTTTCAGATGCAATTGGAATTTTTGGGTTAGGTCAATCCGTTCGCGAGATATGGGAGCTTGAATCCAAGAAATGGTTGAGAAGGCAAAAAATTTTTCGCAATTCTGCTGCTCCAAACGCTTAACCAGAATGGCCTAGGGAAAAAATACACATACCGTTGTAGTCGGGCGAGTTTATACTTTCAGACGCTACAGGAATTTTTGGGTAAGGTCAATCCGTTCGCGAGATATGGGAGTTTGAAGCCAAGAAATGGTTGAGAAGGCAAAAAATTTTTCGCAATTCTGCTGCTCCAAACGCTTAACCAGAATGGCCTAGGGTAAAAATACACATACCGCTGTAATCGGGCGAGTTTCGACTCTCAGAAGCAATAGGAATTTTTGGGTTAGGTCAATCCGTTCGCGAGATATGGGAGTTTGAAGCCAAGAAATGGTTGAGAAGGCGAAAAATTTTTCGCAATTCTGCTGCTCCAAACGCTTAACAAGAATGGCCTAGGGAAAAAATACACACACCGTTGTAATCGGGCGAGTTTCCATTTTCAGACGCTACAGGAATTTTTGGGTTAGGTCAATCCGTTCGCGAGATATGGGAGTTTGAAGCCAAGAAATGGTTGAGAAGGCGAAAAATTTTTCGCAATTCTGCTGCTCCAAACGCTTAACAAGAATGGCCTAGGGTAAAAATACACATACCGCTGTAATCGGGCGAGTTTCTACTTTCAGACGCATCAGGAATTTTTGAGTTAGGTCAATCCGTTCGCGAGATTTGGGAGTTTGAAGCCAAGGAATGGTTGAGAAGGCAAAAAATTTTTCGCAATTCTGCTGCTCCAAACGCTTAACCAGAATGGCCTAGGGAAAAAATACACATACCGTTGTAATCGGGCGAGTTTCTACTTTCAGATGCAACAGGAATTTTTGGGTTAGGTCAATCCGTTCGCGAGATATGGGAGTTTGAAGCTAAGAAATGGTTGAGAAGGCAAAAAATTTTTCGCAATTCTGCTTCTCCATACGCTTAACCAGAATGGCCTAGGGAAAAAATACACATACCGTTGTAATCGGGCGAGTTTCTACTTTCAGATGCAATTGGAATTTTTGGGTTAGGTCAATCCGTTCGCGAGATATGGGAGCTTGAATCCAAGAAATGGTTGAGAAGGCAAAAAATTTTTCGCAATTCTGCTGCTCCAAACGCTTAACCAGAATGGCCTAGGGAAAAAATACACATACCGTTGTAGTCGGGCGAGTTTATACTTTCAGACGCTACCGGAATTTTTGGGTAAGGTCAATCCGTTCGCGAGATATGGGAGTTTGAAGCCAAGAAATGGTTGAGAAGGCAAAAAATTTTTCGCAATTCTGCTGCTCCAAACGCTTAACCAGAATGGCCTAGGGTAAAAATACACATACCGCTGTAATCGGGCGAGTTTCGACTCTCAGAAGCAATAGGAATTTTTGGGTTAGGTCAATCCGTTCGCGAGATATGGGAGTTTGAAGCCAAGAAATGGTTGAGAAGGCGAAAAATTTTTCGCAATTCTGCTGCTCCAAACGCTTAACAAGAATGGCCTAGGGAAAAAATACACACACCGTTGTAATCGGGCGAGTTTCCATTTTCAGACGCTACAGGAATTTTTGGGTTAGGTCAATCCGTTCGCGAGATATGGGAGTTTGAAGCCAAGAAATGGTTGAGAAGGCGAAAAATTTTTCGCAATTCTGCTGCTCCAAACGCTTAACAAGAATGGCCTAGGGTAAAAATACACATACCGCTGTAATCGGGCGAGTTTCTACTTTCAGACGCAACAGGAATTTTTGAGTTAGGTCAATCCGTTCGCGAGATTTGGGAGTTTGAAGCCAAGGAATGGTTGAGAAGGCAAAAAATTTTTCGCAATTCTGCTGCTCCAAACGCTTAACCAGAATGGCCTAGGGAAAAAATACACATACCGTTGAAATCGGGCGAGTTTCTACTTTCAGATGCAACAGGAATTTTTGGGTTAGGTCAATCCGTTCGCGAGATATGGGAGTTTGACGCTATGAAATGGTTGAGAAGACAACAAATTTTGCGAAATTCTGCTGCTCCAAACGCTTAACCAGAATGGCCTAGGGAAAAAATACACATACCGTTGTAATCGGGCGAGGTTCTACTTTCAGATGCAACAGGAATTTTTGGGTTAGGTCAATCCGTTCGCGAGATATGGGAGTTTGAAGCTAAGAAATGGTTGAGAAGGCAACAAATTTTTCGCAATTCTGCTGCTCCAAACGCTTAACCAGAATGGCCTAGGGAAAAAATACACATACCGTTGTAATCGGGCGAGTTTCTACTTTCAGATGCAACAGGAATTTTTGGGTTAGGTCAATCCGTTCGCGAGATATGGGAGTTTGAAGCTAAGAAATGGTTGAGAAGGCAAAAAATTTTTCGCAATTCTGCTGCTCCAAACGCTTAACCAGAATGGCCTAGGGAAAAAATACACATACCGTTGTAATCGGGCGAGTTTCTACTTTCAGATGCAACAGGAATTTTTGGGTTAGGTCAATCCGTTCGCGAGATATGGGAGTTTGAAGCTAAGAAATGGTTGAGAAGACAACAAATTTTTCGCACTTCTGCTGCTCCAAACGCTTAACCAGAATGGCCTAGGGAAAAAATACACATACCGTTGTAATCGGGCGAGTTTCTACTTTCAGATGCAATTGGAATTTTTGGGATAGGTCAATCCGTTCGCGAGATATGGGAGTTTGAAGCCAAGAAAAGGTTGAGAAGGCAACAAATTTTTCGCAATTCTGCTGCTCCAAACGCTTAACCAGAATGGCCTAGGGTAAAAATACACATACCGCTGTAATCGGGCGAGTTTCGACTCTCAGAAGCAATAGGAATTTTTGGGTTAGGTCAATCCGTTCGCGAGATATGGGAGTTTGAAGCCAAGAAATGGTTGAGAAGGCAAAAAATTTTTCGCAATTCTGCTGCTCCAAACGCTTAACAAGAATGGCCTAGGGAAAAAATACACATACCGTTGTAATCGGGCGAGTTTCTACTTTCAGATGCAATTGGAATTTTTGGGTTAGGTCAATCCGTTCGCGAGATATGGGAGTTTGAAGCTAAGAAATGGTTGAGAAGGCAAAAAATTTTTCGCAATTCTGCTGCTCCAAACGCTTAACCAGAATGGCCTAGGGAAAAAATACACATACCGTTGTAATCGGGCGAGTTTCTACTTTCAGATGCAACAGGAATTTTTGGGTTAGGTCAATCCGTTCGCGAGATATGGGAGTTTGATGCTAAGAAATGGTTGAGAAGACAACAAATTTTTCGCACTTCTGCTGCTCCAAACGCTTAACCAGAATGGCCTAGGGAAAAAATACACATACCGTTGTAATCGGGCGAGTTTCTACTTTCAGATGCAATAGGAATTTTTGGGATAGGTCAATCCGTTCGCGAGATATGGGAGTTTGAAGCCAAGAAAAGGTTGAGAAGGCAAAAAATTTTTCGCAATTCTGCTGCTCCAAACGCTTAACCAGAATGGCCTAGGGAAAAAATACACATACCGTTGTTATCGGGCGAGTTTCTACTTTCAGACGCTACAGGAATTTTTGGGTTAGGTCAATCCGTTCGCGAGGTATGGGAGTTTGAAGCCAAGAAATGGTTGAGAAGGCGAAAAATTTTTCGCAATTCTGCTGCTCCAAACGCTTAACAAGAATGGCCTATGGAAAAAATACACATACCGTTGTAATCGGGCGAGTTTCTACTTTCAGGTGCAATTGGAATTTTTGGGTTAGGTCAATCCGTTCGCGAGATATGGGAGTTTGAAGCTAAGAAAGGGTTGAGAGGACAACAAATTTTTCGCACTTCTGCTGCTCCAAACGCTTAACCAGAATGGCCTAGGGAAAAAATACACATACCGTTGTAATCGGGCGAGTTTCGACTTTCAGAAGCAATAGGAATTTTTGGGTTAGGTCAATCCGTTCGCGAGGTATGGGAGTTTGAAGCCAAGAAATGGTTGAGAAGGCGAAAAATTTTTCGCAATTCTGCTGCTCCAAACGCTTAACAAGAATGGCCTAGGGAAAAAATACACATACCGTTGTAATCGGGCGAGTTTCCATTTTCAGACGCTACAGGAATTTTTGGGTTAGGTCAATCCGTTCGCGAGATATGGGAGTTTGAAGCCAAGAAATGGTTGAGAAGGCGAAAAATTTTTCGCAGTTCTGCTGCTCCAAACGCTTAACAAGAATGGCCTAGGGTAAAAATACACATACCGCTGTAATCGGGCGAGTTTCTACTTTCAGACGCAACAGGAATTTTTGAGTTAGGTCAATCCGTTCGCGAGATTTGGGAGTTTGAAGCCAAGGAATGGTTGAGAAGGCAAAAAATTTTTCGCAATTCTGCTGCTCCAAACGCTTAACCAGAATGGCCTAGGGAAAAAATACACATACCGTTGTAATCGGGCGAGTTTCTACTTTCAGATGCAACAGGAATTTTTGGGTTAGGTCAATCCGTTCGCGAGATATGGGAGTTTGACGCTAAGAAATGGTTGAGAAGACAACAAATTTTGCGAAATTCTGCTGCTCCATACGCTTAACCAGAATGGCCTAGGGAAAAAATACACATACCGTTGTAATCGGGCGAGGTTCTACTTTCAGATGCAACAGGAATTTTTGAGTTAGGTCAATCCGTTCGCGAGATATGGGAGTTTGAAGCTAAGAAATGGTTGAGAAGGCAAAAAATTTTTCGCAATTCTGCTGCTCCAAACGCTTAACCAGAATGGCCTAGGGAAAAAATACACATACCGTTGTAATCGGGCGAGTTTCTACTTTCAGATGCAACAGGAATTTTTGGGTTAGGTCAATCCGTTCGCGAGATATGGGAGTTTGAAGCTAAGAAATGGTTGAGAAGGCAAAAAATTTTTCGCAATTCTGCTGCTCCAAACGCTTAACCAGAATGGCCTAGGGAAAAAATACACATACCGTTGTAATCGGGCGAGTTTCTACTTTCAGATGCAACAGGAATTTTTGGGTTAGTTCAATCCGTTCGCGAGATATGGGAGTTTGACGCTAAGAAATGGTTGAGAAGACAACAAATTTTTCGAAATTCTGCTGCTCCAAACGCTTAACCAGAATGGCCTAGGGAAAAAATACACATACCGTTGTAATCGGGCGAGTTTCTACTTTCAGATGAAACAGGAATTTTTGGGTTAGGTCAATCCGTTCGCGAGATATGGGACGTTGAAGCTAAGAAATGGTTGAGAAGGCAAAAAATTTTTCGCAATTCTGCTGCTCCAAACGCTTAACCAGAATGGCCTAGGGAAAAAATACACATACCGTTGTAATCGGGCGAGTTTCTACTTTCAGATGCAACAGGAATTTTTGGGTTAGGTCAATCCGTTCGCGAGATATGGGAGTTTGAAGCTAAGAAATGGTTGAGAAGACAACAAATTTTTCGCACTTCTGCTGCTGCAAACGCTTAACCAGAATGGCCTAGGGAAAAAATACACATACCGTTGTAATCGGGCGAGTTTATACTTTCAGACGCTACAGGAATTTTTGGGTAAGGTCAATCCGTTCGCGAGATATGGCAGTTTGAAGCCAAGAAATGGTTGAGAAGGCAAAAAATTTTTCGCAATTCTGCTGCTCCAAACGCTTAACCAGAATGGCCTAGGGTAAAAATACACATACCGCTGTAATCGGGCGAGTTTCGACTTTCAGAAGCAATAGGAATTTTTGGGTTAGGTCAATCCGTTCGCGAGATATGGGAGTTTGAAGCTAAGAAATGGTTGAGAAGACCACAAATTTTTCGCACTTCTGCTGCTCCAAACGCTTAACCAGAATGGCCTAGGGAAAAAATACACATACCGTTGTAATCGGGCGAGTTTCTACTTTCAGATGCAACAGGAATTTTTGGGTTAGGTCAATCCGTTCGCGAGATATGGGAGTTTGAAGCTAAGAAATGGTTGAGAAGACAACAAATTTTTCGCACTTCTGCTGCTCCAAACGCTTAACCAGAATGGCCTAGGGAAAAAATACACATACCGTTGTAATCGGGCGAGTTTCTACTTTCAGACGCAACAGGAATTTTTGAGTTAGGTCAATCCGTTCGCGAGATATGGGAGTTTAAAGCCAAGGAATGGTTGAGAAGGCAAATAATTTTTCGCAATTCTGCTGCTCCATACGCTTAACCAGAATGGCCTAGGGAAAAAATACACATACCGTTGTAATCGGGCGAGTTTCTACTTTCAGATGCAACAGGAATTTTTGGGTTAGTTCAATCCGTTCGCGAGATATGGGAGTTTGACGCTAAGAAATGGTTGAGAAGACAACAAATTTTTCGAAATTATGCTGCTCCAAACGCTTAACCAGAATGGCCTAGGGAAAAAATACACATACCGTTGTAATCGGGCGAGTTTCTACTTTCAGATGAAACAGGAATTTTTGGGTTAGGTCAATCCGTTCGCGAGATATGGGACGTTGAAGCTAAGAAATGGTTGAGAAGGCAAAAAATTTTTCGCAATTCTGCTGCTCCAAACGCTTAACCAGAATGGCCTAGGGAAAAAATACACATACCGTTGTAATCGGGCGAGTTTCTACTTTCAGAAGCAACAGGAATTTTTGGGTTAGGTCAATCCGTTTGCGAGATATGGAAGTTTGAAGCTAAGAAATGGTTGAGAAGACAACAAATTTTTCGCACTTCTGCTGCTGCAAACGCTTAACCAGAATGGCCTAGGGAAAAAATACACATACCGTTGTAATCGGGCGAGTTTATACTTTCAGACGCTACAGGAATTTTTGGGTAAGGTCAATCCGTTCGCGAGATATGGCAGTTTGAAGCCAAGAAATGGTTGAGAAGGCAAAAAATTTTTCGCAATTCTGCTGCTCCAAACGCTTAACCAGAATGGCCTAGGGTAAAAATACACATACCGCTGTAATCGGGCAAGTTTCGACTTTCAGAAGCAATAGGAATTTTTGGGTTAGGTCAATCCGTTCGCGAGATATGGGAGTTTGAAGCCAAGAAATGGTTGAGAAGGCAAAAAATTTTTCGCAATTCTGCTGCTCCAAACGCTTAACAAGAATGGCCTAGGGAAAAAATACACATACCGTTGTAATCGGGCGAGTTTCTACTTTCAGATGCAATTGGAATTTTTGGGTTAGGTCAATCCGTTCGCGAGATATGGGAGTTTGAAGCTAAGAAAGGGTTGAGAGGACAACAAATTTTTCGCACTTCTGCTGCTCCAAACGCTTAACCAGAATGGCCTAGGGAAAAAATACACATACCGTTGTAATCGGGCGAGTTTCGACTTTCAGAAGCAATAGGAATTTTTGGGATAGGTCAATCCGTTCGCGAGGTATGGGAGTTTGAAGCCAAGAAATGGTTGAGAAGGCGAAAAATTTTTCGCAATTCTGCTGCTCCAAACGCTTAACAAGAATGGCCTAGAGAAAAAATACACATACCGTTGTAATCGGGCGAGTTTCCATTTTCAGACGCTACGGGAATTTTTGGGTTAGGTCAATCCGTTCGCGAGATATGGGAGTTTGAAGCTAAGAAATGGTTGAGAAGGCGAAAAATTTTTCGCAGTTCTGCTGCTCCAAACGCTTAACAAGAATGGCCTAGGGAAAAAATACACATACCGTTGTAATCGGGCGAGTTTCTACTTTCAGATGCAATTGGAATTTTTGGGTTAGGTCAATCCGTTCGCGAGATATGGGAGTTTGAATCTAAGAAAGGGTTGAGAGGACAACAAATTTTTCGCACTTCTGCTGCTCCAAACGCTTAACCAGAATGGCCTAGGGAAAAAATACACATACCGTTGTAATCGGGCGAGTTTCGACTTTCAGAAGCAATAGGAATTTTTGGGTTAGGTCAATCCGTTCGCGAGGTATGGGAGTTTGAAGCCAAGAAATGGTTGAGAAGGCGAAAAATTTTTCGCACTTCTGCTGCTCCAAACGCTTAACCAGAATGGCCTAGGGAAAAAATACACATACCTTTGTAATCGGGCGAGTTTCGACTTTCAGAAGCAATAGGAATTTTTGGGTTAGGTCAATCCGTTCGCGAGGTATGGGAGTTTGAAGCCAAGAAATGGTTGAGAAGGCGAAAAATTTTTCGCACTTCTGCTGCTCCAAACGCTTAACCAGAATGGCCTACGGAAAAAATACACATACCGTTGTAATCGGGCGAGTTTCGACTTTCAGAAGCAATAGGAATTTTTGGGTTAGGTCAATCCGTTCGCGAGATATGGGAGTTTGAAGCCAAGAAATGGTTGAGAAGGCAAAAAATTTTTCGCAATTCTGCTGCTCCAAACGCTTAACCAGAATGGCCTAGGGTAAAAATACACATACCGCTGTAATCGGGCGAGTTTCGAATTTCAGAAGCAATAGGAATTTTTGGGTTAGGTCAATCCGTTCGCGAGATATGGGAGTTTGAAGCTAAGAAATGGTTGAGAAGACAACAAATTTTTCGCACTTCTGCTGCTCCAAACGCTTAACCAGAATGGCCTAGGGCAAAAATACACATACCGCTGTAATCGGGCGAGTTTCGACTTTCAGCAGCAATAGGAATTTTTGGGTTAGGTCAATCCGTTCGCGAGATATGGGAGTTTGAAGCCAAGAAATGGTTGAGATGGCAAAAAATTTTTCGCAATTCTGCTGCTCCAAACGCTTAACAAGAATGGCCTAGGGAAAAAATACACATACTGTTGTAATCGGACGAGTTTCTACTTTCAGATGCAATTGGAATTTTTGGGTTAGGTCAATCCGTTCGCGAGATATGGGAGTTTGAAGCTAAGAAAGGGTTGAGAAGACAACAAATTTTTCGCACTTCTGCTGCTCCAAACGCTTAACCAGAATGGCCTAGGGAAAAAATACACATACCGTTGTAATCGGGCGAATTTCGACTTTCAGAAGCAATAGGAATTTTTGGGTTAGGTCAATCCGTTCGCGAGATATGGGAGTTTGAAGCCAAGAAATGGTTGAGAAGGCAAAAAATTTTTCGCAATTCTGCTGCTCCAAACGCTTAACCAGAATGGCCTAGGGTAAAAATACACATACCGCTGTAATCGGGCGAGTTTCGACTTTCAGAAGCAATAGGAATTTTTGGGTTAGGTCAATCCGTTCGCGAGATATGGGAGTTTGAAGCCAAGAAATGGTTGAGAAGGCAAAAAATTTTTCGCAATTCTGCTGCTCCAAACGCTTAACCAGAATGGCCTAGGGTAAAAATACACATACCGTTGTAATCGGGCGAGTTTCTACTTTCAGATGCAATTGGAATTTTTGGGTTAGGTCAATCCGTTCGCGAGATATGGGAGTTTGAAGCTAAGAAAGGGTTGAGAAGACAACAAATTTTTCGCACTTCTGCTGCTCCAAACGCTTAACCAGAATGGCCTAGGGAAAAAATACACATACCGTTGTAATCGGGCGAATTTCGACTTTCAGAAGCAATAGGAATTTTTGGGTTAGGTCAATCCGTTCGCGAGATATGGGAGTTTGAAGCCAAGAAATGGTTGAGAAGGCAAAAAATTTTTCGCAATTCTGCTGCTCCAAACGCTTAACCAGAATGGCCTAGGGTAAAAATACACATACCGCTGTAATCGGGCGAGTCTCGACTTTCAGAAGCAATAGGAATTTTTGGGTTAGGTCAATCCGTTCGCGAGATATGGGAGTTTGAAGCCAAGAAATGGTTGAGAAGGCAAAAAATTTTTCGCAATTCTGCTGCTCCAAACGCTTAACCAGAATGGCCTAGGGTAAAAATACACATACCGCTGTAATCGGGCGAGTTTCGACTTTCAGAAGCAATAGGAATTTTTGGGTTAGGTCAATCCGTTCGCGAGATATGGAAGTTTGAAGCCAAGAAATGGTTGAGAAGGCAAAAATTTTACGCAATTCTGCTGCTCCAAACGCTTAAGAAGAATGGCCTAGGGAAAAAACACACATACCGTTGTAATCGGGCGAGTTTCGACTTTCAGAAGCAATAGGAATTTTTGGGTTAGGTCAATCCGTTCGCGAGATATGGGAGTTTGAAGCCAAGAAATGGTTGAGAAGACAAAAAATTTTTCGCAATTCTGCTGCTCCAAACGCTTAACCAGAATGGCCTAGGGTAAAAATACACATACCGCTGTAATCGGGCGAGTTTCGACTTTCAGAAGCAATAGGAATTTTTGGGTTAGGTCAATCCGTTCGCGAGGTATGGGAGTTTGAAGCCAAGAAATGGTTGAGAAGGCGAAAAATTTTTCGCACTTCTGCTGCTCCAAACGCTTAACCAGAATGGCCTAGGGAAAAAATACACATACCTTTGTAATCGGGCGAGTTTCGACTTTCAGAAGCAATAGGAATTTTTGGGTTAGGTCAATCCGTTCGCGAGGTATGGGAGTTTGAAGCCAAGAAATGGTTGAGAAGGCGAAAAATTTTTCGCACTTTTGCTGCTCCAAACGCTTAACCAGAATGGCCTACGGAAAAAAAACACATACCGTTGTAATCGGGCGAGTTTCGACTTTCAGAAGCAATAGGAATTTTTGGGTTAGGTCAATCCGTTCGCGAGATATGGGAGTTTGAAGCCAAGAAATGGTTGAGAAGGCAAAAAATTTTTCGCAATTCTGCTGCTCCAAACGCTTAACCAGAATAGCCTAGGGTAAAAATACACATACCGCTGTAATCGGGCGAGTTTCGAATTTCAGAAGCAATAGGAATTTTTGGGTTAGGTCAATCCGTTCGCGGATATGGGAGTTTGAAGCCAAGAAATGGTTGAGAAGGCAAAAAATTTTTCGCAATTCTGCTGCTCCAAACGCTTAACCAGAATGGCCTAGGGTAAAAATACACATACCGCTGTAATCGGGCGAGTTTCGACTTTCAGAAGCAATAGGAATTTTTGGGTTAGGTCAATCCGTTCGCGAGATATGGGAGTTTGAAGCCAAGAAATGGTTGAGAAGGCAAAAAATTTTTCGCAATTCTGCTGCTCCAAACGCTTAACCAGAATGGCCTAGGGTAAAAATACACATACCGTTGTAATCGGGCGAGTTTCTACTTTCAGATGCAATTGGAATTTTTGGGTTAGGTCAATCCGTTCGCGAGATATGGGAGTTTGAAGCTAAGAAAGGGTTGAGAAGACAACAAATTTTTCGCACTTCTGCTGCTCCAAACGCTTAACCAGAATGGCCTAGGGAAAAAATACACATACCGTTGTAATCGGGCGAATTTCGACTTTCAGAAGCAATAGGAATTTTTGGGTTAGGTCAATCCGTTCGCGAGATATGGGAGTTTGAAGCCAAGAAATGGTTGAGAAGGCAAAAAATTTTTCGCAATTCTGCTGCTCCAAACGCTTAACCAGAATGGCCTAGGGTAAAAATACACATACCGCTGTAATCGGGCGAGTTTCGACTTTCAGAAGCAATAGGAATTTTTGGGTTAGGTCAATCCGTTCGCGAGATATGGGAGTTTGAAGCCAAGAAATGGTTGAGAAGGCAAAAAATTTTTCGCAATTCTGCTGCTCCAAACGCTTAACCAGAATGGCCTAGGGTAAAAATACACATACCGCTGTAATCGGGCGAGTTTCGACTTTCAGAAGCAATAGGAATTTTTGGGTTAGGTCAATCCGTTCGCGAGATATGGGAGTTTGAAGCCAAGAAATGGTTGAGAAGGCAAAAAATTTTACGCAATTCTGCTGCTCCAAACGCTTAAGAAGAATGGCCTAGGGAAAAAATACACATACCGTTGTAATCGGGCGAGTTTCGACTTTCAGAAGCAATAGGAATTTTTGGGTTAGGTCAATCCGTTCGCGAGATATGGGAGTTTGAAGCCAAGAAATGGTTGAGAAGGCAAAAAATTTTTCGCAATTCTGCTGCTCCAAACGCTTAACCAGAATGGCCTAGGGTAAAAATACACATACCGCTGTAATCGGGCGAGTTTCGACTTTCAGAAGCAATAGGAATTTTTGGGTTAGGTCAATCCGTTCGCGAGATATGGGAGTTTGAAGCCAAGAAATGGTTGAGAAGGCAAAAAATTTTTCGCAATTCTGCTGCTCCAAACGCTTAACAAGAATGGCCTAGGGAAAAAATACACATACCGTTGTAATCGGGCGAGTTTCTACTTTCAGATGCAATTGGAATTTTTGGGTTAGGTCAATCCGTTCGCGAGATATGGGAGTTTGAAGCCAAGAAATGGTTGAGAAGGCAAAAAATTTTTCGCAATTCTGCTGCTCCAAACGCTTAACCAGAATGGCCTAGGGTAAAAATACACATACCGTTGTAATCGGGCGAGTTTCTACTTTCAGATGCAATTGGAATTTTTGGGTTAGGTCAATCCGTTCGCGAGATATGGGAGTTTGAAGCTAAGAAAGGGTTGAGAAGACAACAAATTTTTCGCACTTCTGCTGCTCCAAACGCTTAACCAGAATGGCCTAGGGAAAAAATACACATACCGTTGTAATCGGGCGAATTTCGACTTTCAGAAGCAATAGGAATTTTTGGGTTAGGTCAATCCGTTCGCGAGATATGGGAGTTTGAAGCCAAGAAATGGTTGAGAAGGCAAAAAATTTTTCGCAATTCTGCTGCTCCAAACGCTTAACCAGAATGGCCTAGGGTAAAAATACACATACCGCTGTAATCGGGCGAGTTTCGACTTTCAGAAGCAATAGGAATTTTTGGGTTAGGTCAATCCGTTCGCGAGATATGGGAGTTTGAAGCCAAGAAATGGTTGAGAAGGCAAAAAATTTTTCGCAATTCTGCTGCTCCAAACGCTTAACCAGAATGGCCTAGGGTAAAAATACACATACCGCTGTAATCGGGCGAGTTTCGACTTTCAGAAGCAATAGGAATTTTTGGGTTAGGTCAATCCGTTCGCGAGATATGGGAGTTTGAAGCCAAGAAATGGTTGAGAAGGCAAAAAATTTTACGCAATTCTGCTGCTCCAAACGCTTAAGAAGAATGGCCTAGGGAAAAAATACACATACCGTTGTAATCGGGCGAGTTTCGACTTTCAGAAGCAATAGGAATTTTTGGGTTAGGTCAATCCGTTCGCGAGATATGGGAGTTTGAAGCCAAGAAATGGTTGAGAAGGCAAAAAATTTTTCGCAATTCTGCTGCTCCAAACGCTTAACCAGAATGGCCTAGGGTAAAAATACACATACCGCTGTAATCGGGCGAGTTTCGACTTTCAGAAGCAATAGGAATTTTTGGGTTAGGTCAATCCGTTCGCGAGATATGGGAGTTTGAAGCCAAGAAATGGTTGAGAAGGCAAAAAATTTTTCGCAATTCTGCTGCTCCAAACGCTTAACAAGAGTGGCCTAGGGAAAAAATACACATACCGTTGTAATCGGGCGAGTTTCTACTTTCAGATGCAATTGGAATTTTTGGGTTAGGTCAATCCGTTCGCGAGATATGGGAGTTTGAAGCTAAGAAAGGGTTGAGAGGACAACAAATTTTTCGCACTTCTGCTGCTCCAAACGCTTAACCAGAATGGCCTAGGGAAAAAATGCACATACCGTTGTAATCGGGCGAGTTTCGACTTTCAGAAGCAATAGGAATTTTTGGGTTAGGTCAATCCGTTCGCGAGATATGGGAGTTTGAAGCCAAGACATGGTTGAGAAGGTGAAAAATTTTTCGCAATTCTGCTGCTCCAAACGCTTAACAAGAATGGCCTAGGGAAAAAATACACATACCGTTGTAATCGGGCGAGTTTCCATTTTCAGACGCTACAGGAATTTTTGGGTTAGGTCAATCCGTTCGCGAGATATGGGAGTTTGAAGCCAAGAAATGGTTGAGAAGGCGAAAAATTTTTCGCAGTTCTGCTGCTCCAAACGCTTAACAAGAATGGCCTAGGGTAAAAATACACATACCGCTGTAATCGGGCGAGTTTCTACTTTCAGACGCAACAGGAATTTTTGAGTTAGGTCAATCCGTTCGCGAGATTTGGGAGTTTGAAGCCAAGGAATGGTTGAGAAGGCAAAAAATTTTTCGCAATTCTGCTGCTCCAAACGCTTAACCAGAATGGCCTAGGGAAAAAATACACATACCGTTGTAATCGGGCGAGTTTCTACTTTCAGATGCAACAGGAATTTTTGGGTTAGGTCAATCCGTTCGCGAGATATGGGAGTTTGACGCTAAGAAATGGTTGAGAAGACAACAAATTTTTCGAAATTCTGCTGCTCCAAACGCTTAACCAGAATGGCCTAGGGAAAAAATACACATACCGTTGTAATCGGGCGAGGTTCTACTTTCAGATGCAACAGGAATTTTTGGGTTAGGTCAATCCGTTCGCGAGATATGGGAGTTTGAAGCTAAGAAATGGTTGAGAAGGCAAAAAATTTTTCGCAATTCTGCTGCTCCAAACGCTTAACCAGAATGGCCTAGGGAAAAAATACACATACCGTTGTAATCGGGCGAGTTTCTACTTTCAGATGCAAAAGGAATTTTTGGGTTAGGTCAATCCGTTCGCGAGATATGGGAGTTTGAAGCTAAGAAATGGTTGAGAAGACAACAAATTTTTCGCACTTCTGCTGCTCCAAACGCTTAACCAGAATGGCCTAGGGAAAAAATACACATACCGTTGTAATCGGGCGAGTTTCTACTTTCAGATGCAATTGGAATTTTTGGGATAGGTCAATCCGTTCGCGAGATATGGGAGTTTGAAGCCAAGAAAAGGTTGAGAAGGCAAAAAATTTTTCGCAATTCTGCTGCTCCAAACGCTTAACCAGAATGGCCTAGGGAAAAAATACACATACCGTTGTTATCGGGCGAGTTTCTACTTTCAGACGCTACAGGAATTTTTGGGTTAGGTCAATCCGTTCGCGAGGTATGGGAGTTTGAAGCCAAGAAATGGTTGAGAAGGCAAAAAATTTTTCGCAATTCTGCTGCTCCAAACGCTTTACAAGAATGGCCTAGGGAAAAAATACACATACCGTTGTAATCGGACAAGTTTCTACTTTCAGACGCTACAGGAATTTTTGGGTTAGGTCAATCCGTTCGCGAGATATGGGAGTTTAAAGCCAAGGAATGGTTGAGAAGGCAAATAATTTTTCGCAATTCTGCTGCTCCATACGCTTAACCAGAATCGCCTAGGGAAAAAATACACATACCGTTGTAATCGGGCGAGTTTCTACTTTCAGATGCAACAGGAATTTTTGGGTTAGTTCAATCCGTTCGCGAGATATGGGTGTTTGACGCTAAGAAATGGTTGAGAAGACAACAAATTTTTCGAAATTCTGCTGCTCCAAACGCTTAACCAGAATGGCCTAGGGAAAAAATACACATACCGTTGTAATCGGGCGAGTTTCTACTTTCAGATGAAACAGGAATTTTTGGGTTAGGTCAATCCGTTCGCGAGATATGGGAGTTTGAAGCCAAGAAATGGTTGAGAAGGCAAAAAATTTTTCGCAATTCTGCTGCTCCAAACGCTTAACAAGAATGGCCTAGGGTAAAAATACACATACCGCTGTAATCGGGCGAGTTTCGAATTTCAGAAGCAATAGGAATTTTTGGGTTAGGTCAATCCGTTCGCGAGATATGGGAGTTTGAAGCTAAGAAATGGTTGAGAAGACAACAAATTTTTCGCACTTCTGCTGCTCCAAACGCTTAACCAGAATGGCCTACGGAAAAAATACACATACCGTTGTAATCGGGCGAGTTTCTACTTTCAGATGCAATTGGAATTTTTGGGTTAGGTCAATCCGTTCGCGAGATATGGGAGTTTGAAGCCAAGAAATGGTTGAGAAGGCAAAAAATTTTTCGCAATTCTGCTGCTCCAAACGCTTAACCAGAATGGCCTAGGGTAAAAATACACATACCGCAGTAATCGGGCGAGTTTCGACTTTCTGCAGCAATAGGAATTTTTGGGTTAGGTCAATCCGTTCGCGAGATATGGGAGTTTGAAGCCAAGAAATGGTTGAGATGGCAAAAAATTTTTCGCAATTCTGCTGCTCCAAACGCTTAACAAGAATGGCCTAGGGAAAAAATACACATACCGTTGTAATCGGGCGAGTTTCTACTTTCAGATGCAATTGGAATTTTTGGGTTAGGTCAATCCGTTCGCGAGATATGGGAGTTTGAAGCTAAGAAAGGGTTGAGAAGACAACAAATTTTTCGCACTTCTGCTGCTCCAAACGCTTAACCAGAATGGCCTAGGGAAAAAATACACATACCGTTGTAATCGGGCGAATTTCGACTTTCAGAAGCAATAGGAATTTTTGGGTTAGGTCAATCCGTTCGCGAGGTATGGGAGTTTGAAGCCAAGAAATGGTTGAGAAGGCGAAAAATTTTTCGCAATTCTGCTGCTCCAAACGCTTAACAAGAATGGCCTAGGGAAAAAATACACATACCGTTGTAATCGGGCGAGTTTCCATTTTCAGACGCTACAGGAATTTTTGGGTTAGGTCAATCCGTTCGCGAGATATGGGAGTTTGAAGCCAAGAAATGGTTGAGAAGGCGAAAAATTTTTCGCAGTTCTGCTGCTCCAAACGCTTAACAAGAATGGCCTAGGGTAAAAATACACATACCGCTGTAATCGGGCGAGTTTCTACTTTCAGACGCAACAGGAATTTTTGAGTTAGGTCAATCCGTTCGCGAGATTTGGGAGTTTGAAGCCAAGGAATGGTTGAGAAGACAACAAATTTTTCGCACTTCTGCTGCTCCAAACGCTTAACCAGAATGGCCTAGGGAAAAAATACACATACCGTTGTAATCGGGCGAATTTCGACTTTCAGAAGCAATAGGAATTTTTGGGTTAGGTCAATCCGTTCGCGAGGTATGGGAGTTTGAAGCCAAGAAATGGTTGAGAAGGCGAAAAATTTTTCGCAATTCTGCTGCTCCAAACGCTTAACAAGAATGGCCTAGGGAAAAAATACACATACCGTTGTAATCGGGCGAGTTTCCATTTTCAGACGCTACAGGAATTTTTGGGTTAGGTCAATCCGTTCGCGAGATATGGGAGTTTGAAGCCAAGAAATGGTTGAGACGGCGAAAAATTTTTCGCAGTTCTGCTGCTCCAAACGCTTAACAAGAATGGCCTAGGGTAAAAATACACATACCGCTGTAATCGGGCGAGTTTCTACTTTCAGACGCAACAGGAATTTTTGAGTTAGGTCAATCCGTTCGCGAGATTTGGGAGTTTGAAGCCAAGGAATGGTTGAGAAGGCAAAAAATTTTTCGCAATTCTGCTGCTCCAAACGCTTAACCAGAATGGCCTAGGGAAAAAATACACATACCGTTGTAATCGGGCGAGTTTCTACTTTCAGATGCAACAGGAATTTTTGGGTTAGGTCAATCCGTTCGCGAGATATGGGAGTTTGACGCTAAGAAATGGTTGAGAAGACAACAAATTTTTCGAAATTCTGCTGCTCCAAACGCTTAACCAGAATGGCCTA
Organism: Ptiloglossa arizonensis; assembly: GCF_051014685.1. NCBI lineage: Eukaryota > Metazoa > Arthropoda > Insecta > Hymenoptera > Colletidae > Ptiloglossa > Ptiloglossa arizonensis. Next base: position 91,669 of record NW_027478896.1, on the reverse strand, counting down.
GGGAAAAAATACACATACCGTTGTAATCGGGCGAGGTTCTACTTTCAGATGCAACAGGAATTTTTGGGTTAGGTCAATCCGTTCGCGAGATATGGGAGTTTGAAGCTAAGAAATGGTTGAGAAGGCAAAAAATTTTTCGCAATTCTGCTGCTCCAAACGCTTAACCAGAATGGCCTAGGGAAAAAATACACATACCGTTGTAATCGGGCGAGTTTCTACTTTCAGATGCAACAGGAATTTTTGGGTTAGGTCAATCCGTTCGCGAGATATGGGAGTTTGAAGCTAAGAAATGGTTGAGAAGACAACAAATTTTTCGCACTTCTGCTGCTCCAAACGCTTAACCAGAATGGCCTAGGGAAAAAATACAAATACCGTTGTAATCGGGCGAGTTTCTACTTTCAGATGAAACAGGAATTTTTGGGTTAGGTCAATCCGTTCGCGAGATATGGGAGTTTGAAGCCAAGAAATGGTTGAGAAGGCAAATAATTTTTCGCAATTCTGCTGCTCCAAACGCTTAACCAGAATGGCCTAGGGAAAAAATACACATACCGTTGTAATCGGGCGAGTTTCTACTTTCAGATGAAACAGGAATTTTTGGGTTAGGTCAATCCGTTCGCGAGATATGGGAGTTTGAAGCCAAGAAATGGTTGAGAAGGCAAAAAATTTTTCGCAATTCTGCTGCTCCAAACGCTTAACAAGAATGGCCTAGGGTAAAAATACACATACCGCTGTAATCGGGCGAGTTTCGAATTTCAGAAGCAATAGGAATTTTTGGGTTAGGTCAATCCGTTCGCGAGATATGGGAGTTTGAAGCTAAGAAATGGTTGAGAAGACAACAAATTGTTCGCACTTCTGCTGCTCCAAACGCTTAACCAGAATGGCCTACGGAAAAAATACACATACCGTTGTAATCGGGCGAGTTTCTACTTTCAGATGCAATTGGAATTTTTGGGTTAGGTCAATCCGTTCGCGAGATATGGGAGTTTGAAGCCAAGAAATGGTTGAGAAGGCAAAAAATTTTTCGCAATTCTGCTGCTCCAAACGCTTAACCAGAATGGCCTAGGGTAAAAATACACATACCGCAGTAATCGGGCGAGTTTCGACTTTCTGCAGCAATAGGAATTTTTGGGTTAGGTCAATCCGTTCGCGAGATATGGGAGTTTGAAGCCAAGAAATGGTTGAGATGGCAAAAAATTTTTCGCAATTCTGCTGCTCCAAACGCTTAACAAGAATGGCCTAGGGAAAAAATACACATACCGTTGTAATCGGGCGAGTTTCTACTTTCAGATGCAATTGGAATTTTTGGGTTAGGTCAATCCGTTCGCGAGATATGGGAGTTTGAAGCTAAGAAAGGGTTGAGAGGACAACAAATTTTTCGCACTTCTGCTGCTCCAAAGGCTTAACCAGAATGGCCTAGGGAAAAAATACACATACCGTTGTAATCGGGCGAGTTTCGACTTTCAGAAGCAATAGGAATTTTTGGGATAGGTCAATCCGTTCGCGAGATATGGGAGTTTGAAGCTAAGAAAGGGTTGAGAGGACAAAAAATTTTTCGCAATTCTGCTGCTCCAAACGCTTAACCAGAATGGCCTAGGGAAAAAATACACATACCGTTGTAATCGGGCGAGTTTCGACTTTCAGAAGCAATAGGAATTTTTGGGTTAGGTCAATCCGTTCGCGAGGTATGGGAGTTTGAAGCCAAGAAATGGTTGAGAAGGCGAAAAATTTTTCGCAATTCTGCTGCTCCAAACGCTTAACAAGAATGGCCTAGGGAAAAAATACACATACCGTTGTAATCGGGCGAGTTTCCATTTTCAGACGCTACAGGAATTTTTGGGTTAGGTCAATCCGTTCGCGAGATATGGGAGTTTGAAGCCAAGAAATGGTTGAGAAGGCGAAAAATTTTTCGCAGTTCTGCTGCTCCAAACGCTTAACAAGAATGGCCTAGGGTAAAAATACACATACCGCTGTAATCGGGCGAGTTTCTACTTTCAGACGCAATAGGAATTTTTGAGTTAGGTCAATCCGTTCGCGAGATATGGGAGTTTGAAGCCAAGAAATGCTTGAGAAGGCAAAAAATTTTTCGCACTTCTGCTGCTCCAAACGCTTAACCAGAATGGCCTAGGGTAAAAATACACATACCGCTGTAATCGGGCGAGTTTCGAATTTCAGAAGCAATAGGAATTTTTGGGTTAGGTCAATCCGTTCGCGAGATATGGGAGTTTGAAGCTAAGAAATGGTTGAGAAGACAACAAATTTTTCGCACTTCTGCTGCTCCAAACGCTTAACCAGAATGGCCTACGGAAAAAATACACATACCGTTGTAATCGGGCGAGTTTCTACTTTCAGATGCAATTGGAATTTTTGGGTTAGGTCAATCCGTTCGCGAGATATGGGAGTTTGAAGCCAAGAAATGGTTGAGAAGGCAAAAAATTTTTCGCAATTCTGCTGCTCCAAACGCTTAACCAGAATGGCCTAGGGTAAAAATACACATACCGCTGTAATCGGGCGAGTTTCGACTTTCAGCAGCAATAGGAATTTTTGGGTTAGGTCAATCCGTTCGCGAGATATGGGAGTTTGAAGCCAAGAAATGGTTGAGATGGCAAAAAATTTTTCGCAATTCTGCTGCTCCAAACGCTTAACAAGAATGGCCTAGGGAAAAAATACACATACCGCTGTAATCGGGCGAGTTTCGAATTTCAGAAGCAATAGGAATTTTTGGGTTAGGTCAATCCGTTCGCGAGGTATGGGTGTTTGAAGCCAAGAAATGGTTGAGAAGGCGAAAAATTTTTCGCAATTCTGCTGCTCCAAACGCTTAACAAGAATGGCCTAGGGAAAAAATACACATACCGTTGTAATCGGGCGAGTTTCCATTTTCAGACGCTACAGGAATTTTTGGGTTAGGTCAATCCGTTCGCGAGATATAGGAGTTTGAAGCCAAGAAATGATTGAGAAGGCAAAAAATTTTTCGCAATTCTGCTGCTCCAAACGCTTAACCAGAATGGCCTAGGGTAAAAATACACATACCGCTGTAATCGGGCGAGTTTCGAATTTCAGAAGCTACAGGAATTTTTGGGTTAGGTCAATCCGTTCGCGAGATATGGGAGTTTAAAGCCAAGGAATGGTTGAGAAGGCAAATAATTTTTCGCAATTCTGCTGCACCATACGCTTAACCAGAATCGCCTAGGGAAAAAATACACATACCGTTGTAATCGGGCGAGTTTCTACTTTCAGATGCAACAGGAATTTTTGGGTTAGTTCAATCCGTTCGCGAGATATGGGAGTTTGACGCTAAGAAATGGTTGAGAAGACAACAAATTTTTCGAAATTCTGCTGCTCCAAACGCTTAACCAGAATGGCCTAGGGTAAAAATACACATACCGCAGTAATCGGGCGAGTTTCGACTTTCTGCAGCAATAGGAATTTTTGGGTTAGGTCAATCCGTTCGCGAGATATGGGAGTTTGAAGCCAAGAAATGGTTGAGGTGGCAAAAAATTTTTCGCAATTCTGCTGCTCCAAACGCTTAACAAGAATGGCCTAGGGAAAAAATACAAATACCGTTGTAATCGGGCGAGTTTCTACTTTCAGATGCAATTGGAATTTTTGGGTTAGGTCAATCCGTTCGCGAGATATGGTAGTTTGAAGCCAAGAAATGGTTGAGAAGGCAAATAATTTTTCGCAATTCTGCTGCTCCAAACGCTTAACCAGAATGGCCTAGGGAAAAAATACACATACCGTTGTAATCGGGCGAGTTTCTACTTTCAGATGAAACAGGAATTTTTGGGTTAGGTCAATCCGTTCGCGAGATATGGGAGTTTGAAGCCAAGAAATGGTTGAGAAGGCAAAAAATTTTTCGCAATTCTGCTGCTCCAAACGCTTAACAAGAATGGCCTAGGGTAAAAATACACATACCGCTGTAATCGGGCGAGTTTCGAATTTCAGGAGCAATAGGAATTTTTGGGTTAGGTCAATCCGTTCGCGAGATATGGGAGTTTGAAGCTAAGAAATGGTTGAGAAGACAACAAATTGTTCGCACTTCTGCTGCTCCAAACGCTTAACCAGAATGGCCTACGGAAAAAATACACATACCGTTGTAATCGGGCGAGTTTCTACTTTCAGATGCAATTGGAATTTTTGGGTTAGGTCAATCCGTTCGCGAGATATGGGAGTTTGAAGCCAAGAAATGGTTGAGAAGGCAAAAAATTTTTCGCAATTCTGCTGCTCCAAACGCTTAACCAGAATGGCCTAGGGTAAAAATACACATACCGCAGTAATCGGGCGAGTTTCGACTTTCTGCAGCAATAGGAATTTTTGGGTTAGGTCAATCCGTTCGCGAGATATGGGAGTTTGAAGCCAAGAAATGGTTGAGATGGCAAAAAATTTTTCGCAATTCTGCTGCTCCAAACGCTTAACCAGAATGGCCTAGGGAAAAAATACACATACCGTTGTAATCGGGCGAGTTTCGACTTTCAGAAGCAATAGGAATTTTTGGGATAGGTCAATCCGTTCGCGAGATATGGGAGTTTGAAGCTAAGAAAGGGTTGAGAGGACAACAAATTTTTCGCACTTCTGCGGCTCCAAACGCTTAACCAGAATGGCCTAGGGTAAAAATACACATACCGCTGTAATCGGGCGAGTTTCGACTTTCAGAAGCAATAGGAATTTTTGGGTTAGGTCAATCCGTTCGCGAGATATGGGAGTTTGAAGCCAAGAAATGGTTGAGAAGGCAAAAAATTTTTCGCAATTCTGCTGCTCCAAACGCTTAACCAGAATGGCCTAGGGTAAAAATACACATACCGCTGTAATCGGGCGAGTTTCGACTTTCAGAAGCAATAGGAATTTTTGGGTTAGGTCAATCCGTTCGCGAGATATGGGAGTTTGAAGCCAAGAAATGGTTGAGTGGGCAAAAAATTTTTCGCAATTCTGCTGCTCCAAACGCTTAACAAGAATGGCCTAGGGAAAAAATACACATACCGTTGTAATCGGGCGAGTTTCTACTTTCAGATGCAATTGGAATTTTTGGGTTAGGTCAGTCCGTTCGCGAGATATGGGAGTTTGAAGCTAAGAAAGGGTTGAGAGGACAACAAATTTTTCGCACTTCTGCTGCTCCAAACGCTTAACCAGAATGGCCTAGGGAAAAAATACACATACCGTTGTAATCGGGCGAGTTTCGACTTTCAGAAGCAATAGGAATTTTTGGGTTAGGTCAATCCGTTCGCGAGGTATGGGAGTTTGAAGCCAAGAAATGGTTGAGAAGGCGAAAAATTTTTCGCAATTCTGCTGCTCCAAACGCTTAACAAGAATGGCCTAGGGAAAAAATACACATACCGTTGTAATCGGGCGAGTTTCCATTTTCAGACGCTACAGGAATTTTTGGGTTAGGTCAATCCGTTCGCGAGATATGGGAGTTTGAAGCCAAGAAATGGTTGAGAAGGCGAAAAATTTTTCGCAGTTCTGCTGCTCCAAACGCTTAACAAGAATGGCCTAGGGTAAAAATACACATACCGCTGTAATCGGGCGAGTTTCTACTTTCAGACGCAATAGGAATTTTTGAGTTAGGTCAATCCGTTCGCGAGATATGGGAGTTTGAAGCCAAGAAATGCTTGAGAAGGCAAAAAATTTTTCGCACTTCTGCTGCTCCAAACGCTTAACCAGAATGGCCTAGGGTAAAAATACACATACCGCTGTAATCGGGCGAGTTTCGAATTTCAGAAGCAATAGGAATTTTTGGGTTAGGTCAATCCGTTCGCGAGATATGGGAGTTTGAAGCTAAGAAATGGTTGAGAAGACAACAAATTTTTCGCACTTCTGCTGCTCCAAACGCTTAACCAGAATGGCCTACGGAAAAAATACACATACCGTTGTAATCGGGCGAGTTTCTACTTTCAGATGCAATTGGAATTTTTGGGTTAGGTCAATCCGTTCGCGAGATATGGGAGTTTGAAGCCAAGAAATGGTTGAGAAGGCAAAAAATTTTTCGCAATTCTGCTGCTCCAAACGCTTAACCAGAATGGCCTAGGGTAAAAATACACATACCGCTGTAATCGGGCGAGTTTCGACTTTCAGCAGCAATAGGAATTTTTGGGTTAGGTCAATCCGTTCGCGAGATATGGGAGTTTGAAGCCAAGAAATGGTTGAGATGGCAAAAAATTTTTCGCAATTCTGCTGCTCCAAACGCTTAACAAGAATGGCCTAGGGAAAAAATACACATACCGCTGTAATCGGGCGAGTTTCGAATTTCAGAAGCAATAGGAATTTTTGGGTTAGGTCAATCCGTTCGCGAGGTATGGGTGTTTGAAGCCAAGAAATGGTTGAGAAGGCGAAAAATTTTTCGCAATTCTGCTGCTCCAAACGCTTAACAAGAATGGCCTAGGGAAAAAATACACATACCGTTGTAATCGGGCGAGTTTCCATTTTCAGACGCTACAGGAATTTTTGGGTTAGGTCAATCCGTTCGCGAGATATAGGAGTTTGAAGCCAAGAAATGATTGAGAAGGCAAAAAATTTTTCGCAATTCTGCTGCTCCAAACGCTTAACCAGAATGGCCTAGGGTAAAAATACACATACCGCTGTAATCGGGCGAGTTTCGAATTTCAGAAGCAATAGGAATTTTTGGGTTAGGTCAATCCGTTCGCGAGGTATGGGAGTTTGAAGCTAAGAAATGGTTGAGAAGACAACAAATTTTTCGCACTTCTGCTGCTCCAAACGCTTAACCAGAATGGCCTACGGAAAAAATACACATACCGTTGTAATCGGGCGAGTTTCTACTTTCAGATGCAATTGGAATTTTTGGGTTAGGTCAATCCGTTCGCGAGATATGGGAGTTTGAAGCCAAGAAATGGTTGAGAAGGCAAAAAATTTTTCGCAATTCTGCTGCTCCAAACGCTTAACCAGAATGGCCTAGGGTAAAAATACACATACCGCAGTAATCGGGCGAGTTTCGACTTTCTGCAGCAATAGGAATTTTTGGGTTAGGTCAATCCGTTCGCGAGATATGGGAGTTTGAAGCCAAGAAATGGTTGAGATGGCAAAAAATTTTTCGCAATTCTGCTGCTCCAAACGCTTAACAAGAATGGCCTAGGAAAAAAATACACATACCGTTGTAATCGGGCGAGTTTCTACTTTCAGATGCAATTGGAATTTTTGGGTTAGGTCAATCCGTTCGCGAGATATGGGAGTTTGAAGCTAAGAAAGGGTTGAGAGGACAACAAATTTTTCGCACTTCTGCTGCTCCAAAGGCTTAACCAGAATGGCCTAGGGAAAAAATACACATACCGTTGTAATCGGGCGAGTTTCGACTTTCAGAAGCAATAGGAATTTTTGGGATAGGTCAATCCGTTCGCGAGATATGGGAGTTTGAAGCTAAGAAAGGGTTGAGAGGACAACAAATTTTTCGCACTTCTGCTGCTCCAAACGCTTAACCAGAATGGCCTAGGGTAAAAATACACATACCGCTGTAATCGGGCGAGTTTCGACTTTCAGAAGCAATAGGAATTTTTGGGTTAGGTCAATCCGTTCGCGAGATATGGGAGTTTGAAGCCAAGAAATGGTTGAGAAGGCAAAAAATTTTTCGCAATTCTGCTGCTCCAAACGCTTAACCAGAATGGCCTAGGGTAAAAATACACATACCGCTGTAATCGAGCGAGTTTCGACTTTCAGAAGCAATAGGAATTTTTGGGTTAGGTCAATCCGTTCGCGGGGTATGGGAGTTTGAAGCCAAGAAATGGTTGAGAAGGCGAAAAATTTTTCGCAATTCTGCTGCTCCAAACGCTTAACAAGAATGGCCTAGGGAAAAAATACACATACCGTTGTAATCGGGCGAGTTTCCATTTTCAGACGCTACAGGAATTTTTGGGTTAGGTCAGTCCGTTCGCGAGATATGGGAGATTGAAGCCAAGAAATGGTTGAGAAGGCGAAAAATTTTTCGCAGTTCTGCTGCTCCAAACGCTTAACAAGAATGGCCTAGGGTAAAAATACACATACCGCTGTAATCGGGCGAGTTTCTACTTTCAGACGCAATAGGAATTTTTGAGTTAGGTCAATCCGTTCGCGAGATATGGGAGTTTGAAGCCAAGAAATGCTTGAGAAGGCAAAAAATTTTTCGCACTTCTGCTGCTCCAAACGCTTAACCAGAATGGCCTAGGGTAAAAATACACATACCGCTGTAATCGGGCGAGTTTCGAATTTCAGAAGCAATAGGAATTTTTGGGTTAGGTCAATCCGTTCGCGAGATATGGGAGTTTGAAGCTAAGAAATGGTTGAGAAGACAACAAATTTTTCGCACTTCTGCTGCTCCAAACGCTTAACCAGAATGGCCTACGGAAAAAATACACATACCGTTGTAATCGGGCGAGTTTCTACTTTCAGATGCAATTGGAATTTTTGGGTTAGGTCAATCCGTTCGCGAGATATGGGAGTTTGAAGCCAAGAAATGGTTGAGAAGGCAAAAAATTTTTCGCAATTCTGCTGCTCCAAACGCTTAACCAGAATGGCCTAGGGTAAAAATACACATACCGCTGTAATCGGGCGAGTTTCGACTTTCAGCAGCAATAGGAATTTTTGGGTTAGGTCAATCCGTTCGCGAGATATGGGAGTTTGAAGCCAAGAAATGGTTGAGATGGCAAAAAATTTTTCGCAATTCTGCTGCTCCAAACGCTTAACAAGAATGGCCTAGGGAAAAAATACACATACCGCTGTAATCGGGCGAGTTTCGAATTTCAGAAGCAATAGGAATTTTTGGGTTAGGTCAATCCGTTCGCGAGGTATGGGTGTTTGAAGCCAAGAAATGGTTGAGAAGGCGAAAAATTTTTCGCAATTCTGCTGCTCCAAACGCTTAACAAGAATGGCCTAGGGAAAAAATACACATACCGTTGTAATCGGGCGAGTTTCCATTTTCAGACGCTACAGGAATTTTTGGGTTAGGTCAATCCGTTCGCGAGATATAGGAGTTTGAAGCCAAGAAATGATTGAGAAGGCAAAAAATTTTTCGCAATTCTGCTGCTCCAAACGCTTAACCAGAATGGCCTAGGGTAAAAATACACATACCGCTGTAATCGGGCGAGTTTCGAATTTCAGAAGCAATAGGAATTTTTCGGTTAGGTCAATCCGTTCGCGAGGTATGGGAGTTTGAAGCTAAGAAATGGTTGAGAAGACAACAAATTTTTCGCACTTCTGCTGCTCCAAACGCTTAACCAGAATGGCCTACGGAAAAAATACACATACCGTTGTAATCGGGCGAGTTTCTACTTTCAGATGCAATTGGAATTTTTGGGTTAGGTCAATCCGTTCGCGAGATATGGGAGTTTGAAGCCAAGAAATGGTTGAGAAGGCAAAAAATTTTTCGCAATTCTGCTGCTCCAAACGCTTAACCAGAATGGCCTAGGGTAAAAATACACATACCGTTGTAATCGGGCGAGTTTCTACTTTCAGATGCAATTGGAATTTTTGGATAGGTCAATCCGTTCGCGAGATATGGGAGTTTGAAGCCAAGAAAAGGTTGAGAAGGCAAAAAATTTTTCGCAATTCTGCTGCTCCAAACGCTTAACCAGAATGGCCTAGGGAAAAAATACACATACCGTTGTTATCGGGCGAGTTTCTACTTTCAGACGCTACAGGAATTTTTGGGTTAGGTCAATCCGTTCGCGAGGTATGGGAGTTTGAAGCCAAGAAATGGTTGAGAAGGCGAAAAATTTTTCGCAATTCTGCTGCTCCAAACGCTTAACAAGAATGGCCCAGGGTTAAAATACACATACCGCTGTAATCGGGCGAGTTTCTACTTTCAGACGCAACAGGAATTTTTGAGTTAGGTCAATCCGTTCGCGAGATATGGGAGTTTAAAGCCAAGGAATGGTTGAGAAGGCAAATAATTTTTCGCAATTCTGCTGCTCCATACGCTTAACCAGAATGGCCTAGGGAAAAAATACACATACCGTTGTAATCGGGCGAGTTTCTACTTTCAGATGCAACAGGAATTTTTGGGTTAGTTCAATCCGTTCGCGAGATATGGGAGTTTGACGCTAAGAAATGGTTGAGAAGACAACAAATTTTTCGAAATTCTGCTGCTCCAAACGCTTAACCAGAATGGCCTAGGGAAAAAATACACATACCGTTGTAATCGGGCGAGTTTATACTTTCAGACGCTACAGGAATTTTTGGGTAAGGTCTATCCGTTCGCGAGATATGGCAGTTTGAAGCCAAGAAATGGTTAAGAAGGCAAAAAATTTTTCGCAATTCTGCTGCTCCAAACGCTTAACCAGAATGGCCTAGGGTAAAAATACACATACCGCTGTAATCGGGCGAGTTTCGACTTTCAGAAGCAATAGGAATTTTTGGGTTAGGTCAATCCGTTCGCGAGATATGGGAGTTTGAAGCTAAGAAATGGTTGAGAAGACCACAAATTTTTCGCACTTCTGCTGCTCCAAACGCTTAACCAGAATGGCCTAGGGAAAAAATACACATACCGTTGTAATCGGGCGAGTTTCTACTTTCAGATGCAACAGGAATTTTTGGGTTAGGTCAATCCGTTCGCGAGATATGGGAGTTTGAATCTAAGAAATGGTTGAGAAGACAACAAATTTTTCGCACTTCTGCTGCTCCAAACGCTTAACCAGAATGGCCTAGGAAAAAATACACATACCGTTGTAATCGGGCGAGTTTCTACTTTCAGATGCAATTGGAATTTTTGGGATAGGTCAATCCGTTCGCGAGATATGGGAGTTTGAAGCCAAGAAAAGGTTGAGAAGGCAAAAAATTTTTCGCAATTCTGCTGCTCCAAACGCTTAACCAGAATGGCCCCGGGAAAAAATACACATACCGTTGTTATCGGGCGAGTTTCTACTTTCAGACGCTACCGGAATTTTTGGGTTAGGTCAATCCGTTCGCGAGGTATGGGAGTTTGAAGCCAAGAAATGGTTGAGAAGGCGAAAAATTTTTCGCAATTCTGCTGCTCCAAACGCTTAACAAGAATGGCCCAGGGTTAAAATACACATACCGCTGTAATCGGGCGAGTTTCTACTTTCAGACGCAACAGGAATTTTTGAGTTAGGTCAATCCGTTCGCGAGATATGGGAGTTTAAAGCCAAGGAATGGTTGAGAAGGCAAATAATTTTTCGCAATTCTGCTGCTCCATACGCTTAACCAGAATGGCCTAGGGAAAAAATACACATACCGTTGTAATCGGGCGAGTTTCTACTTTCAGATGCAACAGGAATTTTTGGGTTAGTTCAATCCGTTCGCGAGATATGGGAGTTTGACGCTAAGAAATGGTTGAGAAGACAACAAACTTTTCGAAATTCTGCTGCTCCAAACGCTTAACCAGAATGGCCTAGGGAAAAAATACACATACCGTTGTAATCGGGCGAGTTTCTACTTTCAGATGAAACAGGAATTTTTGGGTTAGGTCAATCCGTTCGCGAGATATGGGACGTTGAAGCTAAGAAATGGTTGAGAAGGCAAAAAATTTTTCGCAATTCTGCTGCTCCAAACGCTTAACCAGAATGGCCTAGGGAAAAAATACACATACCGTTGTAATCGGGCGAGTTTCTACTTTCAGATGCAACAGGAATTTTTGGGTTAGGTCAATCCGTTTGCGAGATATGGGAGTTTGAAGCTAAGAAATGGTTGAGAAGACAACAAATTTTTCGCACTTCTGCTGCTGCAAACGCTTAACCAGAATGGCCTAGGGAAAAAATACACATACCGTTGTAATCGGGCGAGTTTATACTTTCAGACGCTACAGGAATTTTTGGGTAAGGTCAATCCGTTCGCGAGATATGGCAGTTTGAAGCCAAGAAATGGTTGAGAAGGCAAAAAATTTTTCGCAATTCTGCTGCTCCAAACGCTTAACCAGAATGGCCTAGGGTAAAAATACACATAGCGCTGTAATCGGGCGAGTTTCGACTTTCAGAAGCAATAGGAATTTTTGGGTTGGGTCAATCCGTTCGCGAGATATGGGAGTTTGAAGCCAAGAAATGGTTGAGAAGGCAAAAAATTTTTCGCAATTCTGCTGCTCCAAACGCTTAACAAGAATGGCCTAGGGAAAAAATACACATACCGTTGTAATCGGGCGAGTTTCTACTTTCAGATGCAATTGGAATTTTTGGGTTAGGTCAATCCGTTCGCGAGATATGGGAGTTTGAAGCTAAGAAAGGGTTGAGAGGACAACAAATTTTTCGCACTTCTGCTGCTCCAAACGCTTAACCAGAATGGCCTAGGGAAAAAATACACATACCGTTGTAATCGGGCGAGTTTCGACTTTCAGAAGCAATAGGAATTTTTGGGATAGGTCAATCCGTTCGCGAGGTATGGGAGTTTGAAGCCAAGAAATGGTTGAGAAGGCGAAAAATTTTTTGCAATTCTGCTGCTCCAAACGCTTAACAAGAATGGCCTAGAGAAAAAATACACATACCGTTGTAATCGGGCGAGGTTCCATTTTCAGACGCTACGGGAATTTTTGGGTTAGGTCAATCCGTTCGCGAGATATGGGAGTTTGAAGCCAAGAAATGGTTGAGAAGGCAAAAAATTTTTCGCAGTTCTGCTGCTCCAAACGCTTAACCAGAATGGCCTAGGGTAAAAATACACATACCGCTGTAATCGGGCGAGTTTCGAATTTCAGAAGCAATAGGAATTTTTGTGTTAGGTCAATCCGTTCGCGAGATATGGGAGTTTGAAGCTAAGAAATGGTTAAGAAGGCGAAAAATTTTTCGCAGTTCTGCTGCTCCAAACGCTTAACAAGAATGGCCTAGGGTAAAAATACACATACCGCTGTAATCGGGCGAGTTTCTACTTTCAGACGCAACAGGAATTTTTGAGTTAGGTCAATCCGTTCGCGAGATATGGGAGTTTGAAGCCAAGAAATGGTTGAGAAGGCAAAAAATTTTTCGCACTTCTGCTGCTCCAAACGCTTAACCAGAATGGCCTAGGGTAAAAATACACATACCGCTGTAATCGGGCGAGCTTCGAATTTCAGAAGCAATAGGAATTTTTGGGTTAGGTCAATCCGTTCGCGAGATATGGGAGTTTGAAGCTAAGAAATGGTTGAGAAGACAACAAATTTTTCGCACTTCTGCTGCTCCAAACGCTTAACCAGAATGGCCTACGGAAAAAATACACATACCGTTGTAATCGGGCGAGTTTCGACTTTCAGAAGCAATAGGAATTTTTGGGTTAGGTCAATCCGTTCGCGAGATATGGGAGTTTGAAGCCAAGAAATGGTTGAGAAGGCAAAAAATTTTTCGCAATTCTGCTGCTCCAAACGCTTAACAAGAATGGCCTAGGGAAAAAATACACATACCGTTGTAATCGGGCGAGTTTCTACTTTCAGATGCAATTGGAATTTTTGGGTTAGGTCAATCCGTTCGCGAGATATGGGAGTTTGAATCTAAGAAAGGGTTGAGAGGACAACAAATTTTTCGCACTTCTGCTGCTCCAAACGCTTAACCAGAATGGCCTAGGGAAAAAATACACATACCGTTGTAATCGGGCGAGTTTCGACTTTCAGAAGCAATAGGAATTTTTGGGTTAGGTCAATCCGTTCGCGAGGTATGGGAGTTTGAAGCCAAGAAATGGTTGAGAAGGCGAAAAATTTTTCGCACTTCTGCTGCTCCAAACGCTTAACCAGAATGGCCTAGGGAAAAAATACACATACCGTTGTAATCGGGCGAGTTTCTACTTTCAGATGCAATTGGAATTTTTGGGTTAGGTCAATCCGTTCGCGAGATATGGGAGTTTGAATCTAAGAAAGGGTTGAGAGGACAACAAATTTTTCGCACTTCTGCTGCTCCAAACGCTTAACCAGAATGGCCTAGGGAAAAAATACACATACCGTTGTAATCGGGCGAGTTTCGACTTTCAGAAGCAATAGGAATTTTTGGGTTAGGTCAATCCGTTCGCGAGGTATGGGAGTTTGAAGCCAAGAAATGGTTGAGAAGGCGAAAAATTTTTCGCACTTCTGCTGCTCCAAACGCTTAACCAGAATGGCCTAGGAAAAAAATACACATGCCGTTGTAATCGGGCGAGTTTCGACTTTCAGAAGCAATAGGAATTTTTGGGTTAGGTCAATCCGTTCGCGAGGTATGGGAGTTTGAAGCCAAGAAATGGTTGAGAAGGCGAAAAATTTTTCGCACTTCTGCTGCTCCAAACGCTTAACCAGAATGGCCTACGGAAAAAATACACATACCGTTGTAATCGGGCGAGCTTCGACTTTCAGAAGCAATAGGAATTTTTGGGTTAGGTCAATCCGTTCGCGAGATATGGGAGTTTGAAGCCAAGAAATGGTTGAGAAGGCAAAAAATTTTTCGCAATTCTGCTGCTCCAAACGCTTAACCAGAATGGCCTAGGGTAAAAATACACATACCGCTGTAATCGGGCGAGTTTCGAATTTCAGAAGCAATAGGAATTTTTGGGTTAGGTCAATCCGTTCGCGAGATATGGGAGTTTGAAGCTAAGAAATGGTTGAGAAGACAACAAATTTTTCGCACTTCTGCTGCTCCAAACGCTTAACCAGAATGGCCTACGGAAAAAATACACATACCGTTGTAATCGGGCGAGTTTCTACTTTCAGATGCAATTGGAATTTTTGGGTTAGGTCAATCCGTTCGCGAGATATGGGAGTTTGAAGCCAAGAAATGGTTGAGAAGGCAAAAAATTTTTCGCAATTCTGCTGCTCCAAACGCTTAACCAGAATGGCCTAGGGCAAAAATACACATACCGCTGTAATCGGGCGAGTTTCGACTTTCAGCAGCAATAGGAATTTTTGGGTTAGGTCAATCCGTTCGCGAGATATGGGAGTTTGAAGCCAAGAAATGGTTGAGATGGCAAAAAATTTTTCGCAATTCTGCTGCTCCAAACGCTTAACAAGTATGGCCTAGGGAAAAAATACACATACCGTTGTAATCGGGCGAGTTTCTACTTTCAGATGCAATTGGAATTTGTGGGTTATGTCAATCCGTTCGCGAGATATGGGAGTTTGAAGCTAAGAAAGGGTTGAGAAGACAACAAATTTTTCGCACTTCTGCTGCTCCAAACGCTTAACCAGAATGGCCTAGGGAAAAAATACACATACCGTTGTAATCGGGCGAATTTCGACTTTCAGAAGCAATAGGAATTTTTGGGTTAGGTCAATCCGTTCGCGAGATATGGGAGTTTGAAGCCAAGAAATGGTTGAGAAGGCAAAAATTTTTTCGCAATTCTGCTGCTCCAAACGCTTAACAAGAATGGCCTAGGGAAAAAATACACATACCGTTGTAATCGGGCGAGTTTCGACTTTCAGAAGCAATAGGAATTTTTGGGTTAGGTCAATCCGTTCGCGAGGTATGGGAGTTTGAAGCCAAGAAATGGTTGAGAAGGCGAAAAATTTTTCGCAATTCTGCTGCTCCAAACGCTTAACAAGAATGGCCTAGGGAAAAAATACACATACCGTTGTAATCGGGCGAGTTTCCATTTTCAGACGCTACAGGAATTTTTGGGTTCGGTCAATCCGTTCGCGAGATATGGGAGTTTGAAGCCAAGAAATGGTTGAGAAGGCGAAAAATTTTTCGCAGTTCTGCTGCTCCAAACGCTTAACAAGAATGGCCTAGGGTAAAAATACACATACCGCTGTAATCGGGCGAGTTTCTTCTTTCAGACGCAACAGGAATTTTTGAGTTAGGTCAATCCGTTCGCGAGATTTGGGAGTTTGAAGCCAAGGAATGGTTGAGAAGGCAAAAAATTTTTTCGCAATTCTGCTGCTCCAAACGCTTAACCAGAATGGCCTAGGGAAAAAATACGCATACCGTTGTAATCGGGCGAGTTTCTACTTTCAGATGCAACAGGAATTTTTGGGTTAGGTCAATCCGTTCGCGAGATATGGGAGTTTGAAGCCAAGAAAAGGTTGAGAAGGCAAAAAATTTTTCGCAATTCTGCTGCTCCAAACGCTTAACCAGAATGGCCTAGGGAAAAAATACACATACCGTTGTAATCGGGCGAGGTTCTACTTTCAGATGCAACAGGAATTTTTGGGTTAGGTCAATCCGTTCGCGAGATATGGGAGTTTGAAGCTAAGAAATGGTTGAGAAGGCAAAAAATTTTTCGCAATTCTGCTGCTCCAAACGCTTAACCAGAATGGCCTAGGGAAAAAATACACATACCGCTGTAATCGGGCGAGTTTCCATTTTCAGACGCTACAGGAGTTTTTGGGTTAGGTCAATCCGTTCGCGAGATATAGGAGTTTGAAGCCAAGAAATGATTGAGAAGGCAAAAAATTTTTCGCAATTCTGCTGCTCCAAACGCTTAACCAGAATGGCCTAGGGTAAAAATACACATACCGCTGTAATCGGGCGAGTTTCTACTTTCAGATGCAATTGGAATTTTTGGGTTAGGTCAATCCGTTCGCGAGATATGGGAGTTTGAAGCTAAGAAAGGGTTGAGAGGACAACAAATTTTTCGCACTTCTGCTGCTCCAAACGCTTAACCAGAATGGCCTAGGGAAAAAATACACATACCATTGTAATCGGGCGAGTTTCGACTTTCAGAAGCAATAGGAATTTTTGGGATAGGTCAATCCGTTCGCGAGATATGGGAGTTTGAAGCTAAGAAAGGGTTGAGAGGACAACAAATTTTTCGCACTTCTGCTGCTCCAAACGCTTAACCAGAATGGCCTAGGGTAAAAATACACATACCGCTGTAATCGGGCGAGTTTCGAATTTCAGAAGCAATAGGAATTTTTGTGTTAGGTCAATCCGTTCGCGAGATATGGGAGTTTGAAGCTAAGAAATGGTTAAGAAGGCGAAAAATTTTTCGCAGTTCTGCTGCTCCAAACGCTTAACAAGAATGGCCTAGGGTAAAAATACACATACCGCTGTAATCGGGCGAGTTTCTACTTTCAGACGCAACAGGAATTTTTGAGTTAGGTCAATCCGTTCGCGAGATATGGGAGTTTGAAGCCAAGAAATGGTTGAGAAGGCAAAAAATTTTTCGCACTTCTGCTGCTCCAAACGCTTAACCAGAATGGCCTAGGGTAAAAATACACATACCGCTGTAATCGGGCGAGCTTCGAATTTCAGAAGCAATAGGAATTTTTGGGTTAGGTCAATCCGTTCGCGAGATATGGGAGTTTGAAGCTAAGAAATGGTTGAGAAGACAACAAATTTTTCGCACTTCTGCTGCTCCAAACGCTTAACCAGAATGGCCTACGGAAAAAATACACATACCGTTGTAATCGGGCGAGTTTCGACTTTCAGAAGCAATAGGAATTTTTGGGTTAGGTCAATCCGTTCGCGAGATATGGGAGTTTGAAGCCAAGAAATGGTTGAGAAGGCAAAAAATTTTTCGCAATTCTGCTGCTCCAAACGCTTAACAAGAATGGCCTAGGGAAAAAATACACATACCGTTGTAATCGGGCGAGTTTCTACTTTCAGATGCAATTGGAATTTTTGGGTTAGGTCAATCCGTTCGCGAGATATGGGAGTTTGAATCTAAGAAAGGGTTGAGAGGACAACAAATTTTTCGCACTTCTGCTGCTCCAAACGCTTAACCAGAATGGCCTAGGGAAAAAATACACATACCGTTGTAATCGGGCGAGTTTCGACTTTCAGAAGCAATAGGAATTTTTGGGTTAGGTCAATCCGTTCGCGAGGTATGGGAGTTTGAAGCCAAGAAATGGTTGAGAAGGCGAAAAATTTTTCGCACTTCTGCTGCTC
Source organism: Ptiloglossa arizonensis (assembly GCF_051014685.1). Taxonomy (NCBI): domain Eukaryota; kingdom Metazoa; phylum Arthropoda; class Insecta; order Hymenoptera; family Colletidae; genus Ptiloglossa; species Ptiloglossa arizonensis. Next base: position 73,994 of record NW_027478896.1, on the reverse strand, counting down.
CAAACGCTTAACCAGAATGGCCTAGGGAAAAAATACACATACCGTTGTAATCGGGCGAGTTTCTACTTTCAGATGCAATTGGAATTTTTGGGTTAGGTCAATCCGTTCGCGAGATATGGGAGTTTGAATCTAAGAAAGGGTTGAGAGGACAACAAATTTTTCGCACTTCTGCTGCTCCAAACGCTTAACCAGAATGGCCTAGGGAAAAAATACACATACCGTTGTAATCGGGCGAGTTTCGACTTTCAGAAGCAATAGGAATTTTTGGGTTAGGTCAATCCGTTCGCGAGGTATGGGAGTTTGAAGCCAAGAAATGGTTGAGAAGGCGAAAAATTTTTCGCACTTCTGCTGCTCCAAACGCTTAACCAGAATGGCCTAGGAAAAAAATACACATGCCGTTGTAATCGGGCGAGTTTCGACTTTCAGAAGCAATAGGAATTTTTGGGTTAGGTCAATCCGTTCGCGAGGTATGGGAGTTTGAAGCCAAGAAATGGTTGAGAAGGCGAAAAATTTTTCGCACTTCTGCTGCTCCAAACGCTTAACCAGAATGGCCTACGGAAAAAATACACATACCGTTGTAATCGGGCGAGCTTCGACTTTCAGAAGCAATAGGAATTTTTGGGTTAGGTCAATCCGTTCGCGAGATATGGGAGTTTGAAGCCAAGAAATGGTTGAGAAGGCAAAAAATTTTTCGCAATTCTGCTGCTCCAAACGCTTAACCAGAATGGCCTAGGGTAAAAATACACATACCGCTGTAATCGGGCGAGTTTCGAATTTCAGAAGCAATAGGAATTTTTGGGTTAGGTCAATCCGTTCGCGAGATATGGGAGTTTGAAGCTAAGAAATGGTTGAGAAGACAACAAATTTTTCGCACTTCTGCTGCTCCAAACGCTTAACCAGAATGGCCTACGGAAAAAATACACATACCGTTGTAATCGGGCGAGTTTCTACTTTCAGATGCAATTGGAATTTTTGGGTTAGGTCAATCCGTTCGCGAGATATGGGAGTTTGAAGCCAAGAAATGGTTGAGAAGGCAAAAAATTTTTCGCAATTCTGCTGCTCCAAACGCTTAACCAGAATGGCCTAGGGCAAAAATACACATACCGCTGTAATCGGGCGAGTTTCGACTTTCAGCAGCAATAGGAATTTTTGGGTTAGGTCAATCCGTTCGCGAGATATGGGAGTTTGAAGCCAAGAAATGGTTGAGATGGCAAAAAATTTTTCGCAATTCTGCTGCTCCAAACGCTTAACAAGTATGGCCTAGGGAAAAAATACACATACCGTTGTAATCGGGCGAGTTTCTACTTTCAGATGCAATTGGAATTTGTGGGTTATGTCAATCCGTTCGCGAGATATGGGAGTTTGAAGCTAAGAAAGGGTTGAGAAGACAACAAATTTTTCGCACTTCTGCTGCTCCAAACGCTTAACCAGAATGGCCTAGGGAAAAAATACACATACCGTTGTAATCGGGCGAATTTCGACTTTCAGAAGCAATAGGAATTTTTGGGTTAGGTCAATCCGTTCGCGAGATATGGGAGTTTGAAGCCAAGAAATGGTTGAGAAGGCAAAAATTTTTTCGCAATTCTGCTGCTCCAAACGCTTAACAAGAATGGCCTAGGGAAAAAATACACATACCGTTGTAATCGGGCGAGTTTCGACTTTCAGAAGCAATAGGAATTTTTGGGTTAGGTCAATCCGTTCGCGAGGTATGGGAGTTTGAAGCCAAGAAATGGTTGAGAAGGCGAAAAATTTTTCGCAATTCTGCTGCTCCAAACGCTTAACAAGAATGGCCTAGGGAAAAAATACACATACCGTTGTAATCGGGCGAGTTTCCATTTTCAGACGCTACAGGAATTTTTGGGTTCGGTCAATCCGTTCGCGAGATATGGGAGTTTGAAGCCAAGAAATGGTTGAGAAGGCGAAAAATTTTTCGCAGTTCTGCTGCTCCAAACGCTTAACAAGAATGGCCTAGGGTAAAAATACACATACCGCTGTAATCGGGCGAGTTTCTTCTTTCAGACGCAACAGGAATTTTTGAGTTAGGTCAATCCGTTCGCGAGATTTGGGAGTTTGAAGCCAAGGAATGGTTGAGAAGGCAAAAAATTTTTCGCAATTCTGCTGCTCCAAACGCTTAACCAGAATGGCCTAGGGAAAAAATACGCATACCGTTGTAATCGGGCGAGTTTCTACTTTCAGATGCAACAGGAATTTTTGGGTTAGGTCAATCCGTTCGCGAGATATGGGAGTTTGAAGCCAAGAAAAGGTTGAGAAGGCAAAAAATTTTTCGCAATTCTGCTGCTCCAAACGCTTAACCAGAATGGCCTAGGGAAAAAATACACATACCGTTGTAATCGGGCGAGGTTCTACTTTCAGATGCAACAGGAATTTTTGGGTTAGGTCAATCCGTTCGCGAGATATGGGAGTTTGAAGCTAAGAAATGGTTGAGAAGGCAAAAAATTTTTCGCAATTCTGCTGCTCCAAACGCTTAACCAGAATGGCCTAGGGAAAAAATACACATACCGCTGTAATCGGGCGAGTTTCCATTTTCAGACGCTACAGGAGTTTTTGGGTTAGGTCAATCCGTTCGCGAGATATAGGAGTTTGAAGCCAAGAAATGATTGAGAAGGCAAAAAATTTTTCGCAATTCTGCTGCTCCAAACGCTTAACCAGAATGGCCTAGGGTAAAAATACACATACCGCTGTAATCGGGCGAGTTTCTACTTTCAGATGCAATTGGAATTTTTGGGTTAGGTCAATCCGTTCGCGAGATATGGGAGTTTGAAGCTAAGAAAGGGTTGAGAGGACAACAAATTTTTCGCACTTCTGCTGCTCCAAACGCTTAACCAGAATGGCCTAGGGAAAAAATACACATACCATTGTAATCGGGCGAGTTTCGACTTTCAGAAGCAATAGGAATTTTTGGGATAGGTCAATCCGTTCGCGAGATATGGGAGTTTGAAGCTAAGAAAGGGTTGAGAGGACAACAAATTTTTCGCACTTCTGCTGCTCCAAACGCTTAACCAGAATGGCCTAGGGTAAAAATACACATACCGCTGTAATCGGGCGAGTTTCGACTTTCAGAAGCAAAAGGAATTTTTGTGTTAGGTCAATCCGTTCGCGAGATATGGGAGTTTGAAGCCAAGAAATGGTTGAGAAGGCAAAAAATTTTTCGCAATTCTGCTGCTCCAAACGCTTAACCAGAATGGCCTAGGGTAAAAATACACATACCGCTGTAATCGGGCGAGTTTCGACTTTCAGAAGCAATTGGAATTTTTGGGTTAGGTCAATCCGTTCGCGAGATATGGGAGTTTGAAGCTAAGAAAGGGTTGAGAGGACAACAAATTTTTCGCACTTCTGCTGCTCCAAACGCTTAACCAGAATGGCCTAGGGAAAAAATACACATACCGTTGTAATCGGGCGAGTTTCGACTTTCAGAAGCAATAGGAATTTTTGGGTTAGGTCAATCCGTTCGCGAGGTATGGGAGTTTGATGCCAAGAAATGGTTGAGAAGGCGAAAAATTTTTCGCAATTCTGCTGCTCCAAACGCTTAACAAGAATGGCCTAGGGAAAAAATACACATACCGTTGTAATCGGGCGAGTTTCCATTTTCAGACGCTACAGGAATTTTTGGGTTAGGTCAATCCGTTCGCGAGATATGGGAGTTTGAAGCCAAGAAATGGTTGAGAAGGCGAAAAATTTTTCGCAGTTCTGCTGCTCCAAACGCTTAACAAGAATGGCCTAGGGTAAAAATACACATACCGTTGTAATCGGGCGAGGTTCTACTTTCAGATGCAACAGGAATTTTTGGGTTAGGTCAATCCGTTCGCGAGATATGGGAGTTTGAAGCTAAGAAATGGTTGAGAAGGCAAAAAATTTTTCGCAATTCTGCTGCTCCAAACGCTTAACCAGAATGGCCTAGGGAAAAAATACACATACCGCTGTAATCGGGCGAGTTTCCATTTTCAGACGCTACAGGAGTTTTTGGGTTAGGTCAATCCGTTCGCGAGATATAGGAGTTTGAAGCCAAGAAATGATTGAGAAGGCAAAAAATTTTTCGCAATTCTGCTGCTCCAAACGCTTAACCAGAATGGCCTAGGGTAAAAATACACATACCGCTGTAATCGGGCGAGTTTCTACTTTCAGATGCAATTGGAATTTTTGGGTTAGGTCAATCCGTTCGCGAGATATGGGAGTTTGAAGCTAAGAAAGGGTTGAGAGGACAACAAATTTTTCGCACTTCTGCTGCTCCAAACGCTTAACCAGAATGGCCTAGGGAAAAAATACACATACCATTGTAATCGGGCGAGTTTCGACTTTCAGAAGCAATAGGAATTTTTGGGATAGGTCAATCCGTTCGCGAGATATGGGAGTTTGAAGCTAAGAAAGGGTTGAGAGGACAACAAATTTTTCGCACTTCTGCTGCTCCAAACGCTTAACCAGAATGGCCTAGGGTAAAAATACACATACCGCTGTAATCGGGCGAGTTTCGACTTTCAGAAGCAAAAGGAATTTTTGTGTTAGGTCAATCCGTTCGCGAGATATGGGAGTTTGAAGCCAAGAAATGGTTGAGAAGGCAAAAAATTTTTCGCAATTCTGCTGCTCCAAACGCTTAACCAGAATGGCCTAGGGTAAAAATACACATACCGCTGTAATCGGGCGAGTTTCGACTTTCAGAAGCAATTGGAATTTTTGGGTTAGGTCAATCCGTTCGCGAGATATGGGAGTTTGAAGCTAAGAAAGGGTTGAGAGGACAACAAATTTTTCGCACTTCTGCTGCTCCAAACGCTTAACCAGAATGGCCTAGGGAAAAAATACACATACCGTTGTAATCGGGCGAGTTTCGACTTTCAGAAGCAATAGGAATTTTTGGGTTAGGTCAATCCGTTCGCGAGGTATGGGAGTTTGATGCCAAGAAATGGTTGAGAAGGCGAAAAATTTTTCGCAATTCTGCTGCTCCAAACGCTTAACAAGAATGGCCTAGGGAAAAAATACACATACCGTTGTAATCGGGCGAGTTTCCATTTTCAGACGCTACAGGAATTTTTGGGTTAGGTCAATCCGTTCGCGAGATATGGGAGTTTGAAGCCAAGAAATGGTTGAGAAGGCGAAAAATTTTTCGCAGTTCTGCTGCTCCAAACGCTTAACAAGAATGGCCTAGGGTAAAAATACACATACCGCTGTAATCGGGCGAGTTTCTACTTTCAGACGCAACAGGAATTTTTGAGTTAGGTCAATCCGTTCGCGAGATATGGGAGTTTGAAGCCAAGAAATGGTTGAGAGGGCAAAAAATTTTTCGCAATTCTGCTGCTCCAAACGCTTAACCAGAATGGCCTAGGGTAAAAATACACATACCGCTGTAATCGGGCGAGTTTCGAATTTCAGAAGCAATAGGAATTTTTGGGTTAGGTCAATCCGTTCGCGAGATATGGGAGTTTGAAGCTAAGAAATGGTTGAGAAGACAACAAATTTTTCGCACTTCTGCTGCTCCAAACGCTTAACCAGAATGGCCTACGGAAAAAATACACATGCCGTTGTAATCGGGCGAGTTTCTACTTTCAGATGCAATTGGAATTTTTGGGTTAGGTCAATCCGTTCGCGAGATATGGGAGTTTGAAGCCAAGAAATGGTTGAGAAGGCAAAAAATTTTTCGCAATTCTGCTGCTCCAAACGCTTAACCAGAATGGCCTAGGGTAAAAATACACATACCGCTGTAATCGGGCGAGTTTCGACTTTCAGAAGCAATAGGAATTTTTGGGTTAGGTCAATCCGTTCGCGAGATATGGGAGTTTGAAGCCAAGAAATGGTTGAGAAGGCAAAAAATTTTTCGCAATTCTGCTGCTCCAAACGCTTAACAAGAATGGCCTAGGGAAAAAATACACATACCGTTGTAATCGGGCGAGTTTCTACTTTCAGATGCAATTGGAATTTTTGGGTTAGGTCAATCCGTTCGCGAGATATGGGAGTTTGAAGCTAAGAAAGGGTTGAGAGGACAACAAATTTTTCGCACTTCTGCTGCTCCAAACGCTTAACCAGAATGGCCTAGGGAAAAAATACACATACCGTTGTAATCGGGCGAGTTTCGACTTTCAGAAGCAATAGGAATTTTTGGGTTAGGTCAATCCGTTCGCGAGGTATGGGAGTTTGAAGCCAAGAAATGGTTGAGATGGCAAAAAATTTTTCGCAATTCTGCTGCTCCAAACGCTTAACAAGAATGGCCTAGGGAAAAAATACACATACCGTTGTAATCGGGCGAGTTTCTACTTTCAGATGCAATTGGAATTTTTGGGTTAGGTCAATCCGTTCGCGAGATATGGGAGTTTGAAGCAAAGAAAGGGTTGAGAAGACAACAAATTTTTCGCACTTCTGCTGCTCCAAACGCTTAACCAGAATGGCCTAGGGAAAAAATACACATACCGTTGTAATCGGGCGAATTTCGACTTTCAGAAGCAATAGGAATTTTTGGGTTAGGTCAATCCGTTCGCGAGGTATGGGAGTTTGAAGCCAAGAAATGGTTGAGAAGGCGAAAAATTTTTCGCAATTCTGCTGCTCCAAACGCTTAACAAGAATGGCCTAGGGAAAAAATACACATACCGTTGTAATCGGGCGAGTTTCCATTTTCAGACGCTACGGGAATTTTTGGGTTAGGTCAATCCGTTCGCGAGGTATGGGAGTTTGAAGCCAAGAAATGGTTGAGAAGGCGAAAAATTTTTCGCAATTCTGCTGCTCCAAACGCTTAACAAGAATGGCCTAGGGAAAAAATACACATACCGTTGTAATCGGGCGAGTTTCCATTTTCAGACGCTACGGGAATTTTTGCGTTAGGTCAATCCGTTCGCGAGGTATGGGAGTTTGAAGCCAAGAAATGGTTGAGAAGGCGAAAAATTTTTCGCAATTCTGCTGCTCCAAACGCTTAACAAGAATGGCCTAGGGAAAAAATACACATACCGTTGTAATCGGGCGAGTTTCCATTTTCAGACGCTACGGGAATTTTTGGGTTAGGTCAATCCGTTCGCGAGGTATGGGAGTTTGAAGCCAAGAAATGGTTGAGAAGGCGAAAAATTTTTCGCAATTCTGCTGCTCCAAACGCTTAACAAGAATGGCCTAGGGAAAAAATACACATACCGTTGTAATCGGGCGAGTTTCCATTTTCAGACGCTACGGGAATTTTTGCGTTAGGTCAATCCGTTCGCGAGATATGGGAGTTTGAAGCCAAGAAATGGTTGAGAAGGCAAAAAATTTTTCGCACTTCTGCTGCTCCAAACGCTTAACCAGAATGGCCTAGGGTAAAAATACACATACCGCTGTAATCGGGCGAGTTTCGAATTTCAGAAGCAATAGGAATTTTTGGGTTAGGTCAATCCGTTCGCGAGATATGGGAGTTTGAAGCTAAGAAATGGTTGAGAAGACAACAAATTTTTCGCACTTCTGCTGCTCCAAACGCTTAACCAGAATGGCCTACGGAAAAAATACACATACCGTTGTAATCGGGCGAGTTTCTACTTTCAGATGCAATTGGAATTTTTGGGTTAGGTCAATCCGTTCGCGAGATATGGGAGTTTGAAGCCAAGAAATGGTTGAGAAGGCAAAAAATTTTTCGCAATTCTGCTGCTCCAAACGCTTAACCAGAATGGCCTAGGGTAAAAATACACATACCGCTGTAATCGGGCGAGTTTCGAATTTCAGAAGCAATAGGAATTTTTGGGTTAGGTCAATCCGTTCGCGAGATATGGGAGTTTGAAGCTAAGAAAGGGTTGAGAGGACAACAAATTTTTCGCACTTCTGCTGCTCCAAACGCTTAACCAGAATGGCCTAGGGAAAAAATACACATACCGTTGTAATCGGGCGAGTTTCGACTTTCAGAAGCAATAGGAATTTTTGGGTTAGGTCAATCCGTTCGCGAGGTATGGGAGTTTGAAGCCAAGAAATGGTTGAGAAGGCGAAAAATTTTTCGCACTTCTGCTGCTCCAAACGCTTAACCAGAATGGCCTAGGGAAAAAATACACATACCGTTGTAATCGGGCGAGTTTCTACTTTCAGATGCAATTGGAATTTTTGGGTTAGGTCAATCCGTTCGCGAGATATGGGAGTTTGAATCTAAGAAAGGGTTGAGAGGACAACAAATTTTTCGCACTTCTGCTGCTCCAAACGCTTAACCAGAATGGCCTAGGGAAAAAATACACATACCGTTGTAATCGGGCGAGTTTCGACTTTCAGAAGCAATAGGAATTTTTGGGTTAGGTCAATCCGTTCGCGAGGTATGGGAGTTTGAAGCCAAGAAATGGTTGAGAAGGCGAAAAATTTTTCGCACTTCTGCTGCTCCAAACGCTTAACCAGAATGGCCTAGGAAAAAAATACACATGCCGTTGTAATCGGGCGAGTTTCGACTTTCAGAAGCAATAGGAATTTTTGGCTTAGGTCAATCCGTTCGCGAGGTATGGGAGTTTGAAGCCAAGAAATGGTTGAGAAGGCGAAAAATTTTTCGCACTTCTGCTGCTCCAAACGCTTAACCAGAATGGCCTACGGAAAAAATACACATACCGTTGTAATCGGGCGAGCTTCGACTTTCAGAAGCAATAGGAATTTTTGGGTTAGGTCAATCCGCTCGCGAGATATGGGAGTTTGAAGCCAAGAAATGGTTGAGAAGACAACAAATTTTTCGCACTTCTGCTGCTCCAAACGCTTAACCAGAATGGCCTAGGGTAAAAATACACATACCGCTGTAATCGGGCGAGTTTCGAATTTCAGAAGCAATAGGAATTTTTGGGTTAGGTCAATCCGTTCGCGAGATATGGGAGTTTGAAGCTAAGAAATGGTTGAGAAGACAACAAATTTTTCGCACTTCTGCTGCTCCAAACGCTTAACCAGAATGGCCTACGGAAAAAATACACATACCGTTGTAATCGGGCGAGTTTCTACTTTCAGATGCAATTGGAATTTTTGGGTTAGGTCAATCCGTTCGCGAGATATGGGAGTTTGAAGCCAAGAAATGGTTGAGAAGGCAAAAAATTTTTCGCAATTCTGCTGCTCCAAACGCTTAACCAGAATGGCCTAGGGCAAAAATACACATACCGCTGTAATCGGGCGAGTTTCGACTTTCAGCAGCAATAGGAATTTTTGGGTTAGGTCAATCCGTTCGCGAGATATGGGAGTTTGAAGCCAAGAAATGGTTGAGATGGCAAAAAATTTTTCGCAATTCTGCTGCTCCAAACGCTTAACAAGTATGGCCTAGGGAAAAAATACACATACCGTTGTAATCGGGCGAGTTTCTACTTTCAGATGCAATTGGAATTTGTGGGTTAGGTCAATCCGTTCGCGAGATATGGGAGTTTGAAGCTAAGAAAGGGTTGAGAAGACAACAAATTTTTCGCACTTCTGCTGCTCCAAACGCTTAACCAGAATGGCCTAGGGAAAAAATACACATACCGTTGTAATCGGGCGAATTTCGACTTTCAGAAGCAATAGGAATTTTTGGGTTAGGTCAATCCGTTCGCGAGATATGGGAGTTTGAAGCCAAGAAATGGTTGAGAAGGCAAAAATTTTTTCGCAATTCTGCTGCTCCAAACGCTTAACAAGAATGGCCTAGGGAAAAAATACACATACCGTTGTAATCGGGCGAGTTTCGACTTTCAGAAGCAATAGGAATTTTTGGGTTAGGTCAATCCGTTCGCGAGGTATGGGAGTTTGAAGCCAAGAAATGGTTGAGAAGGCGAAAAATTTTTCGCAATTCTGCTGCTCCAAACGCTTAACAAGAATGGCCTAGGGAAAAAATACACATACCGTTGTAATCGGGCGAGTTTCCATTTTCAGACGCTACAGGAATTTTTGGGTTCGGTCAATCCGTTCGCGAGATATGGGAGTTTGAAGCCAAGAAATGGTTGAGAAGGCGAAAAATTTTTCGCAGTTCTGCTGCTCCAAACGCTTAACAAGAATGGCCTAGGGTAAAAATACACATACCGCTGTAATCGGGCGAGTTTCTACTTTCAGACGCAACAGGAATTTTTGAGTTAGGTCAATCCGTTCGCGAGATTTGGGAGTTTGAAGCCAAGGAATGGTTGAGAAGGCAAAAAATTTTTCGCAATTCTGCTGCTCCAAACGCTTAACCAGAATGGCCTAGGGAAAAAATACGCATACCGTTGTAATCGGGCGAGTTTCTACTTTCAGATGCAACAGGAATTTTTGGGTTAGGTCAATCCGTTCGCGAGATATGGGAGTTTGAAGCCAAGAAAAGGTTGAGAAGGCAAAAAATTTTTCGCAATTCTGCTGCTCCAAACGCTTAACCAGAATGGCCTAGGGAAAAAATACACATACCGTTGTAATCGGGCGAGGTTCTACTTTCAGATGCAACAGGAATTTTTGGGTTAGGTCAATCCGTTCGCGAGATATGGGAGTTTGAAGCTAAGAAATGGTTGAGAAGGCAAAAAATTTTTCGCAATTCTGCTGCTCCAAACGCTTAACCAGAATGGCCTAGGGTAAAAATACACATACCGCTGTAATCGGGCGAGTTTCCATTTTCAGACGCTACAGGAGTTTTTGGGTTAGGTCAATCCGTTCGCGAGATATAGGAGTTTGAAGCCAAGAAATGATTGAGAAGGCAAAAAATTTTTCGCAATTCTGCTGCTCCAAACGCTTAACCAGAATGGCCTAGGGTAAAAATACACATACCGCTGTAATCGGGCGAGTTTCGACTTTCAGAAGCAAAAGGAATTTTTGTGTTAGGTCAATCCGTTCGCGAGATATGGGAGTTTGAAGCTAAGAAAGGGTTGAGAGGACAACAAATTTTTCGCACTTCTGCTGCTCCAAACGCTTAACCAGAATGGCCTAGGGAAAAAATACACATACCGTTGTAATCGGGCGAGTTTCCATTTTCAGACGCTACGGGAATTTTTGGGTTAGGTCAATCCGTTCGCGAGGTATGGGAGTTTGAAGCTAAGAAAGGGTTGAGAGGACAACAAATTTTTCGCACTTCTGCTGCTCCAAACGCTTAACCAGAATGGCCTAGGGTAAAAATACACATACCGCTGTAATCGGGCGAGTTTCGACTTTCAGAAGCAAAAGGAATTTTTGTGTTAGGTCAATCCGTTCGCGAGATATGGGAGTTTGAAGCCAAGAAATGGTTGAGAAGGCAAAAAATTTTTCGCAATTCTGCTGCTCCAAACGCTTAACCAGAATGGCCTAGGGTAAAAATACACATACCGCTGTAATCGGGCGAGTTTCGACTTTCAGAAGCAATTGGAATTTTTGGGTTAGGTCAATCCGTTCGCGAGATATGGGAGTTTGAAGCTAAGAAAGGGTTGAGAGGACAACAAATTTTTCGCACTTCTGCTGCTCCAAACGCTTAACCAGAATGGCCTAGGGAAAAAATACACATACCGTTGTAATCGGGCGAGTTTCGACTTTCAGAAGCAATAGGAATTTTTGGGTTAGGTCAATCCGTTCGCGAGGTATGGGAGTTTGATGCCAAGAAATGGTTGAGAAGGCGAAAAATTTTTCGCAATTCTGCTGCTCCAAACGCTTAACAAGAATGGCCTAGGGAAAAAATACACATACCGTTGTAATCGGGCGAGTTTCCATTTTCAGACGCTACAGGAATTTTTGGGTTAGGTCAATCCGTTCGCGAGATATGGGAGTTTGAAGCCAAGAAATGGTTGAGAAGGCGAAAAATTTTTCGCAGTTCTGCTGCTCCAAACGCTTAACAAGAATGGCCTAGGGTAAAAATACACATACCGCTGTAATCGGGCGAGTTTCTACTTTCAGACGCAACAGGAATTTTTGAGTTAGGTCAATCCGTTCGCGAGATATGGGAGTTTGAAGCCAAGAAATGGTTGAGAGGGCAAAAAATTTTTCGCAATTCTGCTGCTCCAAACGCTTAACCAGAATGGCCTAGGGTAAAAATACACATACCGCTGTAATCGGGCGAGTTTCGAATTTCAGAAGCAATAGGAATTTTTGGGTTAGGTCAATCCGTTCGCGAGATATGGGAGTTTGAAGCTAAGAAATGGTTGAGAAGACAACAAATTTTTCGCACTTCTGCTGCTCCAAACGCTTAACCAGAATGGCCTACGGAAAAAATACACATGCCGTTGTAATCGGGCGAGTTTCTACTTTCAGATGCAATTGGAATTTTTGGGTTAGGTCAATCCGTTCGCGAGATATGGGAGTTTGAAGCCAAGAAATGGTTGAGAAGGCAAAAAATTTTTCGCAATTCTGCTGCTCCAAACGCTTAACCAGAATGGCCTAGGGTAAAAATACACATACCGCTGTAATCGGGCGAGTTTCGACTTTCAGAAGCAATAGGAATTTTTGGGTTAGGTCAATCCGTTCGCGAGATATGGGAGTTTGAAGCCAAGAAATGGTTGAGAAGGCAAAAAATTTTTCGCAATTCTGCTGCTCCAAACGCTTAACAAGAATGGCCTAGGGAAAAAATACACATACCGTTGTAATCGGGCGAGTTTCTACTTTCAGATGCAATTGGAATTTTTGGGTTAGGTCAATCCGTTCGCGAGATATGGGAGTTTGAAGCTAAGAAAGGGTTGAGAGGACAACAAATTTTTCGCACTTCTGCTGCTCCAAACGCTTAACCAGAATGGCCTAGGGAAAAAATACACATACCGTTGTAATCGGGCGAGTTTCGACTTTCAGAAGCAATAGGAATTTTTGGGTTAGGTCAATCCGTTCGCGAGGTATGGGAGTTTGAAGCCAAGAAATGGTTGAGATGGCAAAAAATTTTTCGCAATTCTGCTGCTCCAAACGCTTAACAAGAATGGCCTAGGGAAAAAATACACATACCGTTGTAATCGGGCGAGTTTCTACTTTCAGATGCAATTGGAATTTTTGGGTTAGGTCAATCCGTTCGCGAGATATGGGAGTTTGAAGCAAAGAAAGGGTTGAGAAGACAACAAATTTTTCGCACTTCTGCTGCTCCAAACGCTTAACCAGAATGGCCTAGGGAAAAAATACACATACCGTTGTAATCGGGCGAATTTCGACTTTCAGAAGCAATAGGAATTTTTGGGTTAGGTCAATCCGTTCGCGAGGTATGGGAGTTTGAAGCCAAGAAATGGTTGAGAAGGCGAAAAATTTTTCGCAATTCTGCTGCTCCAAACGCTTAACAAGAATGGCCTAGGGAAAAAATACACATACCGTTGTAATCGGGCGAGTTTCCATTTTCAGACGCTACGGGAATTTTTGGGTTAGGTCAATCCGTTCGCGAGGTATGGGAGTTTGAAGCCAAGAAATGGTTGAGAAGGCGAAAAATTTTTCGCAATTCTGCTGCTCCAAACGCTTAACAAGAATGGCCTAGGGAAAAAATACACATACCGTTGTAATCGGGCGAGTTTCCATTTTCAGACGCTACGGGAATTTTTGCGTTAGGTCAATCCGTTCGCGAGATATGGGAGTTTGAAGCCAAGAAATGGTTGAGAAGGCAAAAAATTTTTCGCACTTCTGCTGCTCCAAACGCTTAACCAGAATGGCCTAGGGTAAAAATACACATACCGCTGTAATCGGGCGAGTTTCGAATTTCAGAAGCAATAGGAATTTTTGGGTTAGGTCAATCCGTTCGCGAGATATGGGAGTTTGAAGCTAAGAAATGGTTGAGAAGACAACAAATTTTTCGCACTTCTGCTGCTCCAAACGTTTAACCAGAATGGCCTACGGAAAAAATACACATACCGTTGTAATCGGGCGAGTTTCTACTTTCAGATGCAATTGGAATTTTTGGGTTAGGTCAATCCGTTCGCGAGATATGGGAGTTTGAAGCCAAGAAATGGTTGAGAAGGCAAAAAATTTTTCGCAATTCTGCTGCTCCAAACGCTTAACCAGAATGGCCTAGGGTAAAAATACACATACCGCTGTAATCGGGCGAGTTTCGAATTTCAGAAGCAATAGGAATTTTTGGGTTAGGTCAATCCGTTCGCGAGATATGGGAGTTTGAAGCTAAGAAATGGTTGAGAAGACAACAAATTTTTCGCAATTCTGCTGCTCCAAACGCTTAACCAGAATGGCCTACGGAAAAAATACACATACCGTTGTAATCGGGCGAGTTTCTACTTTCAGATGCAATTGGAATTTTTGGGTTAGGTCAATCCGTTCGCGAGATATGGGAGTTTGAAGCCAAGAAATGGTTGAGAAGGCAAAAAATTTTTCGCAATTCTGCTGCTCCAAACGCTTAACCAGAATGGCCTAGGGTAAAAATACACATACCGCTGTAATCGGGCGAGTTTCGACTTTCAGCAGCAATAGGAATTTTTGGGTTAGGTCAATCCGTTCGCGAGATATGGGAGTTTGAAGCCAAGAAATGGTTGAGATGGCAAAAAATTTTTCGCAATTCTGCTGCTCCAAACGCTTAACAAGAATGGCCTAGGGAAAAAATACACATACCGTTGTAATCGGGCGAGTTTCTACTTTCAGATGCAATTGGAATTTTTGGGTTAGGTCAATCCGTTCGCGAGATATGGGAGTTTGAAGCAAAGAAAGGGTTGAGAAGACAACAAATTTTTCGCACTTCTGCTGCTCCAAACGCTTAACCAGAATGGCCTAGGGAAAAAATACACATACCGTTGTAATCGGGCGAATTTCGACTTTCAGAAGCAATAGGAATTTTTGGGTTAGGTCAATCCGTTCGCGAGGTATGGGAGTTTGAAGCCAAGAAATGGTTGAGAAGGCGAAAAATTTTTCGCAATTCTGCTGCTCCAAACGCTTAACAAGAATGGCCTAGGGAAAAAATACACATACCGTTGTAATCGGGCGAGTTTCCATTTTCAGACGCTACGGGAATTTTTGGGTTAGGTCAATCCGTTCGCGAGGTATGGGAGTTTGAAGCCAAGAAATGGTTGAGAAGGCGAAAAATTTTTCGCAATTCTGCTGCTCCAAACGCTTAACAAGAATGGCCTAGGGAAAAAATACACATACCGTTGTAATCGGGCGAGTTTCCATTTTCAGACGCTACGGGAATTTTTGCGTTAGGTCAATCCGTTCGCGAGATATGGGAGTTTGAAGCCAAGAAATGGTTGAGAAGGCAAAAAATTTTTCGCACTTCTGCTGCTCCAAACGCTTAACCAGAATGGCCTAGGGTAAAAATACACATACCGCTGTAATCGGGCGAGTTTCGAATTTCAGAAGCAATAGGAATTTTTGGGTTAGGTCAATCCGTTCGCGAGATATGGGAGTTTGAAGCTAAGAAATGGTTGAGAAGACAACAAATTTTTCGCACTTCTGCTGCTCCAAACGCTTAACCAGAATGGCCTACGGAAAAAATACACATACCGTTGTAATCGGGCGAGTTTCTACTTTCAGATGCAATTGGAATTTTTGGGTTAGGTCAATCCGTTCGCGAGATATGGGAGTTTGAAGCCAAGAAATGGTTGAGAAGGCAAAAAATTTTTCGCAATTCTGCTGCTCCAAACGCTTAACCAGAATGGCCTAGGGTAAAAATACACATACCGCTGTAATCGGGCGAGTTTCGAATTTCAGAAGCAATAGGAATTTTTGGGTTAGGTCAATCCGTTCGCGAGATATGGGAGTTTGAAGCTAAGAAATGGTTGAGAAGACAACAAATTTTTCGCAATTCTGCTGCTCCAAACGCTTAACCAGAATGGCCTACGGAAAAAATACACATACCGTTGTAATCGGGCGAGTTTCTACTTTCAGATGCAATTGGAATTTTTGGGTTAGGTCAATCCGTTCGCGAGATATGGGAGTTTGAAGCCAAGAAATGGTTGAGAAGGCAAAAAATTTTTCGCAATTCTGCTGCTCCAAACGCTTAACCAGAATGGCCTAGGGTAAAAATACACATACCGCTGTAATCGGGCGAGTTTCGACTTTCAGCAGCAATAGGAATTTTTGGGTTAGGTCAATCCGTTCGCGAGATATGGGAGTTTGAAGCCAAGAAATGGTTGAGATGGCAAAAAATTTTTCGCAATTCTGCTGCTCCAAACGCTTAACAAGAATGGCCTAGGGAAAAAATACACATACCGTTGTAATCGGGCGAGTTTCTACTTTCAGATGCAATTGGAATTTTTGGGTTAGGTCAATCCGTTCGCGAGATATGGGAGTTTGAAGCAAAGAAAGGGTTGAGAAGACAACAAATTTTTCGCACTTCTGCTGCTCCAAACGCTTAACCAGAATGGCCTAGGGAAAAAATACACATACCGTTGTAATCGGGCGAATTTCGACTTTCAGAAGCAATAGGAATTTTTGGGTTAGGTCAATCCGTTCGCGAGGTATGGGAGTTTGAAGCCAAGAAATGGTTGAGAAGGCGAAAAATTTTTCGCAATTCTGCTGCTCCAAACGCTTAACAAGAATGGCCTAGGGAAAAAATACACATACTGTTGTAATCGGGCGAGTTTCGACTTTCAGAAGCAATAGGAATTTTTGGGTTAGGTCAATCCGTTCGCGAGATATGGGAGTTTGAAGCCAAGAAATGGTTGAGAAGGCAAAAAATTTTTCGCAATTCTGCTGCTCCAAACGCTTAACAAGAATGGCCTAGGGAAAAAATACACATACCGTTGTAATCGGGCGAATTTCGACTTTCAGAAGCAATAGGAATATTTGGGTTAGGTCAATCCGTTCGCGAGATATGGGAGTTTGAAGCCAAGAAATGGTTGAGAAGGCACAAAATTTTTCGCACTTCTGCTGCTCCAAACGCTTAACCAGAATGGCCTAGGGAAAAAATACACATACCGTTGTAATCGGGCGAATTTCGACTTTCAGAAGCAATAGGAATTTTTGGGTTAGGTCAATCCGTTCGCGAGGTATGGGAGTTTGAAGCCAAGAAATGGTTGAGAAGGCGAAAAATTTTTCGCAATTCTGCTGCTCCAAACGCTTAACAAGAATGGCCTAGGGAAAAAATACACATACCGTTGTAATCGGGCGAGTTTCCATTTTCAGACGCTACGGGAATTTTTGGGTTAGGTCAATCCGTTCGCGAGATATGGGAGTTTGAAGCCAAGAAATGGTTGAGAAGGCAAAAAATTTTTCGCACTTCTGCTGCTCCAAACGCTTAACCAGAATGGCCTATGGTAAAAATACACATACCGCTGTAATCGGGCGAGTTTCGAATTTCAGAAGCAATAGGAATTTTTGGGTTAGGTCAATCCGTTCGCGAGAGATGAGAGTTTGAAGCTAAGAAATGGTTCAGAAGACAACAAATTTTTCGCACTTCTGCTGCTCCAAACGCTTAACCAGAATGGCCTACTGAAAAAATACACATACCGTTGTAATCGGGCGAGTTTCTACTTTCAGATGCAATTGGAATTTTTGGGTTAGGTCAATCCGTTCGCGAGATATGGGAGTTTGAAGCCAAGAAATGGTTGAGAAGGCAAAAAATTTTTCGCAATTCTGCTGCTCCAAACGCTTAACCAGAATGGCCTAGGGTAAAAATACACATACCGCTGTAATCGGGCGAGTTTCGACTTTCAGCAGCAATAGGAATTTTTGGGTTAGGTCAATCCGTTCGCGAGATATGGGAGTTTGAAGCCAAGAAATGGTTGAGAAGGCAAAAAATTTTTCGCAATTCTGCTGCTCCAAACGCTTAACCAGAATGGCCTAGGGTAAAAATACACATACCGCTGTAATCGGGCGAGTTTCGACTTTCAGAAGCAATAGGAATTTTTGGGTTAGGTCAATCCGTTCGCGAGATATGGGAGTTTGAAGCCAAGAAATGGTTGAGAAGGCAAAAAATTTTTCGCAATTCTGCTGCTCCAAACGCTTAACAAGAATGGCCTAGGGAAAAAATACACATACCGTTGTAATCGGGCGAGTTTCTATTTTCAGATGCAATTGGAATTTTTGGGTTAGGTCAATCCGTTCGCGAGATATGGGAGTTTGAAGCTAAGAAAGGGTTGAGAGGACAACAAATTTTTCGCACTTCTGCTGCTCCAAACGCTTAACCAGAATGGCCTAGGGAAAAAATACACATACCGTTGTAATCGGGCGAGTTTCGACTTTCAGAAGCAATAGGAATTTTTGGGTTAGGTCAATCCGTTCGCGAGGTATGGGAGTTTGAAGCCAAGAAATGGTTGAGAAGGCGAAAAATTTTTCGCAATTCTGCTGCTCCAAACGCTTAACAAGAATGGCCTAGGGAAAAAATACACATACCGTTGTAATCGGGCGAGTTTCCATTTTCAGACGCTACGGGAATTTTTGGGTTAGGTCAATCCGTTCGCGAGGTATGGGAGTTTGAAGCCAAGAAATGGTTGAGAAGGCGAAAAATTTTTCGCACTTCTGCTGCTCCAAACGCTTAACCAGAATGGCCTAGGGTAAAAATACACATACCGCTGTAATCGGGCGAGTTTCGAATTTCAGAAGCAATAGGAATTTTTGGGTTAGGTTAATCCGTTCGCGAGATATGGGAGTTTGAAGCTAAGAAATGGTTGAGAAGACAACAAATTTTTCGCACTTCTGCTGCTCCAAACGCTTAACCAGAATGGCCTACGGAAAAAATACACATACCGTTGTAATCGGGCGAGTTTCTACTTTCAGATGCAATTGGAATTTTTGGGCTAGGTCAATCCGTTCGCGAGATACGGGAGTTTGAAGCCAAGAAATGGTTGAGAAGGCAAAAAATTTTTCGCAATTCTGCTGCTCCAAACGCTTAACCAGAATGGCCTAGGGTAAAAATACACATACCGCTGTAATCGGGCGAGTTTCGAATTTCAGAAGCAATAGGAATTTTTGGGTTAGGTCAATCCGTTCGCGAGATATGGGAGTTTGAAGCTAAGAAATGGTTGAGAAGACAACAAATTTTTCGCAATTCTGCTGCTCCAACCGCTTAACCAGAATGGCCTACGGAAAAAATACACATACCGTTGTAATCGGGCGAGTTTCTACTTTCAGATGCAATTGGAATTTTTGGGTTAGGTCAATCCGTTCGCGAGATATGGGAGTTTGAAGCCAAGAAATGGTTGAGAAGGCAAAAAATTTTTCGCACTTCTGCTGCTCCAAACGCTTAACCAGAATGGCCTAGGGAAAAAATACACATACCGTTGTAATCGGGCGAATTTCGACTTTCAGAAGCAATAGGAATTTTTGGGTTAGGTCAATCCGTTCGCGAGGTATGGGAGTTTGAAGCCAAGAAATGGTTGAGAAGGCGAAAAATTTTTCGCAATTCTGCTGCTCCAAACGCTTAACAAGAATGGCCTAGGGAAAAAATACACATACCGTTGTAATCGGGCGAGTTTCGACTTTCAGAAGCAATAGGAATTTTTGGGTTAGGTCAATCCGTTCGCGAGATATGGGAGTTTGAAGCCAAGAAATGGTTGAGAAGGCAAAAAATTTTTCGCAATTCTGCTGCTCCAAACGCTTAACAAGAATGGCCTAGGGAAAAAATACACATACCGTTGTAATCGGGCGAGTTTCTACTTTCAGATGCAATTGGAATTTTTGGGTTAGGTCAATCCGTTCGCGAGATATGGGAGTTTGAAGCTAAGAAAGGGTTGAGAGGACAACAAATTTTTCGCACTTCTGCTGCTCCAAACGCTTAACCAGAATGGCCTAGGGAAAAAATACACATACCGTTGTAATCGGGCGAGTTTCGACTTTCAGAAGCAATAGGAATTTTTGGGTTAGGTCAATCCGTTCGCGAGATATGGGAGTTTGAAGCCAAGAAATGGTTGAGAAGGCACAAAATTTTTCGCACTTCTGCTGCTCCAAACGCTTAACCAGAATGGCCTAGGGAAAAAATACACATACCGTTGTAATCGGGCGAATTTCGACTTTCAGAAGCAATAGGAATTTTTGGGTTAGGTCAATCCGTTCGCGAGGTATGGGAGTTTGAAGCCAAGAAATGGTTGAGAAGGCGAAAAATTTTTCGCAATTCTGCTGCTCCAAACGCTTAACAAGAAGGGCCTAGGGAAAAAATACACATACCGTTGTAATCGGGCGAGTTTCCATTTTCAGACGCTACAGGAATTTTTGGGTTAGGTCAATCCGTTCGCGAGATATAGGAGTTTGAAGCCAAGAAATGGTTGAGAAGGCAAAAAATTTTTCGCAATTCTGCTGCTCCAAACGCTTAACAAGAATGGCCTAGGGAAAAAATACACATACCGTTGTAATCGGGCGAGTTTCTACTTTCAGATGAAACAGGAATTTTTGGGTTAGGTCAATCCGTTCGCGAGATATGGGAGTTTGAAGCTAAGAAAGGGTTGAGAGGACAACAAATTTTTCGCACTTCTGCTGCTCCAAACGCTTAACCAGAATGGCCTAGGGAAAAAATACACATACCGTTGTAATCGGGCGAGTTTCGACTTTCAGAAGCAATAGGAATTTTTGGGTTAGGTCAATCCGTTCGCGAGGTATGGGAGTTTGAAGCCAAGAAATGGTTGAGAAGGCGAAAAATTTTTCGCAATTCTGCTGCTCCAAACGCTTAACAAGAATGGCCTAGGGAAAAAATACACATACCGTTGTAATCGGGCGAGTTTCCATTTTCAGACGCTACGGGAATTTTTGGGTTAGGTCAATCCGTTCGCGAGATATGGGAGTTTGAAGCCAAGAAATGGTTGAGAAGGCAAAAAATTTTTCGCACTTCTGCTGCTCCAAACGCTTAACCAGAATGGCCTAGGGTAAAAATACACATACCGCTGTAATCGGGCGAGTTTCGAATTTCAGAAGCAATAGGAATTTTTGGGTTAGGTCAATCCGTTCGCGAGATATGGGAGTTTGAAGCTAAGAAATGGTTGAGAAGACAACAAATTTTTCGCACTTCTGCTGCTCCAAACGCTTAACCAGAATGGCCTACGGAAAAAATACACATACCGTTGTAATCGGGCGAGTTTCTACTTTCAGATGCAATTGGAATTTTTGGGCTAGGTCAATCCGTTCGCGAGATATGGGAGTTTGAAGCCAAGAAATGGTTGAGAAGGCAAAAAATTTTTCGCAATTCTGCTGCTCCAAACGCTTAACCAGAATGGCCTAGGGTAAAAATACACATACCGCTGTAATCGGGCGAGTTTCGAATTTCAGAAGCAATAGGAATTTTTGGGTTAGGTCAATCCGTTCGCGAGATATGGGAGTTTGAAGCTAAGAAATGGTTGAGAAGACAACAAATTTTTCGCAATTCTGCTGCTCCAACCGCTTAACCAGAATGGCCTACGGAAAAAATACACATACCGTTGTAATCGGGCGAGTTTCTACTTTCAGATGCAATTGGAATTTTTGGGTTAGGTCAATCCGTTCGCGAGATATGGGAGTTTGAAGCCAAGAAATGGTTGAGAAGGCAAAAAATTTTTCGCAATTCTGCTGCTCCAAACGCTTAACCAGAATGGCCTAGGGTAAAAATACACATACCGCTGTAATCGGGCGAGTTTCGACTTTCAGCAGCAATAGGAATTTTTGGGTTAGGTCAATCCGTTCGCGAGATATGGGAGTTTGAAGCTAAGAAAGGGTTGAGAGGACAACAAATTTTTCGCACTTCTGCTGCTCCAAACGCTTAACCAGAATGGCCTAGGGAAAAAATACACATACCGTTGTAATCGGGCGAGTTTCGACTTTCAGAAGCAATAGGAATTTTTGGGTTAGGTCAATCCGTTCGCGAGGTATGGGAGTTTGAAGCCAAGAAATGGTTGAGAAGGCGAAAAATTTTTCGCAATTCTGCTGCTCCAAACGCTTAACAAGAATG
The DNA here is from genome assembly GCF_051014685.1 of Ptiloglossa arizonensis. Taxonomy (NCBI): domain Eukaryota; kingdom Metazoa; phylum Arthropoda; class Insecta; order Hymenoptera; family Colletidae; genus Ptiloglossa; species Ptiloglossa arizonensis. Next base: position 52,381 of record NW_027478896.1, on the reverse strand, counting down.
GCCTAGGGAAAAAATACACATACCGTTGTAATCGGGCGAGTTTCCATTTTCAGACGCTACGGGAATTTTTGGGTTAGGTCAATCCGTTCGCGAGATATGGGAGTTTGAAGCCAAGAAATGGTTGAGAAGGCACAAAATTTTTCGCACTTCTGCTGCTCCAAACGCTTAACCAGAATGGCCTAGGGAAAAAATACACATACCGTTGTAATCGGGCGAATTTCGACTTTCAGAAGCAATAGGTATTTTTGGGTTAGGTCAATCCGTTCGCGAGGTATGGGAGTTTGAAGCCAAGAAATGGTTGAGAAGGCGAAAAATTTTTCGCAATTCTGCTGCTCCAAACGCTTAACAAGAAGGGCCTAGGGAAAAAATACACATACCGTTGTAATCGGGCGAGTTTCCATTTTCAGACGCTACAGGAATTTTTGGGTTAGGTCAATCCGTTCGCGAGATATAGGAGTTTGAAGCCAAGAAATGGTTGAGAAGGCAAAAAATTTTTCGCAATTCTGCTGCTCCAAACGCTTAACAAGAATGGCCTAGGGAAAAAATACACATACCGTTGTAATCGGGCGAGTTTCTACTTTCAGATGCAATTGGAATTTTTGGGTTAGGTCAATCCGTTCGCGAGATATGGGAGTTTGAAGCTAAGAAAGGGTTGAGAGGACAACAAATTTTTCGCACTTCTGCTGCTCTTAACGCTTAACCAGAATGGCCTAGGGAAAAAATACACACACCGTTGTAATCGGGCGAGTTTCGACTTTCAGAAGCAATAGGAATTTTTGGGTTAGGTCAATCCGTTCGCGAGGTATGGGAGTTTGAAGCCAAGAAATGTTTGAGAAGGCGAAAAATTTTTCGCAATTCTGCTGCTCCAAACGCTAAACAAGAATGGCCTAGGGAAAAAATACACATACCGTTGTAATCGGGCGAGTTTCCATTTTCAGACGCTACGGAATTTTTGGGTTAGGTCAATCCGTTCGCGAGATATGGGAGTTTGAAGCCAAGAAATGGTCGAGAAGGCAAAAAATTTTTCGCACTTCTGCTGCTACAAACGCTTAACCAGATTGGCCTAGGGTAAAAATACACATACCGCTGTAATCGGGCGAGTTTCGAATTTCAGAAGCAATAGGAATTTTTGGGTTAGGTCAATCCGTTCGCGAGATATGGGAGTTTGAAGCTAAGAAATGGTTGAGAAGACAACAAATTTTTCGCACTTCTGCTGCTCCAAACGCTTAACCAGAATGGCCTACGGAAAAAATACACATACCGTTGTAATCGGGCGAGTTTCTACTTTCAGATGCAATTGGAATTTTTGGGTTAGGTCAATCCGTTCGCGAGATATGGGAGTTTGAAGCCAAGAAATGGTTGAGAGCAAAAAAATTTTTCGCAATTCTGCTGCTCCAACGCTTACCAGAATGGCCTAGGGTAAAAATACACATACCGCTGTAATCGGGCGAGTTTCGACTTTCAGAAGCAATAGGAATTTTTGGGTTAGGTCAAACCGTTCGCGAGAATATGGGAGTTTGAAGCCAAGAAATGGTTGAAATGGCAAAAAATTTTCGCAATTCTGCTGCTCCAAACGCTTAACAAGAATGGCCTAGGGAAAAAATACACATACCGTTGTAATCGGGCGAGTTTCTACTTTCAGATGCAATTGGAATTTTTGGGTTAGGTCAATCCGTTCGCGAGATATGGGAGTTTGAAGCTAAGAAAGGGTTGAGGAGACAACAAATTTTTCGCACTTCTGCTGCTCCAAACGCTTAACCAGAATGGCCTAGGGAAAAAATACACATACCGTTGTAATCGGGCGAGTTTCGACTTTCAGAAGCAATAGGAATTTTTGGGTTAGGTCAATCCGTTCGCGAGGTATGGGAGTTTGAAGCCAAGAAATGGTTGAGAAGGCGAAAAATTTTTCGCAATTCTGCTGCTCCAAACGCTTAACAAGAATGGCCTAGGGAAAAGATACACATACCGTTGTAATCGGGCGAGTTCCATTTTCAGACGCTACAGGAATTTTTGGGTTAGGTCAATCCGTTCGCGAGATATAGGAGTTTGAAGCCAAGAAATGGTTGAGAAGGCAAAAAATTTTTCGCAATTCTGCTGCTCCAAACGCTTAACCAGAATGGCCTAGGGTAAAAATACACATACCGCTGTAATCGGGCGAGTTTCGAATTTCAGAAGCAATAGGAATATTTGGGTTAGGTCAATCCGTTCGCGAGATATGGGAGTTTGAAGCCAAGAAATAGTTGAGAAGGCAAAAAATTTTTCGCAATTCTGCTGCTCCAAACGGTTAACCAGAATGGCCTAGGGTAAAAATACACATACCGCTGTAATCGGGCGATTTTCGACTTTCAGAAGCAATAGGAATTTTTGGGTTAGGTCAATCCGTTCGCGAGATATGGGAGTTTGAAGCCAAGAAATGGTTGAGAAGGCAAAAAATTTTTCGCAATTCTGCTGCTCCAAACGCTTAACAAGAATGGCCTAGGGAAAAAATACACATACCGTTGTAATCGGGCGAGTTTCTACTTTCAGATGCAATTGGAATTTTTGGGTTAGGTCAATCCGTTCGCGAGATATGGGAGTTTGAAGCTAAGAAAGGGTTGAGAGGACAACAAATTTTTCGCACTTCTGCTGCTCCAAACGCTTAACCAGAATGGCCTAGGGAAAAAATACACATACCGTTGTAATCGGGCGAGTTTCGACTTTCAGAAGCAATAGGAATTTTTGGGTTAGGTCAATCCGTTCGCGAGGTATGGGAGTTTGAAGCCAAGAAATGGTTGAGAAGACAACAAATTTTTCGCACTTCTGCTGCTCCAAACGCTTAACCAGAATGGCCTACGGAAAAAATACACATACCGTTGTAATCGGGCGAGTTTCTACTTTCAGATGCAATTGGAATTTTTGGGTTAGGTCAATCCGTTCGCGAGATATGGGAGTTTGAAGCTAAGAAAGGGTTGAGAAGACAACAAATTTTTCGCACTTCTGCTGCTCCAAACGCTTAACCAGAATGGCCTAGGGAAAAAATACACATACCGTTGTAATCGGGCGAGTTTCTACTTTCAGATGCAATTGGAATTTTTGGGTTAGGTCAATCCGTTCGCGAGATATGGGAGTTTGAAGCTAAGAAAGGGTTGAGAAGACAACAAATTTTTCGCACTTCTGCTGCTCCAAACGCTTAACCAGAATGGCCTAGGGAAAAAATACACATACCGTTGTAATCGGGCGAGTTTCGACTTTCAGAAGCAATAGGAATTTTTGGGTTAGGTCAATCCGTTCGCGAGGTATGGGAGTTTGAAGCCAAGAAATGGTTGAGAAGGCGAAAAATTTTTCGCAATTCTGCTGCTCCAAACGCTTAACAAGAATGGCCTAGGGAAAAGATACACATACCGTTGTAATCGGGCGAGTTTCCATTTTCAGACGCTACAGGAATTTTTGGGTTAGGTCAATCCGTTCGCGAGATATAGGAGTTTGAAGCCAAGAAATGGTTGAGAAGGCAAAAAATTTTTCGCAATTCTGCTGCTCCAAACGCTTAACCAGAATGGCCTAGGGTAAAAATACACATACCGCTGTAATCGGGCGAGCTTCGAATTTCAGAAGCAATAGGAATTTTTGGGTTAGGTCAATCCGTTCGCGAGATATGGGAGTTTGAAGCTAAGAAAGGGTTGAGAAGACAACAAATTTTTCGCACTTCTGCTGCTCCAAACGCTTAACCAGAATGGCCTAGGGAAAAAATACACATACCGTTGTAATCGGGCGAGTTTCTACTTTCAGATGCAATTGGAATTTTTGGGTTAGGTCAATCCGTTCGCGAGATATGGGAGTTTGAAGCTAAGAAAGGGTTGAGAAGACAACAAATTTTTCGCACTTCTGCTGCTCCAAACGCTTAACCAGAATGGCCTAGGGAAAAAATACACATACCGTTGTAATCGGGCGAGTTTCGACTTTCAGAAGCAATAGGAATTTTTGGGTTAGGTCAATCCGTTCGCGAGGTATGGGAGTTTGAAGCCAAGAAATGGTTGAGAAGGCGAAAAATTTTTCGCAATTCTGCTGCTCCAAACGCTTAACAAGAATGGCCTAGGGAAAAAATACACATACCGTTGTAATCGGGCGAGTTTCGACTTTCAGAAGCAATAGGAATTTTTGGGTTAGGTCAATCCGTTCGCGAGATATGGGAGTTTGAAGCCAAGAAATGGTTGAGAAGGCAAAAAATTTTTCGCAATTCTGCTGCTCCAAACGCTTAACAAGAATGGCCTAGGGAAAAAATACACATACCGTTGTAATCGGGCGAGTTTCTACTTTCAGATGCAATTGGAATTTTTGGGTTAGGTCAATCCGTTCGCGAGATATGGGAGTTTGAAGCTAAGAAAGGGTTGAGAGGACAACAAATTTTTCGCACTTCTGCTGCTCCAAACGCTTAACCAGAATGGCCTAGGGAAAAAATACACATACCGTTGTAATCGGGCGAGTTTCGACTTTCAGAAGCAATAGGAATTTTTGGGTTAGGTCAATCCGTTCGCGAGGTATGGGAGTTTGAAGCCAAGAAATGGTTGAGAAGGCGAAAAATTTTTCGCAATTCTGCTGCTCCAAACGCTTAACAAGAATGGCCTAGGGAAAAAATACACATACCGTTGTAATCGGGCGAGTTTCCATTTTCAGACGCTACGGGAATTTTTGGGTTAGGTCAATCCGTTCGCGAGATATGGGAGTTTGAAGCCAAGAAATGGTTGAGAAGGCACAAAATTTTTCGCACTTCTGCTGCTCCAAACGCTTAACCAGAATGGCCTAGGGAAAAAATACACATACCGTTGTAATCGGGCGAATTTCGACTTTCAGAAGCAATAGGTATTTTTGGGTTAGGTCAATCCGTTCGCGAGGTATGGGAGTTTGAAGCCAAGAAATGGTTGAGAAGGCGAAAAATTTTTCGCAATTCTGCTGCTCCAAACGCTTAACAAGAAGGGCCTAGGGAAAAAATACACATACCGTTGTAATCGGGCGAGTTTCCATTTTCAGACGCTACAGGAATTTTTGGGTTAGGTCAATCCGTTCGCGAGATATAGGAGTTTGAAGCCAAGAAATGGTTGAGAAGGCAAAAAATTTTTCGCAATTCTGCTGCTCCAAACGCTTAACAAGAATGGCCTAGGGAAAAAATACACATACCGTTGTAATCGGGCGAGTTTCTACTTTCAGATGCAATTGGAATTTTTGGGTTAGGTCAATCCGTTCGCGAGATATGGGAGTTTGAAGCTAAGAAAGGGTTGAGAGGACAACAAATTTTTCGCACTTCTGCTGCTCTTAACGCTTAACCAGAATGGCCTAGGGAAAAAATACACATACCGTTGTAATCGGGCGAGTTTCGACTTTCAGAAGCAATAGGAATTTTTGGGTTAGGTCAATCCGTTCGCGAGGTATGGGAGTTTGAAGCCAAGAAATGTTTGAGAAGGCGAAAAATTTTTCGCAATTCTGCTGCTCCAAACGCTAAACAAGAATGGCCTAGGGAAAAAATACACATACCGTTGTAATCGGGCGAGTTTCCATTTTCAGACGCTACGGGAATTTTTGGGTTAGGTCAATCCGTTCGCGAGATATGGGAGTTTGAAGCCAAGAAATGGTCGAGAAGGCAAAAAATTTTTCGCACTTCTGCTGCTACAAACGCTTAACCAGATTGGCCTAGGGTAAAAATACACATACCGCTGTAATCGGGCGAGTTTCGAATTTCAGAAGCAATAGGAATTTTTGGGTTAGGTCAATCCGTTCGCGAGATATGGGAGTTTGAAGCTAAGAAATGGTTGAGAAGACAACAAATTTTTCGCACTTCTGCTGCTCCAAACGCTTAACCAGAATGGCCTACGGAAAAAATACACATACCGTTGTAATCGGGCGAGTTTCTACTTTCAGATGCAATTGGAATTTTTGGGTTAGGTCAATCCGTTCGCGAGATATGGGAGTTTGAAGCCAAGAAATGGTTGAGAAGGCAAAAAATTTTTCGCAATTCTGCTGCTCCAAACGCTTAACCAGAATGGCCTAGGGTAAAAATACACATACCGCTGTAATCGGGCGAGTTTCGACTTTCAGAAGCAATAGGAATTTTTGGGTTAGGTCAAACCGTTCGCGAGATATGGGAGTTTGAAGCCAAGAAATGGTTGAAATGGCAAAAAATTTTTCGCAATTCTGCTGCTCCAAACGCTTAACAAGAATGGCCTAGGGAAAAAATACACATACCGTTGTAATCGGGCGAGTTTCTACTTTCAGATGCAATTGGAATTTTTGGGTTAGGTCAATCCGTTCGCGAGATATGGGAGTTTGAAGCTAAGAAAGGGTTGAGGAGACAACAAATTTTTCGCACTTCTGCTGCTCCAAACGCTTAACCAGAATGGCCTAGGGAAAAAATACACATACCGTTGTAATCGGGCGAGTTTCGACTTTCAGAAGCAATAGGAATTTTTGGGTTAGGTCAATCCGTTCGCGAGGTATGGGAGTTTGAAGCCAAGAAATGGTTGAGAAGGCGAAAAATTTTTCGCAATTCTGCTGCTCCAAACGCTTAACAAGAATGGCCTAGGGAAAAGATACACATACCGTTGTAATCGGGCGAGTTTCCATTTTCAGACGCTACAGGAATTTTTGGGTTAGGTCAATCCGTTCGCGAGATATAGGAGTTTGAAGCCAAGAAATGGTTGAGAAGGCAAAAAATTTTTCGCAATTCTGCTGCTCCAAACGCTTAACCAGAATGGCCTAGGGTAAAAATACACATACCGCTGTAATCGGGCGAGTTTCGAATTTCAGAAGCAATAGGAATATTTGGGTTAGGTCAATCCGTTCGCGAGATATGGGAGTTTGAAGCCAAGAAATAGTTGAGAAGGCAAAAAATTTTTCGCAATTCTGCTGCTCCAAACGGTTAACCAGAATGGCCTAGGGTAAAAATACACATACCGCTGTAATCGGGCGATTTTCGACTTTCAGAAGCAATAGGAATTTTTGGGTTAGGTCAATCCGTTCGCGAGATATGGGAGTTTGAAGCCAAGAAATGGTTGAGAAGGCAAAAAATTTTTCGCAATTCTGCTGCTCCAAACGCTTAACAATAATGGCCTAGGGAAAAAATACACATACCGTTGTAATCGGGCGAGTTTCTACTTTCAGATGCAATTGGAATTTTTGGGTTAGGTCAATCCGTTCGCGAGATATGGGATTTTGAAGCTAAGAAAGGGTTGAGAGGACAACAAATTTTTCGCACTTCTGCTGCTCCAAACGCTTAACCAGAATGGCCTAGGGAAAAAATACACATACCGTTGTAATCGGGCGAGTTTCGACTTTCAGAAGCAATAGGAATTTTTGGGTTAGGTCAATCCGTTCGCGAGGTATGGGAGTTTGAAGCCAAGAAATGGTTGAGAAGACAACAAATTTTTCGCACTTCTGCTGCTCCAAACGCTTAACCAGAATGGCCTACGGAAAAAATACACATACCGTTGTAATCGGGCGAGTTTCTACTTTCAGATGCAATTGGAATTTTTGGGTTAGGTCAATCCGTTCGCGAGATATGGGAGTTTGAAGCTAAGAAAGGGTTGAGAAGACAACAAATTTTTCGCACTTCTGCTGCTCCAAACGCTTAACCAGAATGGCCTAGGGAAAAAATACACATACCGTTGTAATCGGGCGAGTTTCTACTTTCAGATGCAATTGGAATTTTTGGGTTAGGTCAATCCGTTCGCGAGATATGGGAGTTTGAAGCTAAGAAAGGGTTGAGAAGACAACAAATTTTTCGCACTTCTGCTGCTCCAAACGCTTAACCAGAATGGCCTAGGGAAAAAATACACATACCGTTGTAATCGGGCGAGTTTCGACTTTCAGAAGCAATAGGAATTTTTGTGTTAGGTCAATCCGTTCGCGAGGTATGGGAGTTTGAAGCCAAGAAATGGTTGAGAAGGCGAAAAATTTTTCGCAATTCTGCTGCTTCAAACGCTTAACAAGAATGGCCTAGGGAAAAGATACACATACCGTTGTAATCGGGCGAGTTTCCATTTTCAGACGCTACAGGAATTTTTGGGTTAGGTCAATCCGTTCGCGAGATATAGGAGTTTGAAGCCAAGAAATGGTTGAGAAGGCAAAAAATTTTTCGCAATTCTGCTGCTCCAAACGCTTAACCAGAATGGCCTAGGGTAAAAATACACATACCGCTGTAATCGGGCGAGCTTCGAATTTCAGAAGCAATAGGAATTTTTGGGTTAGGTCAATCCGTTCGCGAGATATGGGAGTTTGAAGCTAAGAAATGGTTGAGAAGACAACAAATTATTCGCACTTCTGCTGCTCCAAACGCTTAACCAGAATGGCCTACGGAAAAAATACACATACCGTTGTAATCGGGCGAGTTTCTACTTTCAGATGCAATTGGAATTTTTGGGTTAGGTCAATCCGTTCGCGAGATATGGGAGTTTGAAGCCAAGAAATGGTTGAGAAGGCAAAAAATTTTTCGCACTTCTGCTGCTCCAAACGCTTAACCAGAATGGCCTAGGGAAAAAATACACATACCGCTGTAATCGGGCGAGCTTCGAATTTCAGAAGCAATAGGAATTTTTGGGTTAGGTCAATCCGTTCGCGAGGTATGGGATTTTGAAGCCAAGAAATGGTTGAGAAGGCGAAAAATTTTTCGCAATTCTGCTGCTCCAAACGCTTAACAAGAATGGCCTAGGGAAAAAATACACATACCGTTGTAATCGGGCGAGTTTCCATTTTCAGACGCTACGGGAATTTTTGGGTTAGGTCAATCCGTTCGCGAGATATGGGAGTTTGAAGCCAAGAAATGGTTGAGAAGGCAAAAAATTTTTCGCACTTCTGCTGCTCCAAACGCTTAACCAGAATGGCCTACGGAAAAAATACACATACCGTTGTAATCGGGCGAGTTTCTACTTTCAGATGCAATTGGAATTTTTGGGTTAGGTCAATCCGTTCGCGAGATATGGGAGTTTGAAGCAAAGAAAGGGTTGAGAAGACAACAAATTTTTCGCACTTCTGCTGCTCCAAACGCTTAACCAGAATGGCCTAGGGAAAAAATACACATACCGTTGTAATCGGGCGAATTTCGACTTTCAGAAGCAATAGGAATTTTTGGGTTAGGTCAATCCGTTCGCGAGGTATGGGAGTTTGAAGCCAAGAAATGGTTGAGAAGGCGAAAAATTTTTCGCAATTCTGCTGCTCCAAACGCTTAACAAGAATGGCCTAGGGAAAAAATACACATACCGTTGTAATCGGGCGAGTTTCGACTTTCAGAAGCAATAGGAATTTTTGGGTTAAGTCAATCCGTTCGCGAGATATGGGAGTTTGAAGCCAAGAAATGGTTGAGAAGGCAAAAAATTTTTCGCAATTCTGCTGCTCCAAACGCTTAACAAGAATGGCCTAGGGAAAAAATACACATACCGTTGTAATCGGGCGAGTTTCTACTTTCAGATGCAATTGGAATTTTTGGGTTAGGTCAATCCGTTCGCGAGATATGGGAGTTTGAAGCTAAGAAAGGGTTGAGCGGACAACAAATTTTTCGCACTTCTGCTGCTCCAAACGCTTAACCAGAATGGCCTAGGGAAAAAATACACATACCGTTGTAATCGGGCGAGTTTCGACTTTCAGAAGCAATAGGAATTTTTGGGTTAGGTCAATCCGTTCGCGAGGTATGGGAGTTTGAAGCCAAGAAATGGTTGAGAAGGCGAAAAATTTTTCGCAATTCTGCTGCTCCAAACGCTTAACAAGAATGGCCTAGGGAAAAAATACACATACCGTTGTAATCGGGCGAGTTTCCATTTTCAGACGCTACGGGAATTTTTGGGTTAGGTCAATCCGTTCGCGAGATATGGGAGTTTGAAGCCAAGAAATGGTTGAGAAGGCACAAAATTTTTCGCACTTCTGCTGCTCCAAACGCTTAACCAGAATGGCCTAGGGAAAAAATACACATACCGTTGTAATCGGGCGAATTTCGACTTTCAGAAGCAATAGGAATTTTTGGGTTAGGTCAATCCGTTCGCGAGGTATGGGAGTTTGAAGCCAAGAAATGGTTGAGAAGGCGAAAAATTTTTCGCAATTCTGCTGCTCCAAACGCTTAACAAGAATGGCCTAGGGAAAAAATACACATACCGTTGTAATCGGGCGAGTTTCCATTTTCAGACGCTACAGGAATTTTTGGGTTAGGTCAATCCGTTCGCGAGATATAGGAGTTTGAAGCCAAGAAATGGTTGAGAAGGCAAAAAATTTTTCGCAATTCTGCTGCTCCAAACGCTTAGCAAGAATGGCCTAGGGAAAAAATACACATACCGTTGTAATCGGGCGAGTTTCTACTTTCAGATGCAATTGGAATTTTTGGGTTAGGTCAATCCGTTCGCGAGATATGGGAGTTTGAAGCTAAGAAAGGGTTGAGAGGACAACAAATTTTTCGCACTTCTGCTGCTCCAAACGCTTAACCAGAATGGCCTAGGGAAAAAATACACATACCGTTGTAATCGGGCGAGTTTCGACTTTCAGAAGCAATAGGAATTTTTGGGTTAGGTCAATCCGTTCGCGAGGTATGGGAGTTTGAAGCCAAGAAATGTTTGAGAAGGCGAAAAATTTTTCGCAATTCTGCTGCTCCAAACGCTTAACAAGAATGGCCTAGGGAAAAAATACACATACCGTTGTAATCGGGCGAGTTTCCATTTTCAGACGCTACGGGAATTTTTGGGTTAGGTCAATCCGTTCGCGAGATATGGGAGTTTGAAGCCAAGAAATGGTCGAGAAGGCAAAAAATTTTTCGCAATTCTGCTGCTCCAAACGCTTAGCAAGAATGGCCTAGGGAAAAAATACACATACCGTTGTAATCGGGCGAGTTTCTACTTTCAGATGCAATTGGAATTTTTGGGTTAGGTCAATCCGTTCGCGAGATATGGGAGTTTGAAGCAAAGAAAGGGTTGAGAAGACAACAAATTTTTCGCACTTCTGCTGCTCCAAACGCTTAACCAGATTGGCCTAGGGTAAAAATACACATACCGTTGTAATCGGGCGAGTTTCTACTTTCAGATGCAATTGGAATTTTTGGGTTAGGTCAATCCGTTCGCGAGATATGGGAGTTTGAAGCCAAGAAATGGTTGAGAAGGCAAAAAATTTTTCGCAATTCTGCTGCTCCAAACGCTTAACCAGAATGGCCTAGGGTAAAAATACACATACCGCTGTAATCGGGCGAGTTTCGACTTTCAGAAGCAATAGGAATTTTTGGGTTAGGTCAAACCGTTCGAGAGATATGGGAGTTTGAAGGCAAGAAATGGTTGAAATGGCAAAAAATTTTTGGCAATTCTGCTGCTCCAAACGCTTAACAAGAATGGCCTAGGGAAAAAATACACATACCGTTGTAATCGGGCGAGTTTCTACTTTCAGATGCAATTGGAATTTTTGGGTTAGGTCAAACCGTTCGCGAGATATGGGAGTTTGAAGCTAAGAAAGGGTTGAGGAGACAACAAATTTTTCGCACTTCTGCTGCTCCAAACGCTTAACCAGAATGGCCTAGGGAAAAAATACACATACCGTTGTAATCGGGCGAGTTTCTACTTTCAGATGCAATTGGAATTTTTGGGTTAGGTCAATCCGTTCGCGAGATATGGGAGTTTGAAGCTAAGAAAGGGTTGAGAAGACAACAAATTTTTCGCACTTCTGCTGCTCCAAACGCTTAACCAGAATGGCCTAGGGAAAAAATACACATACCGTTGTAATCGGGCGAGTTTCGACTTTCAGAAGCAATAGGAATTTTTGGGTTAGGTCAATCCGTTCGCGAGGTATGGGAGTTTGAAGCCAAGAAATGGTTGAGAAGGCGAAAAATTTTTCGCAATTCTGCTGCTCCAAACGCTTAACAAGAATGGCCTAGGGAAAAGATACACATACCGTTGTAATCGGGCGAGTTTCCATTTTCAGACGCTACAGGAATTTTTGGGTTAGGTCAATCCGTTCGCGAGATATAGGAGTTTGAAGCCAAGAAATGGTTGAGAAGGCAAAAAATTTTTCGCAATTCTGCTGCTCCAAACGCTTAACCAGAATGGCCTAGGGTAAAAATACACATACCGCTGTAATCGGGCGAGCTTCGAATTTCAGAAGCAATAGGAATTTTTGGGTTAGGTCAATCCGTTCGCGAGATATGGGAGTTTGAAGCTAAGAAAGGGTTGAGAAGACAACAAATTTTTCGCACTTCTGCTGCTCCAAACGCTTAACCAGAATGGCCTAGGGAAAAAATACACATACCGTTGTAATCGGGCGAGTTTCTACTTTCAGATGCAATTGGAATTTTTGGGTTAGGTCAATCCGTTCGCGAGATATGGGAGTTTGAAGCTAAGAAAGGGTTGAGAGGACAACAAATTTTTCGCACTTCTGCTGCTCTTAACGCTTAACCAGAATGGCCTAGGGAAAAAATACACATACCGTTGTAATCGGGCGAGTTTCGACTTTCAGAAGCAATAGGAATTTTTGGGTTAGGTCAATCCGTTCGCGAGGTATGGGAGTTTGAAGCCAAGAAATGGTTGAGAAGGCGAAAAATTTTTCGCAATTCTGCTGCTCCAAACGCTTAACCAGAATGGCCTAGGGAAAAAATACACATACCGTTGTAATCGGGCGAATTTCGACTTTCAGAAGCAATAGGTATTTTTGGGTTAGGTCAATCCGTTCGCGAGGTATGGGAGTTTGAAGCCAAGAAATGGTTGAGAAGGCGAAAAATTTTTCGCAATTCTGCTGCTCCAAACGCTTAACAAGAAGGGCCTAGGGAAAAAATACACATACCGTTGTAATCGGGCGAGTTTCCATTTTCAGACGCTACAGGAATTTTTGGGTTAGGTCAATCCGTTCGCGAGATATAGGAGTTTGAAGCCAAGAAATGGTTGAGAAGGCAAAAAATTTTTCGCAATTCTGCTGCTCCAAACGCTTAACAAGAATGGCCTAGGGAAAAAATACACATACCGTTGTAATCGGGCGAGTTTCTACTTTCAGATGCAATTGGAATTTTTGGGTTAGGTCAATCCGTTCGCGAGATATGGGAGTTTGAAGCTAAGAAAGGGTTGAGAGGACAACAAATTTTTCGCACTTCTGCTGCTCTTAACGCTTAACCAGAATGGCCTAGGGAAAAAATACACATACCGTTGTAATCGGGCGAGTTTCGACTTTCAGAAGCAATAGGAATTTTTGGGTTAGGTCAATCCGTTCGCGAGGTATGGGAGTTTGAAGCCAAGAAATGTTTGAGAAGGCGAAAATTTTTTCGCAATTCTGCTGCTCCAAACGCTAAACAAGAATGGCCTAGGGAAAAAATACACATACCGTTGTAATCGGGCGAGTTTCCATTTTCAGACGCTACGGGAATTTTTGGGTTAGGTCAATCCGTTCGCGAGATATGGGAGTTTGAAGCCAAGAAATGGTCGAGAAGGCAAAAAATTTTTCGCACTTCTGCTGCTACAAACGCTTAACCAGATTGGCCTAGGGTAAAAATACACATACCGCTGTAATCGGGCGAGTTTCGAATTTCAGAAGCAATAGGAATTTTTGGGTTAGGTCAATCCGTTCGCGAGATATGGGAGTTTGAAGCTAAGAAATGGTTGAGAAGACAACAAATTTTTCGCACTTCTGCTGCTCCAAACGCTTAACCAGAATGGCCTACGGAAAAAATACACATACCGTTGTAATCGGGCGAGTTTCTACTTTCAGATGCAATTGGAATTTTTGGGTTAGGTCAATCCGTTCGCGAGATATGGGAGTTTGAAGCCAAGAAATGGTTGAGAAGGCAAAAAATTTTTCGCAATTCTGCTGCTCCAAACGCTTAACCAGAATGGCCTAGGGTAAAAATACACATACCGCTGTAATCGGGCGAGTTTCGACTTTCAGAAGCAATAGGAATTTTTGGGTTAGGTCAAACCGTTCGCGAGATATGGGAGTTTGAAGCCAAGAAATGGTTGAAATGGCAAAAAATTTTTCGCAATTCTGCTGCTCCAAACGCTTAACAAGAATGGCCTAGGGAAAAAATACACATACCGTTGTAATCGGGCGAGTTTCTACTTTCAGATGCAATTGGAATTTTTGGGTTAGGTCAATCCGTTCGCGAGATATGGGAGTTTGAAGCTAAGAAAGGGTTGAGGAGACAACAAATTTTTCGCACTTCTGCTGCTCCAAACGCTTAACCAGAATGGCCTAGGGAAAAAATACACATACCGTTGTAATCGGGCGAGTTTCGACTTTCAGAAGCAATAGGAATTTTTGGGTTAGGTCAATCCGTTCGCGAGGTATGGGAGTTTGAAGCCAAGAAATGGTTGAGAAGGCGAAAAATTTTTCGCAATTCTGCTGCTCCAAACGCTTAACAAGAATGGCCTAGGGAAAAGATACACATACCGTTGTAATCGGGCGAGTTTCCATTTTCAGACGCTACAGGAATTTTTGGGTTAGGTCAATCCGTTCGCGAGATATAGGAGTTTGAAGCCAAGAAATGGTTGAGAAGGCAAAAAATTTTTCGCAATTCTGCTGCTCCAAACGCTTAACCAGAATGGCCTAGGGTAAAAATACACATACCGCTGTAATCGGGCGAGTTTCGAATTTCAGAAGCAATAGGAATATTTGGGTTAGGTCAATCCGTTCGCGAGATATGGGAGTTTGAAGCCAAGAAATAGTTGAGAAGGCAAAAAATTTTTCGCAATTCTGCTGCTCCAAACGGTTAACCAGAATGGCCTAGGGTAAAAATACACATACCGCTGTAATCGGGCGATTTTCGACTTTCAGAAGCAATAGGAATTTTTGGGTTAGGTCAATCCGTTCGCGAGATATGGGAGTTTGAAGCCAAGAAATGGTTGAGAAGGCAAAAAATTTTTCGCAATTCTGCTGCTCCAAACGCTTAACAATAATGGCCTAGGGAAAAAATACACATACCGTTGTAATCGGGCGAGTTTCTACTTTCAGATGCAATTGGAATTTTTGGGTTAGGTCAATCCGTTCGCGAGATATGGGAGTTTGAAGCTAAGAAAGGGTTGAGAGGACAACAAATTTTTCGCACTTCTGCTGCTCCAAACGCTTAACCAGAATGGCCTAGGGAAAAAATACACATACCGTTGTAATCGGGCGAGTTTCGACTTTCAGAAGCAATAGGAATTTTTGGGTTAGGTCAATCCGTTCGCGAGGTATGGGAGTTTGAAGCCAAGAAATGGTTGAGAAGACAACAAATTTTTCGCACTTCTGCTGCTCCAAACGCTTAACCAGAATGGCCTACGGAAAAAATACACATACCGTTGTAATCGGGCGAGTTTCTACTTTCAGATGCAATTGGAATTTTTGGGTTAGGTCAATCCGTTCGCGAGATATGGGAGTTTGAAGCTAAGAAAGGGTTGAGAAGACAACAAATTTTTCGCACTTCTGCTGCTCCAAACGCTTAACCAGAATGGCCTAGGGAAAAAATACACATACCGTTGTAATCGGGCGAGTTTCTACTTTCAGATGCAATTGGAATTTTTGGGTTAGGTCAATCCGTTCGCGAGATATGGGAGTTTGAAGCTAAGAAAGGGTTGAGAAGACAACAAATTTTTCGCACTTCTGCTGCTCCAAACGCTTAACCAGAATGGCCTAGGGAAAAAATACACATACCGTTGTAATCGGGCGAGTTTCGACTTTCAGAAGCAATAGGAATTTTTGGGTTAGGTCAATCCGTTCGCGAGGTATGGGAGTTTGAAGCCAAGAAATGGTTGAGAAGGCGAAAAATTTTTCGCAATTCTGCTGCTTCAAACGCTTAACAAGAATGGCCTAGGGAAAAGATACACATACCGTTGTAATCGGGCGAGTTTCCATTTTCAGACGCTACAGGAATTTTTGGGTTAGGTCAATCCGTTCGCGAGATATAGGAGTTTGAAGCCAAGAAATGGTTGAGAAGGCAAAAAATTTTTCGCAATTCTGCTGCTCCAAACGCTTAACCAGAATGGCCTAGGGTAAAAATACACATACCGCTGTAATCGGGCGAGCTTCGAATTTCAGAAGCAATAGGAATTTTTGGGTTAGGTCAATCCGTTCGCGAGATATGGGAGTTTGAAGCTAAGAAATGGTTGAGAAGACAACAAATTATTCGCACTTCTGCTGCTCCAAACGCTTAACCAGAATGGCCTACGGAAAAAATACACATACCGTTGTAATCGGGCGAGTTTCTACTTTCAGATGCAATTGGAATTTTTGGGTTAGGTCAATCCGTTCGCGAGATATGGGAGTTTGAAGCCAAGAAATGGTTGAGAAGGCAAAAAATTTTTCGCACTTCTGCTGCTCCAAACGCTTAACCAGAATGGCCTAGGGAAAAAATACACATACCGCTGTAATCGGGCGAGCTTCGAATTTCAGAAGCAATAGGAATTTTTGGGTTAGGTCAATCCGTTCGCGAGGTATGGGATTTTGAAGCCAAGAAATGGTTGAGAAGGCGAAAAATTTTTCGCAATTCTGCTGCTCCAAACGCTTAACAAGAATGGCCTAGGGAAAAAATACACATACCGTTGTAATCGGGCGAGTTTCCATTTTCAGACGCTACGGGAATTTTTGGGTTAGGTCAATCCGTTCGCGAGATATGGGAGTTTGAAGCCAAGAAATGGTTGAGAAGGCAAAAAATTTTTCGCACTTCTGCTGCTCCAAACGCTTAACCAGAATGGCCTACGGAAAAAATACACATACCGTTGTAATCGGGCGAGTTTCTACTTTCAGATGCAATTGGAATTTTTGGGTTAGGTCAATCCGTTCGCGAGATATGGGAGTTTGAAGCAAAGAAAGGGTTGAGAAGGCGAAAAATTTTTCGCAATTCTGCTGCTCCAAACGCTTAACAAGAATGGCCTAGGGAAAAAATACACATACCGTTGTAATCGGGCGAGTTTCGACTTTCAGAAGCAATAGGAATTTTTGGGTTAAGTCAATCCGTTCGCGAGATATGGGAGTTTGAAGCCAAGAAATGGTTGAGAAGGCAAAAAATTTTTCGCAATTCTGCTGCTCCAAACGCTTAACAAGAATGGCCTAGGGAAAAAATACACATACCGTTGTAATCGGGCGAGTTTCTACTTTCAGATGCAATTGGAATTTTTGGGTTAGGTCAATCCGTTCGCGAGATATGGGAGTTTGAAGCTAAGAAAGGGTTGAGCGGACAACAAATTTTTCGCACTTCTGCTGCTCCAAACGCTTAACCAGAATGGCCTAGGGAAAAAATACACATACCGTTGTAATCGGGCGAGTTTCGACTTTCAGAAGCAATAGGAATTTTTGGGTTAGGTCAATCCGTTCGCGAGGTATGGGAGTTTGAAGCCAAGAAATGGTTGAGAAGGCGAAAAATTTTTCGCAATTCTGCTGCTCCAAACGCTTAACAAGAATGGCCTAGGGAAAAAATACACATACCGTTGTAATCGGGCGAGTTTCCATTTTCAGACGCTACGGGAATTTTTGGGTTAGGTCAATCCGTTCGCGAGATATGGGAGTTTGAAGCCAAGAAATGGTTGAGAAGGCACAAAATTTTTCGCACTTCTGCTGCTCCAAACGCTTAACCAGAATGGCCTAGGGAAAAAATACACATACCGTTGTAATCGGGCGAATTTCGACTTTCAGAAGCAATAGGAATTTTTGGGTTAGGTCAATCCGTTCGCGAGGTATGGGAGTTTGAAGCCAAGAAATGGTTGAGAAGGCGAAAAATTTTTCGCAATTCTGCTGCTCCAAACGCTTAACAAGAATGGCCTAGGGAAAAAATACACATACCGTTGTAATCGGGCGAGTTTCCATTTTCAGACGCTACAGGAATTTTTGGGTTAGGTCAATCCGTTCGCGAGATATAGGAGTTTGAAGCCAAGAAATGGTTGAGAAGGCAAAAAATTTTTCGCAATTCTGCTGCTCCAAACGCTTAGCAAGAATGGCCTAGGGAAAAAATACACATACCGTTGTAATCGGGCGAGTTTCTACTTTCAGATGCAATTGGAATTTTTGGGTTAGGTCAATCCGTTCGCGAGATATGGGAGTTTGAAGCTAAGAAAGGGTTGAGAGGACAACAAATTTTTCGCACTTCTGCTGCTCCAAACGCTTAACCAGAATGGCCTAGGGAAAAAATACACATACCGTTGTAATCGGGCGAGTTTCGACTTTCAGAAGCAATAGGAATTTTTGGGTTAGGTCAATCCGTTCGCGAGGTATGGGAGTTTGAAGCCAAGAAATGTTTGAGAAGGCGAAAAATTTTTCGCAATTCTGCTGCTCCAAACGCTTAACAAGAATGGCCTAGGGAAAAAATACACATACCGTTGTAATCGGGCGAGTTTCCATTTTCAGACGCTACGGGAATTTTTGGGTTAGGTCAATCCGTTCGCGAGATATGGGAGTTTGAAGCCAAGAAATGGTCGAGAAGGCAAAAAATTTTTCGCAATTCTGCTGCTCCAAACGCTTAGCAAGAATGGCCTAGGGAAAAAATACACATACCGTTGTAATCGGGCGAGTTTCTACTTTCAGATGCAATTGGAATTTTTGGGTTAGGTCAATCCGTTCGCGAGATATGGGAGTTTGAAGCAAAGAAAGGGTTGAGAAGACAACAAATTTTTCGCACTTCTGCTGCTCCAAACGCTTAACCAGATTGGCCTAGGGTAAAAATACACATACCGTTGTAATCGGGCGAGTTTCTACTTTCAGATGCAATTGGAATTTTTGGGTTAGGTCAATCCGTTCGCGAGATATGGGAGTTTGAAGCCAAGAAATGGTTGAGAAGGCAAAAAATTTTTCGCAATTCTGCTGCTCCAAACGCTTAACCAGAATGGCCTAGGGTAAAAATACACATACCGCTGTAATCGGGCGAGTTTCGACTTTCAGAAGCAATAGGAATTTTTGGGTTAGGTCGAACCGTTCGAGAGATATGGGAGTTTGAAGGCAAGAAATGGTTGAAATGGCAAAAAATTTTTCGCAATTCTGCTGCTCCAAACGCTTAACAAGAATGGCCTAGGGAAAAAATACACATACCGTTGTAATCGGGCGAGTTTCTACTTTCAGATGCAATTGGAATTTTTGGGTTAGGTCAAACCGTTCGCGAGATATGGGAGTTTGAAGCTAAGAAAGGGTTGAGGAGACAACAAATTTTTCGCACTTCTGCTGCTCCAAACGCTTAACCAGAATGGCCTAGGGAAAAAATACACATACCGTTGTAATCGGGCGAGTTTCGACTTTCAGAAGCAATAGGAATTTTTGGGTTAGGTCAATCCGTTCGCGAGGTATGGGAGTTTGAAGCCAAGAAATGGTTGAGAAGGCGAAAAATTTTTCGCAATTCTGCTGCTCCAAACGCTTAACAAGAATGGCCTAGGGAAAAGATACACATACCGTTGTAATCGGGCGAGTTTCCATTTTCAGACGCTACAGGAATTTTTGGGTTAGGTCAATCCGTTCGCGAGATATAGGAGTTTGAAGCCAAGAAATGGTTGAGAAGGCAAAAAATTTTTCGCAATTCTGCTGCTCCAAACGCTTAACCAGAATGGCCTAGGGTAAAAATACACATACCGCTGTAATCGGGCGAGTTTCGAATTTCAGAAGCAATAGGAATATTTGGGTTAGGTCAATCCGTTCGCGAGATATGGGAGTTTGAAGCCAAGAAATAGTTGAGAAGGCAAAAAATTTTTCGCAATTCTGCTGCTCCAAACGCTTAACCAGAATGGCCTAGGGTAAAAATACACATACCGCTGTAATCGGGCGAGTTTCGACTTTCAGAAGCAATAGGAATTTTTGGGTTAGGTCAATCCGTTCGCGAGATATGGGAGTTTGAAGCCAAGAAATGGTTGAGAAGGCAAAAAATTTTTCGCAATTCTGCTGCTCCAAACGCTTAACAAGAATGGCCTAGGGAAAAAATACACATACCGTTGTAATCGGGCGAGTTTCTACTTTCAGATGCAATTGGAATTTTTGGGTTAGGTCAATCCGTTCGCGAGATATGGGAGTTTGAAGCTAAGAAAGGGTTGAGAGGACAACAAATTTTTCGCACTTCTGCTGCTCCAAACGCTTAACCAGAATGGCCTAGGGAAAAAATACACATACCGTTGTAATCGGGCGAGTTTCTACTTTCAGATGCAATTGGAATTTTTGGGTTAGGTCAATCCGTTCGCGAGATATGGGAGTTTGAAGCTAAGAAAGGGTTGAGAAGACAACAAATTTTTCGCACTTCTGCTGCTCCAAACGCTTAACCAGAATGGCCTAGGGAAAAAATACACATACCGTTGTAATCGGGCGAGTTTCTACTTTCAGATGCAATTGGAATTTTTGGGTTAGGTCAATCCGTTCGCGAGATATGGGAGTTTGAAGCTAAGAAAGGGTTGAGAAGACAACAAATTTTTCGCACTTCTGCTGCTCCAAACGCTTAACCAGAATGGCCTAGGGAAAAAATACACATACCGTTGTAATCGGGCGAGTTTCGACTTTCAGAAGCAATAGGAATTTTTGGGTTAGGTCAATCCGTTCGCGAGGTATGGGAGTTTGAAGCCAAGAAATGGTTGAGAAGGCGAAAAATTTTTCGCAATTCTGCTGCTCCAAACGCTTAACCAGAATGGCCTAGGGTAAAAATACACATACCGCTGTAATCGGGCGGGTTTCCATTTTCAGACGCTACAGGAATTTTTGGGTTAGGTCAATCCGTTCGCGAGATATGGGAGTTTGAAGCCAAGAAATGGTTGAGAAGGCAAAAAATTTTTCGCACTTCTGCTGCTCCAAACGCTTAACCAGAATGGCCTAGGGTAAAAATACACATACCGCTGTAATCGGGCGGGTTTCGAATTTCAGAAGCAATAGGAATTTTTGGGTTAGGTCAATCCGTTCGCGAGATATGGGAGTTTGAAGCCAAGAAATGGTTGAGAAGGCAAAAAATTTTTCGCAATTCTGCTGCTCCAAACGCTTAACAAGAATGGCCTAGGGAAAAAATACACATACCGTTGTAATCGGGCGAGTTTCCATTTTCAGACGCTACGGGAATTTTTGGGTTAGGTCAATCCGTTCGCGAGATATGGGAGTTTGAAGCCAAGAAATGGTTGAGAAGGCACAAAATTTTTCGCACTTCTGCTGCTCCAAACGCTTAACCAGAATGGCCTAGGGAAAAAATACACATAACGTTGTTATCGGGCGAATTTCGACTTTCAGAAGCAATAGGAATTTTTGGGTTAGGTCAATCCGTTCGCGAGGTATGGGAGTTTGAAGCCAAGAAATGGTTGAGAAGGCGAAAAATTTTTCGCAATTCTGCTGCTCCAAACGCTTAACAAGAATGGCCTAGGGAAAAAATACACATACCGTTGTAATCGGGCGAGTTTCCATTTTCAGACGCTACAGGAATTTTTGGGTTAGGTCAATCCGTTCGCGAGATATAGGAGTTTGAAGCCAAGAAATGGTTGAGAAGGCAAAAAATTTTTCGCAATTCTGCTGCTCCAAACGCTTAACCAGAATGGCCTAGGGTAAAAATACACATACCGCTGTAATCGGGCGAGCTTCGAATTTCAGAAGCAATAGGAATTTTTGGGTTAGGTCAATCCGTTCGCGAGATATGGGAGTTTGAAGCTAAGAAATGGTTGAGAAGACAACAAATTATTCGCACTTCTGCTGCTCCAAACGCTTAACCAGAATGGCCTACGGAAAAAATACACATACCGTTGTAATCGGGCGAGTTTCTACTTTCAGATGCAATTGGAATTTTTGGGTTAGGTCAATCCGTTCGCGAGATATGGGAGTTTGAAGCCAAGAAATGGTTGAGAAGGCAAAAAATTTTTCGCACTTCTGCTGCTCCAAACGCTTAACCAGAATGGCCTAGGGAAAAAATACACATACCGCTGTAATCGGGCGAGCTTCGAATTTCAGAAGCAATAGGAATTTTTGGGTTAGGTCAATCCGTTCGCGAGGTATGGGAGTTTGAAGCCAAGAAATGGTTGAGAAGGCGAAAAATTTTTCGCAATTCTGCTGCTCCAAACGCTTAACAAGAATGGCCTAGGGAAAAAATACACATACCGTCGTAATCGGGCGAGTTTCCATTTTCAGACGCTACGGGAATTTTTGGGTTAGGTCAATCCGTTCGCGAGATATGGGAGTTTGAAGCCAAGAAATGGTTGAGAAGGCAAAAAATTTTTCGCACTTCTGCTGCTCCAAACGCTTAACCAGAATGGCCTAGGGTAAAAATACACATACCGCTGTAATCGGGCGGGTTTCGAATTTCAGAAGCAATAGGAATTTTTGGGTTAGGTCAATCCGTTCGCGAGATATGGGAGTCTGAAGCCAAGAAATGGTTGAGAAGGCAAAAAATTTTTCGCAATTCTGCTGCTCCAAACGCTTAACAAGAATGGCCTAGGGAAAAAATACACATACCGTTGTAATCGGGCGAGTTTCCATTTTCAGACGCTACGGGAATTTTTGGGTTAGGTCAATCCGTTCGCGAGATATGGGAGTTTGAAGCCAAGAAATGGTTGAGAAGGCACAAAATTTTTCGCACTTCTGCTGCTCCAAACGCTTAACCAGAATGGCCTAGGGAAAAAATACACATAACGTTGTTATCGGGCGAATTTCGACTTTCAGAAGCAATAGGAATTTTTGGGTTAGGTCAATCCGTTCGCGAGGTATGGGAGTTTGAAGCCAAGAAATGGTTGAGAAGGCGAAAAATTTTTCGCAATTCTGCTGCTCCAAACGCTTAACAAGAATGGCCTAGGGAAAAAATACACATACCGTTGTAATCGGGCGAGTTTCCATTTTCAGACGCTACAGGAATTTTTGGGTTAGGTCAATCCGTTCGCGAGATATAGGAGTTTGAAGCCAAGAAATGGTTGAGAAGGCAAAAAATTTTTCGCAATTCTGCTGCTCCAAACGCTTAACCAGAATGGCCTAGGGTAAAAATACACATACCGCTGTAATCGGGCGAGCTTCGAATTTCAGAAGCAATAGGAATTTTTGGGTTAGGTCAATCCGTTCGCGAGATATGGGAGTTTGAAGCTAAGAAATGGTTGAGAAGACAACAAATTATTCGCACTTCTGCTGCTCCAAACGCTTAACCAGAATGGCCTACGGAAAAAATACACATACCGTTGTAATCGGGCGAGTTTCTACTTTCAGATGCAATTGGAATTTTTGGGTTAGGTCAATCCGTTCGCGAGATATGGGAGTTTGAAGCCAAGAAATGGTTGAGAAGGCAAAAAATTTTTCGCACTTCTGCTGCTCCAAACGCTTAACCAGAATGGCCTAGGGAAAAAATACACATACCGCTGTAATCGGGCGAGCTTCGAATTTCAGAAGCAATAGGAATTTTTGGGTTAGGTCAATCCGTTCGCGAGGTATGGGAGTTTGAAGCCAAGAAATGGTTGAGAAGGCGAAAAATTTTTCGCAATTCTGCTGCTCCAAACGCTTAACAAGAATGGCCTAGGGAAAAAATACACATACCGTTGTAATCGGGCGAGTTTCCATTTTCAGACGCTACGGGAATTTTTGGGTTAGGTCAATCCGTTCGCGAGATATGGGAGTTTGAAGCCAAGAAATGGTTGAGAAGGCAAAAAATTTTTCGCACTTCTGCTGCTCCAAACGCTTAACCAGAATGGCCTAGGGTAAAAATACACATACCGCTGTAATCGGGCGGGTTTCGAATTTCAGAAGCAATAGGAATTTTTGGGTTAGGTCAATCCGTTCGCGAGATATGGGAGTCTGAAGCCAAGAAATGGTTGAGAAGGCAAAAAATTTTTCGCAATTCTGCTGCTCCAAACGCTTAACAAGAATGGCCTAGGGAAAAAATACACATACCGTTGTAATCGGGCGAGTTTCCATTTTCAGACGCTACGGGAATTTTTGGGTTAGGTCAATCCGTTCGCGAGATATGGGAGTTTGAAGCCAAGAAATGGTTGAGAAGGCACAAAATTTTTCGCACTTCTGCTGCTCCAAACGCTTAACCAGAATGGCCTAGGGAAAAAATACACATAACGTTGTTATCGGGCGAATTTCGACTTTCAGAAGCAATAGGAATTTTTGGGTTAGGTCAATCCGTTCGCGAGGTATGGGAGTTTGAAGCCAAGAAATGGTTGAGAAGGCGAAAAATTTTTCGCAATTCTGCTGCTCCAAACGCTTAACAAGAATGGCCTAGGGAAAAAATACACATACCGTTGTAATCGGGCGAGTTTCCATTTTCAGACGCTACAGGAATTTTTGGGTTAGGTCAATCCGTTCGCGAGATATAGGAGTTTGAAGCCAAGAAATGGTTGAGAAGGCAAAAAATTTTTCGCAATTCTGCTGCTCCAAACGCTTAACAAGAATGGCCTAGGGAAAAAATACACATACCGTTGTAATCGGGCGAGTTTCCATTTTCAGACGCTACGGGAATTTTTGGGTTAGGTCAATCCGTTCGCGAGATATGGGAGTTTGAAGCCAAGAAATGGTCGAGAAGGCAAAAAATTTTTCGCACTTCTGCTGCTCCAAACGCTTAACCAGATTGGCCTAGGGTAAAAATACACATACCGCTGTAATCGGGCGAGTTTCGAATTTCAGAAGCAATAGGAATATTTGGGTTAGGTCAATCCGTTCGCGAGATATGGGAGTTTGAAGCCAAGAAATAGTTGAGAAGGCAAAAAATTTTTCGCAATTCTGCTGCTCCAAACGCTTAACCAGAATGGCCTAGGGTAAAAATACACATACCGCTGTAATCGGGCGAGTTTCGACTTTCAGAAGCAATAGGAATTTTTGGGTTAGGTCAATCCGTTCGCGAGATATGGGAGTTTGAAGCCAAGAAATGGTTGAGAAGGCAAAAAATTTTTCGCAATTCTGCTGCTCCAAACGCTTAACAAGAATGGCCTAGGGAAAAAATACACATACCGTTGTAATCGGGCGAGTTTCTACTTTCAGATGCAATTGGAATTTTTGGGTTAGGTCAATCCGTTCGCGAGATATGGGAGTTTGAAGCTAAGAAAGGGTTGAGAGGACAACAAATTTTTCGCACTTCTGCTGCTCCAAACGCTTAACCAGAATGGCCTAGGGAAAAAATACACATACCGTTGTAATCGGGCGAGTTTCTACTTTCAGATGCAATTGGAATTTTTGGGTTAGGTCAATCCGTTCGCGAGATATGGGAGTTTGAAGCTAAGAAAGGGTTGAGAAGACAACAAATTTTTCGCACTTCTGCTGCTCCAAACGCTTAACCAGAATGGCCTAGGGAAAAAATACACATACCGTTGTAATCGGGCGAGTTTCTACTTTCAGATGCAATTGGAATTTTTGGGTTAGGTCAATCCGTTCGCGAGATATGGGAGTTTGAAGCTAAGAAAGGGTTGAGAAGACAACAAATTTTTCGCACTTCTGCTGCTCCAAACGCTTAACCAGAATGGCCTAGGGAAAAAATACACATACCGTTGTAATCGGGCGAGTTTCGACTTTCAGAAGCAATAGGAATTTTTGGGTTAGGTCAATCCGTTCGCGAGGTATGGGAGTTTGAAGCCAAGAAATGGTTGAGAAGGCGAAAAATTTTTCGCAATTCTGCTGCTCCAAACGCTTAACCAGAATGGCCTAGGGTAAAAATACACATACCGCTGTAATCGGGCGGGTTTCCATTTTCAGACGCTACAGGAATTTTTGGGTTAGGTCAATCCGTTCGCGAGATATGGGAGTTTGAAGCCAAGAAATGGTTGAGAAGGCAAAAAATTTTTCGCACTTCTGCTGCTCCAAACGCTTAACCAGAATGGCCTAGGGTAAAAATACACATACCGCTGTAATCGGGCGGGTTTCGAATTTCAGAAGCAATAGGAATTTTTGGGTTAGGTCAATCCGTTCGCGAGATATGGGAGTTTGAAGCCAAGAAATGGTTGAGAAGGCAAAAAATTTTTCGCAATTCTGCTGCTCCAAACGCTTAACAAGAATGGCCTAGGGAAAAAATACACATACCGTTGTAATCGGGCGAGTTTCCATTTTCAGACGCTACGGGAATTTTTGGGTTAGGTCAATCCGTTCGCGAGATATGGGAGTTTGAAGCCAAGAAATGGTTGAGAAGGCACAAAATTTTTCGCACTTCTGCTGCTCCAAACGCTTAACCAGAATGGCCTAGGGAAAAAATACACATAACGTTGTTATCGGGCGAATTTCGACTTTCAGAAGCAATAGGAATTTTTGGGTTAGGTCAATCCGTTCGCGAGGTATGGGAGTTTGAAGCCAAGAAATGGTTGAGAAGGCGAAAAATTTTTCGCAATTCTGCTGCTCCAAACGCTTAACAAGAATGGCCTAGGGAAAAAATACACATACCGTTGTAATCGGGCGAGTTTCCATTTTCAGACGCTACAGGAATTTTTGGGTTAGGTCAATCCGTTCGCGAGATATAGGAGTTTGAAGCCAAGAAATGGTTGAGAAGGCAAAAAATTTTTCGCAATTCTGCTGCTCCAAACGCTTAACCAGAATGGCCTAGGGTAAAAATACACATACCGCTGTAATCGGGCGAGCTTCGAATTTCAGAAGCAATAGGAATTTTTGGGTTAGGTCAATCCGTTCGCGAGATATGGGAGTTTGAAGCTAAGAAATGGTTGAGAAGACAACAAATTATTCGCACTTCTGCTGCTCCAAACGCTTAACCAGAATGGCCTACGGAAAAAATACACATACCGTTGTAATCGGGCGAGTTTCTACTTTCAGATGCAATTGGAATTTTTGGGTTAGGTCAATCCGTTCGCGAGATATGGGAGTTTGAAGCCAAGAAATGGTTGAGAAGGCAAAAAATTTTTCGCACTTCTGCTGCTCCAAACGCTTAACCAGAATGGCCTAGGGAAAAAATACACATACCGCTGTAATCGGGCGAGCTTCGAATTTCAGAAGCAATAGGAATTTTTGGGTTAGGTCAATCCGTTCGCGAGGTATGGGAGTTTGAAGCCAAGAAATGGTTGAGAAGGCGAAAAATTTTTCGCAATTCTGCTGCTCCAAACGCTTAACAAGAATGGCCTAGGGAAAAAATACACATACCGTTGTAATCGGGCGAGTTTCCATTTTCAGACGCTACGGGAATTTTTGGGTTAGGTCAATCCGTTCGCGAGATATGGGAGTTTGAAGCCAAGAAATGGTTGAGAAGGCAAAAAATTTTTCGCACTTCTGCTGCTCCAAACGCTTAACCAGAATGGCCTAGGGTAAAAATACACATACCGCTGTAATCGGGCGGGTTTCGAATTTCAGAAGCAATAGGAATTTTTGGGTTAGGTCAATCCGTTCGCGAGATATGGGAGTTTGAAGCCAAGAAATGGTTGAGAAGGCAAAAAATTTTTCGCAATTCTGCTGCTCCAAACGCTTAACAAGAATGGCCTAGGGAAAAAATACACATACCGTTGTAATCGGGCGAGTTTCCATTTTCAGACGCTACGGGAATTTTTGGGTTAGGTCAATCCGTTCGCGAGATATGGGAGTTTGAAGCCAAGAAATGGTTGAGAAGGCACAAAATTTTTCGCACTTCTGCTGCTCCAAACGCTTAACCAGAATGGCCTAGGGAAAAAATACACATAACGTTGTTATCGGGCGAATTTCGACTTTCAGAAGCAATAGGAATTTTTGGGTTAGGTCAATCCGTTCGCGAGGTATGGGAGTTTGAAGCCAAGAAATGGTTGAGAAGGCGAAAAATTTTTCGCAATTCTGCTGCTCCAAACGCTTAACAAGAATGGCCTAGGGAAAAAATACACATACCGTTGTAATCGGGCGAGTTTCCATTTTCAGACGCTACAGGAATTTTTGGGTTAGGTCAATCCGTTCGCGAGATATAGGAGTTTGAAGCCAAGAAATGGTTGAGAAGGCAAAAAATTTTTCGCAATTCTGCTGCTCCAAACGCTTAACCAGAATGGCCTAGGGTAAAAATACACATACCGCTGTAATCGGGCGAGCTTCGAATTTCAGAAGCAATAGGAATTTTTGGGTTAGGTCAATCCGTTCGCGAGATATGGGAGTTTGAAGCTAAGAAATGGTTGAGAAGACAACAAATTATTCGCACTTCTGCTGCTCCAAACGCTTAACCAGAATGGCCTACGGAAAAAATACACATACCGTTGTAATCGGGCGAGTTTCTACTTTCAGATGCAATTGGAATTTTTGGGTTAGGTCAATCCGTTCGCGAGATATGGGAGTTTGAAGCCAAGAAATGGTTGAGAAGGCAAAAAATTTTTCGCACTTCTGCTGCTCCAAACGCTTAACCAGAATGGCCTAGGGAAAAAATACACATACCGCTGTAATCGGGCGAGCTTCGAATTTCAGAAGCAATAGGAATTTTTGGGTTAGGTCAATCCGTTCGCGAGGTATGGGAGTTTGAAGCCAAGAAATGGTTGAGAAGGCG
Organism: Ptiloglossa arizonensis; assembly: GCF_051014685.1. NCBI lineage: Eukaryota > Metazoa > Arthropoda > Insecta > Hymenoptera > Colletidae > Ptiloglossa > Ptiloglossa arizonensis. The sequence continues at coordinate 24,111 of NW_027478896.1, read as the reverse complement.
AAAAATTTTTCGCAATTCTGCTGCTCCAAACGCTTAACAAGAATGGCCTAGGGAAAAAATACACATACCGTTGTAATCGGGCGAGTTTCCATTTTCAGACGCTACGGGAATTTTTGGGTTAGGTCAATCCGTTCGCGAGATATGGGAGTTTGAAGCCAAGAAATGGTTGAGAAGGCAAAAAATTTTTCGCACTTCTGCTGCTCCAAACGCTTAACCAGAATGGCCTAGGGTAAAAATACACATACCGCTGTAATCGGGCGGGTTTCGAATTTCAGAAGCAATAGGAATTTTTGGGTTAGGTCAATCCGTTCGCGAGATATGGGAGTTTGAAGCCAAGAAATGGTTGAGAAGGCAAAAAATTTTTCGCAATTCTGCTGCTCCAAACGCTTAACAAGAATGGCCTAGGGAAAAAATACACATACCGTTGTAATCGGGCGAGTTTCCATTTTCAGACGCTACGGGAATTTTTGGGTTAGGTCAATCCGTTCGCGAGATATGGGAGTTTGAAGCCAAGAAATGGTTGAGAAGGCACAAAATTTTTCGCACTTCTGCTGCTCCAAACGCTTAACCAGAATGGCCTAGGGAAAAAATACACATAACGTTGTTATCGGGCGAATTTCGACTTTCAGAAGCAATAGGAATTTTTGGGTTAGGTCAATCCGTTCGCGAGGTATGGGAGTTTGAAGCCAAGAAATGGTTGAGAAGGCGAAAAATTTTTCGCAATTCTGCTGCTCCAAACGCTTAACAAGAATGGCCTAGGGAAAAAATACACATACCGTTGTAATCGGGCGAGTTTCCATTTTCAGACGCTACAGGAATTTTTGGGTTAGGTCAATCCGTTCGCGAGATATAGGAGTTTGAAGCCAAGAAATGGTTGAGAAGGCAAAAAATTTTTCGCAATTCTGCTGCTCCAAACGCTTAACAAGAATGGCCTAGGGAAAAAATACACATACCGTTGTAATCGGGCGAGTTTCCATTTTCAGACGCTACGGGAATTTTTGGGTTAGGTCAATCCGTTCGCGAGATATGGGAGTTTGAAGCCAAGAAATGGTCGAGAAGGCAAAAAATTTTTCGCACTTCTGCTGCTCCAAACGCTTAACCAGATTGGCCTAGGGTAAAAATACACATACCGCTGTAATCGGGCGAGTTTCGAATTTCAGAAGCAATAGGAATTTTTGGGTTAGGTCAATCCGTTCGCGAGATATGGGAGTTTGAAGCTAAGAAATGGTTGAGAAGACAACAAATTTTTCGCACTTCTGCTGCTCCAAACGCTTAACCAGAATGGCCTACGGAAAAAATACACATACCGTTGTAATCGGGCGAGTTTCTACTTTCAGATGCAATTGGAATTTTTGGGTTAGGTCAATCCGTTCGCGAGATATGGGAGTTTGAAGCCAAGAAATGGTTGAGAAGGCAAAAAATTTTTCGCAATTCTGCTGCTCCAAACGCTTAACCAGAATGGCCTAGGGAAAAAATACACATACCGTTGTTATCGGGCGAATTTCGACTTTCAGAAGCAATAGGAATTTTTGGGTTAGGTCAATCCGTTCGCGAGGTATGGGAGTTTGAAGCCAAGAAATGGTTGAGAAGGCGAAAAATTTTTCGCAATTCTGCTGCTCCAAACGCTTAACAAGAATGGCCTAGGGAAAAAATACACATACCGTTGTAATCGGGCGAGTTTCCATTTTCAGACGCTACGGGAATTTTTGGGTTAGGTCAATCCGTTCGCGAGATATGGGAGTTTGAAGCCAAGAAATGGTTGAGAAGGCAAAAAATTTTTCGCACTTCTGCTGCTCCAAACGCTTAACCAGAATGGCCTAGGGTAAAAATACACATACCGCTGTAATCGGGCGGGTTTCGAATTTCAGAAGCAATAGGAATTTTTGGGTTAGGTCAATCCGTTCGCGAGATATGGGAGTTTGAAGCCAAGAAATGGTTGAGAAGGCAAAAAATTTTTCGCAATTCTGCTGCTCCAAACGCTTAACAAGAATGGCCTAGGGAAAAAATACACATACCGTTGTAATCGGGCGAGTTTCTACTTTCAGATGCAATTGGAATTTTTGGGTTAGGTCAATCCGTTCGCGAGATATGGGAGTATGAAGCTAAGAAAGGGTTGAGAGGACAACAAATTTTTCGCACTTCTGCTGCTCCAAACGCTTAACCAGAATGGCCTAGGGAAAAAATACACATACCGTTGTAATCGGGCGAGTTTCGACTTTCAGAAGCAATAGGAATTTTTGGGTTAGGTCAATCCGTTCGCGAGGTATGGGAGTTTGAAGCCAAGAAATGGTTGAGAAGGCGAAAAATTTTTCGCAATTCTGCTGCTCCAAACGCTTAACAAGAATGGCCTAGGGAAAAAATACACATACCGTTGTAATCGGGCGAGTTTCCATTTTCAGACGCTACGGGAATTTTTGGGTTAGGTCAATCCGTTCGCGAGATATGGGAGTTTGAAGCCAAGAAATGGTTGAGAAGGCACAAAATTTTTCGCACTTCTGCTGCTCCAAACGCTTAACCAGAATGGCCTAGGGAAAAAATACACATACCGTTGTTATCGGGCGAATTTCGACTTTCAGAAGCAATAGGAATTTTTGGGTTAGGTCAATCCGTTCGCGAGGTATGGGAGTTTGAAGCCAAGAAATGGTTGAGAAGGCGAAAAATTTTTCGCAATTCTGCTGCTCCAAACGCTTAACAAGAATGGCCTAGGGAAAAAATACACATACCGTTGTAATCGGGCGAGTTTCCATTTTCAGACGCTACAGGAATTTTTGGGTTAGGTCAATCCGTTCGCGAGATATAGGAGTTTGAAGCCAAGAAATGGTTGAGAAGGCAAAAAATTTTTCGCAATTCTGCTGCTCCAAACGCTTAACAAGAATGGCCTAGGGAAAAAATACACATACCGTTGTAATCGGGCGAGTTTCCATTTTCAGACGCTACGGGAATTTTTGGGTTAGGTCAATCCGTTCGCGAGATATGGGAGTTTGAAGCCAAGAAATGGTCGAGAAGGCAAAAAATTTTTCGCACTTCTGCTGCTCCAAACGCTTAACCAGATTGGCCTAGGGTAAAAATACACATACCGCTGTAATCGGGCGAGTTTCGAATTTCAGAAGCAATAGGAATTTTTGGGTTAGGTCAATCCGTTCGCGAGATATGGGAGTTTGAAGCTAAGAAATGGTTGAGAAGACAACAAATTTTTCGCACTTCTGCTGCTCCAAACGCTTAACCAGAATGGCCTACGGAAAAAATACACATACCGTTGTAATCGGGCGAGTTTCTACTTTCAGATGCAATTGGAATTTTTGGGTTAGGTCAATCCGTTCGCGAGATATGGGAGTTTGAAGCCAAGAAATGGTTGAGAAGGCAAAAAATTTTTCGCAATTCTGCTGCTCCAAACGCTTAACCAGAATGGCCTAGGGAAAAAATACACATACCGTTGTTATCGGGCGAATTTCGACTTTCAGAAGCAATAGGAATTTTTGGGTTAGGTCAATCCGTTCGCGAGGTATGGGAGTTTGAAGCCAAGAAATGGTTGAGAAGGCGAAAAATTTTTCGCAATTCTGCTGCTCCAAACGCTTAACAAGAATGGCCTAGGGAAAAAATACACATACCGTTGTAATCGGGCGAGTTTCCATTTTCAGACGCTACGGGAATTTTTGGGTTAGGTCAATCCGTTCGCGAGATATGGGAGTTTGAAGCCAAGAAATGGTTGAGAAGGCAAAAAATTTTTCGCACTTCTGCTGCTCCAAACGCTTAACCAGAATGGCCTAGGGTAAAAATACACATACCGCTGTAATCGGGCGGGTTTCGAATTTCAGAAGCAATAGGAATTTTTGGGTTAGGTCAATCCGTTCGCGAGATATGGGAGTTTGAAGCCAAGAAATGGTTGAGAAGGCAAAAAATTTTTCGCAATTCTGCTGCTCCAAACGCTTAACAAGAATGGCCTAGGGAAAAAATACACATACCGTTGTAATCGGGCGAGTTTCTACTTTCAGATGCAATTGGAATTTTTGGGTTAGGTCAATCCGTTCGCGAGATATGGGAGTATGAAGCTAAGAAAGGGTTGAGAGGACAACAAATTTTTCGCACTTCTGCTGCTCCAAACGCTTAACCAGAATGGCCTAGGGAAAAAATACACATACCGTTGTAATCGGGCGAGTTTCGACTTTCAGAAGCAATAGGAATTTTTGGGTTAGGTCAATCCGTTCGCGAGGTATGGGAGTTTGAAGCCAAGAAATGGTTGAGAAGGCGAAAAATTTTTCGCAATTCTGCTGCTCCAAACGCTTAACAAGAATGGCCTAGGGAAAAAATACACATACCGTTGTAATCGGGCGAGTTTCCATTTTCAGACGCTACGGGAATTTTTGGGTTAGGTCAATCCGTTCGCGAGATATGGGAGTTTGAAGCCAAGAAATGGTTGAGAAGGCACAAAATTTTTCGCACTTCTGCTGCTCCAAACGCTTAACCAGAATGGCCTAGGGAAAAAATACACATACCGTTGTTATCGGGCGAATTTCGACTTTCAGAAGCAATAGGAATTTTTGGGTTAGGTCAATCCGTTCGCGAGGTATGGGAGTTTGAAGCCAAGAAATGGTTGAGAAGGCGAAAAATTTTTCGCAATTCTGCTGCTCCAAACGCTTAACAAGAATGGCCTAGGGAAAAAATACACATACCGTTGTAATCGGGCGAGTTTCCATTTTCAGACGCTACAGGAATTTTTGGGTTAGGTCAATCCGTTCGCGAGATATAGGAGTTTGAAGCCAAGAAATGGTTGAGAAGGCAAAAAATTTTTCGCAATTCTGCTGCTCCAAACGCTTAACCAGAATGGCCTAGGGTAAAAATACACATACCGCTGTAATCGGGCGAGCTTCGAATTTCAGAAGCAATAGGAATTTTTGGGTTAGGTCAATCCGTTCGCGAGATATGGGAGTTTGAAGCTAAGAAATGGTTGAGAAGACAACAAATTATTCGCACTTCTGCTGCTCCAAACGCTTAACCAGAATGGCCTACGGAAAAAATACACATACCGTTGTAATCGGGCGAGTTTCTACTTTCAGATGCAATTGGAATTTTTGGGTTAGGTCAATCCGTTCGCGAGATATGGGAGTTTGAAGCCAAGAAATGGTTGAGAAGGCAAAAAATTTTTCGCACTTCTGCTGCTCCAAACGCTTAACCAGAATGGCCTAGGGAAAAAATACACATACCGCTGTAATCGGGCGAGCTTCGAATTTCAGAAGCAATAGGAATTTTTGGGTTAGGTCAATCCGTTCGCGAGGTATGGGAGTTTGAAGCCAAGAAATGGTTGAGAAGGCGAAAAATTTTTCGCAATTCTGCTGCTCCAAACGCTTAACAAGAATGGCCTAGGGAAAAAATACACATACCGTTGTAATCGGGCGAGTTTCCATTTTCAGACGCTACGGGAATTTTTGGGTTAGGTCAATCCGTTCGCGAGATATGGGAGTTTGAAGCCAAGAAATGGTTGAGAAGGCAAAAAATTTTTCGCACTTCTGCTGCTCCAAACGCTTAACCAGAATGGCCTAGGGTAAAAATACACATACCGCTGTAATCGGGCGGGTTTCGAATTTCAGAAGCAATAGGAATTTTTGGGTTAGGTCAATCCGTTCGCGAGATATGGGAGTTTGAAGCCAAGAAATGGTTGAGAAGGCAAAAAATTTTTCGCAATTCTGCTGCTCCAAACGCTTAACAAGAATGGCCTAGGGAAAAAATACACATACCGTTGTAATCGGGCGAGTTTCCATTTTCAGACGCTACGGGAATTTTTGGGTTAGGTCAATCCGTTCGCGAGATATGGGAGTTTGAAGCCAAGAAATGGTTGAGAAGGCACAAAATTTTTCGCACTTCTGCTGCTCCAAACGCTTAACCAGAATGGCCTAGGGAAAAAATACACATAACGTTGTTATCGGGCGAATTTCGACTTTCAGAAGCAATAGGAATTTTTGGGTTAGGTCAATCCGTTCGCGAGGTATGGGAGTTTGAAGCCAAGAAATGGTTGAGAAGGCGAAAAATTTTTCGCAATTCTGCTGCTCCAAACGCTTAACAAGAATGGCCTAGGGAAAAAATACACATACCGTTGTAATCGGGCGAGTTTCCATTTTCAGACGCTACAGGAATTTTTGGGTTAGGTCAATCCGTTCGCGAGATATAGGAGTTTGAAGCCAAGAAATGGTTGAGAAGGCAAAAAATTTTTCGCAATTCTGCTGCTCCAAACGCTTAACAAGAATGGCCTAGGGAAAAAATACACATACCGTTGTAATCGGGCGAGTTTCCATTTTCAGACGCTACGGGAATTTTTGGGTTAGGTCAATCCGTTCGCGAGATATGGGAGTTTGAAGCCAAGAAATGGTCGAGAAGGCAAAAAATTTTTCGCACTTCTGCTGCTCCAAACGCTTAACCAGATTGGCCTAGGGTAAAAATACACATACCGCTGTAATCGGGCGAGTTTCGAATTTCAGAAGCAATAGGAATTTTTGGGTTAGGTCAATCCGTTCGCGAGATATGGGAGTTTGAAGCTAAGAAATGGTTGAGAAGACAACAAATTTTTCGCACTTCTGCTGCTCCAAACGCTTAACCAGAATGGCCTACGGAAAAAATACACATACCGTTGTAATCGGGCGAGTTTCTACTTTCAGATGCAATTGGAATTTTTGGGTTAGGTCAATCCGTTCGCGAGATATGGGAGTTTGAAGCCAAGAAATGGTTGAGAAGGCAAAAAATTTTTCGCAATTCTGCTGCTCCAAACGCTTAACCAGAATGGCCTAGGGAAAAAATACACATACCGTTGTTATCGGGCGAATTTCGACTTTCAGAAGCAATAGGAATTTTTGGGTTAGGTCAATCCGTTCGCGAGGTATGGGAGTTTGAAGCCAAGAAATGGTTGAGAAGGCGAAAAATTTTTCGCAATTCTGCTGCTCCAAACGCTTAACAAGAATGGCCTAGGGAAAAAATACACATACCGTTGTAATCGGGCGAGTTTCCATTTTCAGACGCTACGGGAATTTTTGGGTTAGGTCAATCCGTTCGCGAGATATGGGAGTTTGAAGCCAAGAAATGGTTGAGAAGGCAAAAAATTTTTCGCACTTCTGCTGCTCCAAACGCTTAACCAGAATGGCCTAGGGTAAAAATACACATACCGCTGTAATCGGGCGGGTTTCGAATTTCAGAAGCAATAGGAATTTTTGGGTTAGGTCAATCCGTTCGCGAGATATGGGAGTTTGAAGCCAAGAAATGGTTGAGAAGGCAAAAAATTTTTCGCAATTCTGCTGCTCCAAACGCTTAACAAGAATGGCCTAGGGAAAAAATACACATACCGTTGTAATCGGGCGAGTTTCTACTTTCAGATGCAATTGGAATTTTTGGGTTAGGTCAATCCGTTCGCGAGATATGGGAGTATGAAGCTAAGAAAGGGTTGAGAGGACAACAAATTTTTCGCACTTCTGCTGCTCCAAACGCTTAACCAGAATGGCCTAGGGAAAAAATACACATACCGTTGTAATCGGGCGAGTTTCGACTTTCAGAAGCAATAGGAATTTTTGGGTTAGGTCAATCCGTTCGCGAGGTATGGGAGTTTGAAGCCAAGAAATGGTTGAGAAGGCGAAAAATTTTTCGCAATTCTGCTGCTCCAAACGCTTAACAAGAATGGCCTAGGGAAAAAATACACATACCGTTGTAATCGGGCGAGTTTCCATTTTCAGACGCTACGGGAATTTTTGGGTTAGGTCAATCCGTTCGCGAGATATGGGAGTTTGAAGCCAAGAAATGGTTGAGAAGGCACAAAATTTTTCGCACTTCTGCTGCTCCAAACGCTTAACCAGAATGGCCTAGGGAAAAAATACACATACCGTTGTTATCGGGCGAATTTCGACTTTCAGAAGCAATAGGAATTTTTGGGTTAGGTCAATCCGTTCGCGAGGTATGGGAGTTTGAAGCCAAGAAATGGTTGAGAAGGCGAAAAATTTTTCGCAATTCTGCTGCTCCAAACGCTTAACAAGAATGGCCTAGGGAAAAAATACACATACCGTTGTAATCGGGCGAGTTTCCATTTTCAGACGCTACAGGAATTTTTGGGTTAGGTCAATCCGTTCGCGAGATATAGGAGTTTGAAGCCAAGAAATGGTTGAGAAGGCAAAAAATTTTTCGCAATTCTGCTGCTCCAAACGCTTAACAAGAATGGCCTAGGGAAAAAATACACATACCGTTGTAATCGGGCGAGTTTCTACTTTCAGATGCAATTGGAATTTTTGGGTTAGGTCAATCCGTTCGCGAGATATGGGAGTTTGAAGCTAAGAAAGGGTTGAGAGGACAACAAATTTTTCGCACTTCTGCTGCTCCAAACGCTTAACCAGAATGGCCTAGGGAAAAAATACACATACCGTTGTAATCGGGCGAGTTTCGACTTTCAGAAGCAATAGGAATTTTTGGGTTAGGTCAATCCGTTCGCGAGGTATGGGAGTTTGAAGCCAAGAAATGTTTGAGAAGGCGAAAAATTTTTCGCAATTCTGCTGCTCCAAACGCTTAACAAGAATGGCCTAGGGAAAAAATACACATACCGTTGTAATCGGGCGAGTTTCCATTTTCAGACGCTACGGGAATTTTTGGGTTAGGTCAATCCGTTCGCGAGATATGGGAGTTTGAAGCCAAGAAATGGTCGAGAAGGCAAAAAATTTTTCGCACTTCTGCTGCTCCAAACGCTTAACCAGATTGGCCTAGGGTAAAAATACACATACCGCTGTAATCGGGCGAGTTTCGAATTTCAGAAGCAATAGGAATTTTTGGGTTAGGTCAATCCGTTCGCGAGATATGGGAGTTTGAAGCTAAGAAATGGTTGAGAAGACAACAAATTTTTCGCACTTCTGCTGCTCCAAACGCTTAATCAGAATGGCCTACGGAAAAAATACACATACCGTTGTAATCGGGCGAGTTTCTACTTTCAGATGCAATTGGAATTTTTGGGTTAGGTCAATCCGTTCGCGAGATATGGGAGTTTGAAGCCAAGAAATGGTTGAGAAGGCAAAAAATTTTTCGCAATTCTGCTGCTCCAAACGCTTAACCAGAATGGCCTAGGGTAAAAATACACATACCGCTGTAATCGGGCGAGTTTCGACTTTCAGAAGCAATAGGAATTTTTGGGTTAGGTCAAACCGTTCGCGAGATATGGGAGTTTGAAGCCAAGAAATGGTTGAAATGGCAAAAAATTTTTCGCAATTCTGCTGCTCCAAACGCTTAACCAGAATGGCCTAGGGAAAAAATACACATACCGTTGTAATCGGGCGAGTTTCGACTTTCAGAAGCAATAGGAATTTTTGGATAAGGTCAATCCGTTCGCGAGGTATGGGAGTTTGAAGCCAAGAAATGGTTGAGAAGGCGAAAAATTTTTCGCAATTCTGCTGCTCCAAACGCTTAACAAGAATGGCCTAGGGAAAAGATACACATACCGTTGTAATCGGGCGAGTTTCCATTTTCAGACGCTACAGGAATTTTTGGGTTAGGTCAATCCGTTCGCGAGATATAGGAGTTTGAAGCCAAGAAATGGTTGAGAAGGAAAAAAATTTTTCGCAATTCTGCTGCTCCAAACGCTTAACCAGAATGGCCTAGGGTAAAAATACACATACCGCTGTAATCGGGCGAGTTTCGAATTTCAGAAGCAATAGGAATATTTGGGTTAGGTCAATCCGTTCGCGAGATATGGGAGTTTGAAGCCAAGAAATGGTTGAGAAGGCAAAAAATTTTTCGCAATTCTGCTGCTCCAAACGCTTAACCAGAATGGCCTAGGGTAAAAATACACATACCGCTGTAATCGGGCGAGTTTCGACTTTCAGAAGCAATAGGAATTTTTGGGTTAGGTCAATCCGTTCGCGAGATATGGGAGTTTGAAGCCAAGAAATGGTTGAGAAGGCAAAAAATTTTTCGCAATTCTGCTGCTCCAAACGCTTAACAAGAGTGGCCTAGGGAAAAAATACACATACCGTTGTAATCGGGCGAGTTTCTACTTTCAGATGCAATTGGAATTTTTGGGTTAGGTCAATCCGTTCGCGAGATATGGGAGTTTGAAGCTAAGAAAGGGTTGAGAGGACAACAAATTTTTCGCACTTCTGCTGCTCCAAACGCTTAACCAGAATGGCCTAGGGAAAAAATACACATACCGTTGTAATCGGGCGAGTTTCGACTTTCAGAAGCAATAGGAATTTTTGGGTTATGTCAATCCGTTCGCGAGGTATGGGAGTTTGAAGCCAAGAAATGGTTGAGAAGACAACAAATTTTTCGCACTTCTGCTGCTCCAAACGCTTAACCAGAATGGCCTACGGAAAAAATACACATACCGTTGTAATCGGGCGAGTTTCTACTTTCAGATGCAATTGGAATTTTTGGGTTAGGTCAATCCGTTCGCGAGATATGGGAGTTTGAAGCTAAGAAAGGGTTGAGAAGACAACAAATTTTTCGCACTTCTGCTGCTCCAAACGCTTAACCAGAATGGCCTAGGGAAAAAATACACATACCGTTGTAATCGGGCGAGTTTCGACTTTCAGATGCAATTGGAATTTTTGGGTTAGGTCAATCCGTTCGCGAGGTATGGGAGTTTGAAGCCAAGAAATGGTTGAGAAGGCGAAAAATTTTTCGCAATTCTGCTGCTCCAAACGCTTAACAAGAATGGCCTAGGGAAAAAATACACATACCGTTGTAATCGGGCGAGTTTCCATTTTCAGACGCTACAGGAATTTTTGGGTTAGGTCAATCCGTTCGCGAGATATAGGAGTTTGAAGCCAAGAAATGGTTGAGAAGGCAAAAAATTTTTCGCAATTCTGCTGCTCCAAACGCTTAACCAGAATGGCCTAGGGTAAAAATACACATACCGCTGTAATAGGGCGAGCTTCGAATTTCAGAAGCAATAGGAACTTTTGGGTTAGGTCAATCCTTTCGCGAGATATGGGAGTTTGAAGCTAAGAAATGGTTGAGAAGACAACAAATTATTCGCACTTCTGCTGCTCCAAACGCTTAACCAGAATGGCCTACGGAAAAAATACACATACCGTTGTAATCGGGCGAGTTTCTACTTTCAGATGCAATTGGAATTTTTGGGTTAGGTCAATCCGTTCGCGAGATATGGGAGTTTGAAGCCAAGAAATGGTTGAGAAGGCAAAAAATTTTTCGCACTTCTGCTTCTCCAAACGCTTAACCAGAATGGCCTAGGGAAAAAATACACATACCGCTGTAATCGGGCGAGCTGCGAATTTCAGAAGCAATAGGAATTTTTGGGTTAGGTCAATCCGTTCGCGAGGTATGGGAGTTTGAAGCCAAGAAATGGTTGAGAAGGCGAAAAATTTTTCGCAATTCTGCTGCTCCAAACGCTTAACAAGAATGGCCTAGGGAAAAAATACACATACCGTTGTAATCGGGCGAGTTTCCATTTTCAGACGCTACGGGAATTTTTGGGTTAGGTCAATCCGTTCGCGAGATATGGGAGTTTGAAGCCAAGAAATGGTTGAGAAGGCAAAAAATTTTTCGCACTTCTGCTGCTCCAAACGCTTAACCAGAATGGCCTAGGGTAAAAATACACATACCGCTGTAATCGGGCGGGTTTCGAATTTCAGAAGCAATAGGAATTTTTGGGTTAGGTCAATCCGTTCGCGAGATATGGGAGTTTGAAGCTAAGAAATGGTTGAGAAGACAACAAATTTTTCGCACTTCTGCTGCTCCAAACGCTTAACCAGAATGGCCTACGGAAAAAATACACATACCGTTGTAATCGGGCGAGTTTCTACTTTCAGATGCAACTGGAATTTTTGGGTTAGGTCAATCCGTTCGCGAGATATGGGAGTTTGCAGCCAAGAAATGGTTGAGAAGGCAAAAAATTTTTCGCAATTCTGCTGCTCCAAACGCTTAACCAGAATGGCCTAGGGTAAAAATACACATACCGCTGTAATCGGGCGAGTTTCGACTTTCAGAAGCAATAGGAATTTTTGTGTTAGGTCAATCCGTTCGCGAGATATGGGAGTTTGAAGCCAAGAAATGGTTGAGATGGCAAAAAATTTTTCGCAATTCTGCTGCTCCAAACGCTTAACAAGAATGACCTAGGGAAAAAATACATATACCGTTGTAATCGGGCGAGTTTCTACTTTCAGATGCAATTGGAATTTTTGGGTTAGGTCAATCCGTTCGCGAGATATGGGAGTTTGAAGCTAAGAAAGGGTTGAGAAGACAACAAATTTTTCGCACTTCTGCTGCTCCAAACGCTTAACCAGAATGGCCTAGGGAAAAAATACACATACCGTTGTAATCGGGCGAGTTTCGACTTTCAGAAGCAATAGGAATTTTTGGGTTAGGTCAATCCGTTCGCGAGGTATGGGAGTTTGAAGCCAAGAAATGGTTGAGAAGGCGAAAAATTTTTCGCAATTCTGCTGCTCCAAACGCTTAACAAGAATGGCCTAGGTAAAAAATACACATACCGTTGTAATCGGGCGAGTTTCCATTTTCAGACGCTACAGGAATTTTTGGGTTAGGTCAATCCGTTCGCGAGATATAGGAGTTTGAAGCCAAGAAATGGTTGAGAAGGCAAAAAATTTTTCGCAATTCTGCTGCTCCAAACGCTTAACCAGAATGGCCTAGGGTAAAAATACACATACCGCTGTAATCGGGCGAGTTTCGACTTTCAGTAGCAATAGGAATTTTTGGGTTAGGTCAATCCGTTCGCGAGATATGGGAGTTTGGAGCCAAGAAATGGTTGAGAAGGCAAAAAATTTTTCGCAATTCTGCTGCTCCAAACGCTTAACAAGAATGGCCTAGGGAAAAAATACACATACCGTTGTAATCGGGCGAGTTTCTACTTTCAGATGCAATTGGAATTTTTGGGTTAGGTCAATCCGTTCGCGAGATATGGGAGTTTGAAGCTAAGAAAGGGTTGAGAGGACAACAAATTTTTCGCACTTCTGCTGCTCCAAACGCTTAACCAGAATGGCCTAGGGAAAAAATACACATACCGCTGTAATCGGGCGAGCTTCGAATTTCAGAAGCAATAGGAATTTTTGGGTTAGGTCAATCCGTTCGCGAGATATGGGAGTTTGAAGCTAAGAAATGGTTGAGAAGACAACAAATTTTTCGCACTTCTGCTGCTCCAAACGCTTAACCAGAATGGCCTACGGAAAAAATACACATACCGTTGTAATCGGGCGAGTTTCTACTTTCAGATGCAATTGGAATTTTTGGGTTAGGTCAATCCGTTCGCGAGATATGGGAGTTTGAAGCCAAGAAATGGTTGAGAAGGCAAAAAATTTTTCGCAATTCTGCTGCTCCAAACGCTTAACCAGAATGGCCTAGGGTAAAAATACACATCCCGCTGTAATCGGGCGAGTTTCGACTTTCAGAAGCAATAGGAATTTTTGGGTCAGGTCAATCCGTTCGCGAGATATGGGAGTTTGAAGCCAAGAAATGGTTGAGAAGGCAAAAAATTTTTCGCAATTCTGCTGCTCCAAACGCTTAACCAGAATGGCCTAGGGTAAAAATACACATACCGCTGTAATCGGGCGAGTTTCGACTTTCAGAAGCAATAGGAATTTTTGGGTTAGGTCAATCCGTTCGCGAGATATGGGAGTTTGAAGCCAAGAAATGGTTGAGAAGGCAAAAAATTTTTCGCAATTCTGCTGCTCCAAACGCTTAACAAGAATGGCCTAGGGAAAAAATACACATACCGTTGTAATCGGGCGAGTTTCTACTTTCAGATGCAATTGGAATTTTTGGGTTAGGTCAATCCGTTCGCGAGATATGGGAGTTTGAAGCTAAGAAAGGGTTGAGAGGACAACAAATTTTTCGCACTTCTGCTGCTCCAAACGCTTAACCAGAATGGCCTAGGGAAAAAATACACATACCGTTGTAATCGGGCGAGTTTCGACTTTCAGAAGCAATAGGAATTTTTGGGTTAGGTCAATCCGTTCGCGAGGTATGGGAGTTTGAAGCCAAGAAATGGTTGAGAAGGCGAAAAATTTTTCGCAATTCTGCTGCTCCAAACGCTTAACAAGAATGGCCTAGGGAAAAGATACACATACCGTTGTAATCGGGCGAGTTTCCATTTTCAGACGCTACAGGAATTTTTGGGTTAGGTCAATCCGTTCGCGAGATATAGGAGTTTGAAGCCAAGAAATGGTTGAGAAGGCAAAAAATTTTTCGCAATTCTGCTGCTCCAAACGCTTAACCAGAATGGCCTAGGGTAAAAATACACATACCGCTGTAATCGGGCGAGCTTCGAATTTCAGAAGCAATAGGAATTTTTGGGTTAGGTCAATCCGTTCGCGAGATATGGGAGTTTGAAGCTAAGAAATGGTTGAGAAGACAACAAATTATTCGCAATTCTGCTGCTCCAAACGCTTAACCAGAATGGCCTACGGAAAAAATACACATACCGTTGTAATCGGGCGAGTTTCTACTTTCAGATGCAATTGGAATTTTTGGGTTAGGTCAATCCGTTCGCGAGATATGGGAGTTTGAAGCCAAGAAATGGTTGAGAAGGCAAAAAATTTTTCGCACTTCTGCTGCTCCAAACGCTTAACCAGAATGGCCTAGGGAAAAAATTCACATACCGCTGTAATCGGGCGAGCTTCGAATTTCAGAAGCAATAGGAATTTTTGGGTTAGGTCAATCCGTTCGCGAGGTATGGGAGTTTGAAGCCAAGAAATGGTTGAGAAGGCGAAAAATTTTTCGCAATTCTGCTGCTCCAAACGCTTAACAAGAATGGCCTAGGGAAAAAATACACATACCGTTGTAATCGGGCGAGTTTCCATTTTCAGACGCTACGGGAATTTTTGGGTTAGGTCAATCCGTTCGCGAGATATGGGAGTTTGAAGCCAAGAAATGGTTGAGAAGGCAAAAAATTTTTCGCACTTCTGCTGCTCCAAACGCTTAACCAGAATGGCCTAGGGTAAAAATACACATACCGCTGTAATCGGGCGGGTTTCGAATTTCAGAAGCAATAGGAATTTTTGGGTTAGGTCAATCCGTTCGCGAGATATGGGAGTTTGAATCTAAGAAATGGTTGAGAAGACAACAAATTTTTCGCACTTCTGCTGCTCCAAACGCTTAACCAGAATGGCCTAGGGAAAAAATACACATACCGTTGTAATCGGGCGAGTTTCGACTTTCAGAAGCAATAGGAATTTTTGGGTTAGGTCAATCCGTTCGCGAGGTATGGGAGTTTGAAGCCAAGAAATGGTTGAGAAGGCGAAAAATTTTTCGCAATTCTGCTGCTCCAAACGCTTAACAAGAAAGGCCTAGGGAAAAGATACACATACCGTTGTAATCGGGCGAGTTTCCATTTTCAGACGCTACAGGAATTTTTGGGTTAGGTCAATCCGTTCGCGAGATATAGGAGTTTGAAGCCAAGAAATGGTTGAGAAGGCAAAAAATTTTTCGCAATTCTGCTGCTCCAAACGCTTAACCAGAATGGCCTAGGGTAAAAATACACATACCGCTGTAATCGGGCGAGCTTCGAATTTCAGAAGCAATAGGAATTTTTGGGTTAGGTCAATCCGTTCGCGAGATATGGGAGTTTGAAGCTAAGAAATGGTTGAGAAGACAACAAATTATTCGCACTTCTGCTGCTCCAAACGCTTAACCAGAATGGCCTACGGAAAAAATACACATACCGTTGTAATCGGGCGAGTTTCTACTTTCAGATGCAATTGGAATTTTTGGGTTAGGTCAATCCGTTCGCGAGATATGGGAGTTTGAAGCCAAGAAATGGTTGAGAAGGCAAAAAATTTTTCGCACTTCTGCTGCTCCAAACGCTTAACCAGAATGGCCTAGGGAAAAAATTCACATACCGTTGTAATCGGGCGAGTTTCTACTTTCAGATGCAATTGGAATTTTTGGGTTAGGTCAATCCGTTCGCGAGATATGGGAGTTTGAAGCCAAGAAATGGTTGAGAAGGCAAAAAATTTTTCGCAATTCTGCTGCTCCAAACGCTTAACAAGAGTGGCCTAGGGAAAAAATACACATACCGTTGTAATCGGGCGAGTTTCTACTTTCAGATGCAATTGGAATTTTTGGGTTAGGTCAATCCGTTCGCGAGATATGGGAGTTTGAAGCCAAGAAATGGTTGAGAAGGCAAAAAATTTTTCGCACTTCTGCTGCTCCAAACGCTTAACCAGAATGGCCTAGGGTAAAAATACACATACCGCTGTAATCGGGCGGGTTTCGAATTTCAGAAGCAATAGGAATTTTTGGGTTAGGTCAATCCGTTCGCGAGATATGGGAGTTTGAATCTAAGAAATGGTTGAGAAGACAACAAATTTTTCGCACTTCTGCTGCTCCAAACGCTTAACCAGAATGGCCTAGGGAAAAAATACACATACCGTTGTAATCGGGCGAGTTTCGACTTTCAGAAGCAATAGGAATTTTTGGGTTAGGTCAATCCGTTCGCGAGGTATGGGAGTTTGAAGCCAAGAAATGGTTGAGAAGGCGAAAAATTTTTCGCAATTCTGCTGCTCCAAACGCTTAACAAGAATGGCCTAGGGAAAAGATACACATACCGTTGTAATCGGGCGAGTTTCCATTTTCAGACGCTACAGGAATTTTTGGGTTAGGTCAATCCGTTCGCGAGATATAGGAGTTTGAAGCCAAGAAATGGTTGAGAAGGCAAAAAATTTTTCGCAATTCTGCTGCTCCAAACGCTTAACCAGAATGGCCTAGGGTAAAAATACACATACCGCTGTAATCGGGCGAGCTTCGAATTTCAGAAGCAATAGGAATTTTTGGGTTAGGTCAATCCGTTCGCGAGATATGGGAGTTTGAAGCTAAGAAATGGTTGAGAAGACAACAAATTATTCGCACTTCTGCTGCTCCAAACGCTTAACCAGAATGGCCTACGGAAAAAATACACATACCGTTGTAATCGGGCGAGTTTCTACTTTCAGATGCAATTGGAATTTTTGGGTTAGGTCAATCCGTTCGCGAGATATGGGAGTTTGAAGCCAAGAAATGGTTGAGAAGGCAAAAAATTTTTCGCACTTCTGCTGCTCCAAACGCTTAACCAGAATGGCCTAGGGAAAAAATTCACATACCGTTGTAATCGGGCGAGTTTCTACTTTCAGATGCAATTGGAATTTTTGGGTTAGGTCAATCCGTTCGCGAGATATGGGAGTTTGAAGCCAAGAAATGGTTGAGAAGGCAAAAAATTTTTCGCAATTCTGCTGCTCCAAACGCTTAACAAGAGTGGCCTAGGGAAAAAATACACATACCGTTGTAATCGGGCGAGTTTCTACTTTCAGATGCAATTGGAATTTTTGGGTTAGGTCAATCCGTTGCGAGATATGGGAGTTTGAAGCTAAGAAAGGGTTGAGAGGACAACAAATTTTTCGCACTTCTGCTGCTCCAAACGCTTAACCAGAATGGCCTAGGGAAAAAATACACATACCGTTGTAATCGGGCGAGTTTCGACTTTCAGAAGCAATAGGAATTTTTGGGTTAGGTCAATCCGTTCGCGAGGTATGGGAGTTTGAAGCCAAGAAATGGTTGAGAAGACAACAAATTTTTCGCACTTCTGCTGCTCCAAACGCTTAACCAGAATGGCCTACGGAAAAAATACACATACCGTTGTAATCGGGCGAGTTTCTACTTTCAGATGCAATTGGAATTTTTGGGTTAGGTCAATCCGTTCGCGAGATATGGGAGTTTGAAGCTAAGAAAGGGTTGAGAAGACAACAAATTTTTCGCACTTCTGCTGCTCCAAACGCTTAACCAGAATGGCCTAGGGAAAAAATACACATACCGTTGTAATCGGGCGAGTTTCGACTTTCAGAAGCAATAGGAATTTTTGGGTTAGGTCAATCCGTTCGCGAGGTATGGGAGTTTGAAGCCAAGAAATGGTTGAGAAGGCGAAAAATTTTTCGCAATTCTGCTGCTCCAAACGCTTAACAAGAATGGCCTAGGGAAAAGATACACATACCGTTGTAATCGGGCGAGTTTCCATTTTCAGACGCTACAGGAATTTTTGGGTTAGTTCAATCCGTTCGCGAGATATAGGAGTTTGAAGCCAAGAAATGGTTGAGAAGGCAAAAAATTTTTCGCAATTCTGCTGCTCCAAACGCTTAACCAGAATGGCCTAGGGTAAAAATACACATACCGCTGTAATCGGGCGAGCTTCGAATTTCAGAAGCAATAGGAATTTTTGGGTTAGGTCAATCCGTTCGCGAGATATGGGAGTTTGAAGCTAAGAAATGGTTGAGAAGACAACAAATTATTCGCACTTCTGCTGCTCCAAACGCTTAACCAGAATGGCCTACGGAAAAAATACACATACCGTTGTAATCGGGCGAGTTTCTACTTTCAGATGCAATTGGAATTTTTGGGTTAGGTCAATCCGTTCGCGAGATATGGGAGTTTGAAGCCAAGAAATGGTTGAGAAGGCAAAAAATTTTTCGCACTTCTGCTGCTCCAAACGCTTAACCAGAATGGCCTAGGGAAAAAATACACATACCGCTGTAATCGGGCGAGCTTCGAATTTCAGAAGCAATAGGAATTTTTGGGTTAGGTCACTCCGTTCGCGAGGTATGGGAGATTGAAGCCAAGAAATGGTTGAGAAGGCGAAAAATTTTTCGCAATTCTGCTGCTCCAAACGCTTAACAAGAATGGCCTAGGGAAAAAATACACATACCGTTGTAATCGGGCGAGTTTCCATTTTCAGACGCTACGGGAATTTTTGGGTTAGGTCAATCCGTTCGCGAGATATGGGAGTTTGAAGCTAAGAAATGGTTGAGAAGACAACAAATTTTTCGCACTTCTGCTGCTCCAAACGCTTAACCAGAATGGCCTACGGAAAAAATACACATACCGTTGTAATCGGGCGAGTTTCCACTTTCAGATGCAACTGGAATTTTTGGGTTAGGTCAATCCGTTCGCGAGATATGGGAGTTTGCAGCCAAGAAATGGTTGAGAAGGCAAAAAATTTTTCGCAATTCTGCTGCTCCAAACGCTTAACCAGAATGGCCTAGGGTAAAAATACACATACCGCTGTAATCGGGCGAGTTTCGACTTTCAGAAGCAATAGGAATTTTTGTGTTAGGTCAATCCGTTCGCGAGATATGGGAGTTTGAAGCCAAGAAATGGTTGAGATGGCAAAAAATTTTTCGCAATTCTGCTGCTCCAAACGCTTAACAAGAATGACCTAGGGAAAAAATACATATACCGTTGTAATCGGGCGAGTTTCTACTTTCAGATGCAATTGGAATTTTTGGGTGAGGTCAATCCGTTCGCGAGATATGGGAGTTTGAAGCTAAGAAAGGGTTGAGAAGACAACAAATTTTTCGCACTTCTGCTGCTCCAAACGCTTAACCAGAATGGCCTAGGGAAAAAATACACATACCGTTGTAATCGGGCGAGTTTCGACTTTCAGAAGCAATAGGAATTTTTGGGTTAGGTCAATCCGTTCGCGAGGTATGGGAGTTTGAAGCCAAGTAATGGTTGAGAAGGCGAAAAATTTTTCGCAATTCTGCTGCTCCAAACGCTTAACAAGAATGGCCTAGGGAAAAAATACACATACCGTTGTAATCGGGCGAGTTTCCATTTTCAGACGCTACAGGAATTTTTGGGTTAGGTCAATCCGTTCGCGAGATATAGGAGTTTGAAGCCAAGAAATGGTTGAGAAGGCAAAAAATTTTTCGCAATTCTGCTGCTCCAAACGCTTAACCAGAATGGCCTAGGGTAAAAATACACATACCGCTGTAATCGGGCGAGTTTCGACTTTCAGTAGCAATAGGAATTTTTGGGTTAGGTCAATCCGTTCGCGAGATATGGGAGTTTGGAGCCAAGAAATGGTTGAGAAGGCAAAAAATTTTTCGCAATTCTGCTGCTCCAAACGCTTAACAAGAATGGCCTAGGGAAAAAATACACATACCGTTGTAATCGGGCGAGTTTCTACTTTCAGATGCAATTGGAATTTTTGGGTTAGGTCAGTCCGTTCGCGAGATATGGGAGTTTGAAGCTAAGAAATGGTTGAGAAGACAACAAATTTTTCGCACTTCTGCTGCTCCAAACGCTTAACCAGAATGGCCTTGGGAAAAAATACACATACCGTTGTAATCGGGCGAGTTTCGACTTTCAGAAGCAATAGGAATTTTTGAGTTAGGTCAATCCGTTCGCGAGGTATGGGAGTTTGAAGCCAAGAAATGGTTGAGAAGGCGAAAAATTTTTCGCAATTCTGCTGCTCCAAACGCTTAACAAGAATGGCCTAGGGAAAGATACACATACCGTTGTAATCGGGCGAGTTTCCATTTTCAGACGCTACAGGAATTTTTGGGTTAGGTCAATCCGTTCGCGAGATATAGGAGTTTGAAGCCAAGAAATGGTTGAGAAGGCAAAAAATTTTTCGCAATTCTGCTGCTCCAAACGCTTAACCAGAATGGCCTAGGGTAAAAATACACATACCGCTGTAATCGGGCGAGCTTCGAATTTCAGAAGCAATAGGAATTTTTGGGTTAGGTCAATCCGTTCGCGAGATATGGGAGTTTGAAGCTAAGAAATGGTTGAGAAGACAACAAATTTTTCGCACTTCTGCTGCTCCAAACGCTTAACCAGAATGGCCTACGGAAAAAATACACATACCGTTGTAATCGGGCGAGTTTCTACTTTCAGATGCAATTGGAATTTTTGGGTTAGGTCAATCCGTTCGCGAGATATGGGAGTTTGAAGCCAAGAAATGGTTGAGAAGGCAAAAAATTTTTCGCAATTCTGCTGCTCCAAACGCTTAACCAGAATGGCCTAGGGTAAAAATACACATACCGCTGTAATCGGGCGAGTTTCGACTTTCAGAAGCAATAGGAATTTTTGGGTCAGGTCAATCCGTTCGCGAGATATGGGAGTTTGAAGCCAAGAAATGGTTGAGAAGGCAAAAAATTTTTCGCAATTCTGCTGCTCCAAACGCTTAACCAGAATGGCCTAGGGTAAAAATACACATACCGCTGTAATCGGGCGAGTTTCGACTTTCAGAAGCAATAGGAATTTTTGGGTTAGGTCAATCCGTTCGCGAGATATGGGAGTTTGAAGCCAAGAAATGGTTGAGAAGGCAAAAAATTTTTCGCAATTCTGCTGCTCCAAACGCTTAACAAGAATGGCCTAGGGAAAAAATACACATACCGTTGTAATCGGGCGAGTTTCTACTTTCAGATGCAATTGGAATTTTTGGGTTAGGTCAATCCGTTCGCGAGATATGGGAGTTTGAAGCTAAGAAAGGGTTGAGAGGACAACAAATTTTTCGCACTTCTGCTGCTCCAAACGCTTAACCAGAATGGCCTAGGGAAAAAATACACATACCGTTGTAATCGGGCGAGTTTCGACTTTCAGAAGCAATAGGAATTTTTGGGTAAGGTCAATCCGTTCGCGAGGTATGGGAGTTTGAAGCCAAGAAATGGTTGAGAAGGTGAAAAATTTTTCGCAATTCTGCTGCTCCAAACGCTTAACAAGAATGGCCTAGGGAAAAAATACACATACCGTTGTAATCGGGCGAGTTTCCATTTTCAGACGCTACGGGAATTTTTGGGTTAGGTCAATCCGTTCGCGAGATATGGGAGTTTGAAGCTAAGAAAGGGTTGAGAGGACAACAAATTTTTCGCACTTCTGCTGCTCCAAACGCTTAACCAGAATGGCTTACGGAAAAAATACACATACCGTTGTAATCGGGCGAGTTTCTACTTTCAGATGCAACTGGAATTTTTCGGTTAGGTCAATCCGTTCGCGAGATATGGGAGTTTGCAGCCAAGAAATGGTTGAGAAGGCAAAAAATTTTTCGCAATTCTGCTGCTCCAAACGCTTAACCAGAATGGCCTAGGGTAAAAATACACATACCGCTGTAATCGGGCGAGTTTCGACTTTCAGAAGCAATAGGAATTTTTGGGTTAGGTCAATCCGTTCGCGAGATATGGGAGTTTGAAGCCAAGAAATGGTTGAGATGGCAAAAAATTTTTCGCAATTCTGCTGCTCCAAACGCTTAACAAGAATGACCTAGGGAAAAAATACATATACCGTTGTAATCGGGCGAGTTTCTACTTTCAGGTGCAATTGGAATTTTTGGGTTAGGTCAATCCGTTCGCGAGATATGGGAGTTTGAAGCTAAGAAAGGGTTGAGAAGACAACAAATTTTTCGCACTTCTGCTGCTCCAAACGCTTAACCAGAATGGCCTAGGGAAAAAATACACATACCGTTGTAATCGGGCGAGTTTCGACTTTCAGAAGCAATAGGAATTTTTGGGTTAGGTCCATCCGTTCGCGAGGTATGGGAGTTTGAAGCCAAGAAATGGTTGAGAAGGCGAAAAATTTTTCGCAATTCTGCTGCTCCAAACGCTTAACAAGAATGGCCTAGGGAAAAAATACACATACCGTTGTAATCGGGCGAGTTTCCATTTTCAGACGCTACAGGAATTTTTGGGTTAGGTCAATCCGTTCGCGAGATATAGGAGTTTGAAGCCAAGAAATGGTTGAGAAGGCAAAAAATTTTTCGCAATTCTGCTGCTCCAAACGCTTAACCAGAATGGCCTAGGGTAAAAATACACATACCGCTGTAATCGGGCGAGTTTCGACTTTCAGTAGCAATAGGAATTTTTGGGTTAGGTCAATCCGTTCGCGAGATATGGGAGTTTGAAGCCAAGAAATGGTTGAGAAGGCAAAAAATTTTTCGCAATTCTGCTGCTCCAAACGCTTAACAAGAATGGCCTAGGGAAAAAATACACATACCGTTGTAATCGGGCGAGTTTCTACTTTCAGATGCAATTGGAATTTTTGGGTTAGGTCAGTCCGTTCGCGAGATATGGGAGTTTGAAGCTAAGAAATGGTTGAGAAGACAACAAATTTTTCGCACTTCTGCTGCTCCAAACGCTTAACCAGAATGGCCTTGGGAAAAAATACACATACCGTTGTAATCGGGCGAGTTTCGACTTTCAGAAGCAATAGGAATTTTTGAGTTAGGTCAATCCGTTCGCGAGGTATGGGAGTTTGAAGCCAAGAAATGGTTGAGAAGGCGAAAAATTTTTCGCAATTCTGCTGCTCCAAACGCTTAACCAGAATGGCCTAGGGTAAAAATACACATACCGCTGTAATCGGGCGAGTTTCGACTTTCAGAAGCAATAGGAATTTTTGGGTTAGGTCAATCCGTTCGCGAGATATGGGAGTTTGAAGCCAAGAAATGGTTGAGAAGGCAAAAAATTTTTCGCAATTCTGCTGCTCCAAACGCTTAACAAGAATGGCCTAGGGAAAAAATACACATACCGTTGTAATCGGGCGAGTTTCTACTTTCAGATGCAATTGGAATTTTTGGGTTAGGTCAATCCGTTCGCGAGATATGGGAGTTTGAAGCTAAGAAAGGGTTGAGAGGACAACAAATTTTTCGCACTTCTGCTGCTCCAAACGCTTAACCAGAATGGCCTAGGGAAAAAATACACATACCGTTGTAATCGGGCGAGTTTCGACTTTCAGAAGCAATAGGAATTTTTGGGTTAGGTCAATCCGTTCGCGAGGTATGGGAGTTTGAAGCCAAGAAATGGTTGAGAAGGCGAAAAATTTTTCGCAATTCTGCTGCTCCAAACGCTTAACAAGAATGGCCTAGGGAAAAAATACACATACCGTTGTAATCGGGCGAGTTTCCATTTTCAGACGCTACGGGAATTTTTGGGTTAGGTCAATCCGTTCGCGAGATATGGGAGTTTGAAGCCAAGAAGTGGTTGAGAAGGCAAAAAATTTTTCGCACTTCTGCTGCTCCAAACGCTTAACCAGAATGGCCTAGGGTAAAAATACACATACCGCTGTAATCGGGCGAGTTTCGAATTTCAGAAGCAATAGGAATTTTTGGGTTAGGTCAATCCGTTCGCGAGATATGGGAGTTTGAAGCTAAGAAATGGCTGAGAAGACAACAAATTTTTCGCACTTCTGCTGCTCCAAACGCTTAACCAGAATGGCCTACGGAAAAAATACACATACCGTTGTAATCGGGCGAGTTTCTACTTTCAGATGCAACTGGAATTTTTGGGTTAGGTCAATCCGTTCGCGAGATATGGGAGTTTGCAGCCAAGAAATGGTTGAGAAGGCAAAAAATTTTTCGCAATTCTGCTGCTCCAAACGCTTAACCAG